>NC_090392.1:13704757-14006739 GCF_036365525.1 Heterodontus francisci | reverse complement strand
TCTTTGTTACTTGGTGTCAGTGTATGCCTTTGTTACTGGGTGTCAGTGTATGTTTTTGTGACTGGGTGTCAGTGTATGTCTTTGTTACTTGGTGTCCGTGTGTGTCTTTGTTACTAGGTGTCAGTGTATGTCTTTGTTACTGGGTGTCAGTGTATGTTTTTGTGACGGGGTGTCAGTGTATGTCTTTGTTACTTGGTGTAAGTGTGTGTCTGTGTTTCTGGGTATTAGTGAATGTCTTTGTTACTTGGTGTCAGTGTATGTCTTTGTTACTTGGTGTAAGTGTGTGTCTGTGTTACTGGGTATCAATGCCTGTCATTGTTACTTGGTGTCAGTGTGTGCCTTTGTTACTTGGTATCATTGTGTGTCTTTGTTACTGGGTGTCAGTGCATGTCTTTGTGACTTGGTGTAAGTGTGTGTCTGTGTTAATGGGTATCAGTGTCTGTCATTGTTACTTGGTGTAAGTGTGTTTCTGTATTACTGGGTATCAGTGTATGTCTTTGTTACTAGGTGTTAGTGTATGTCTTTGTTACTTGGTGTCAGTGTATGTCTTTGTTACTTGGTGCAAGTGTGTGTCTGTGTTACTGGGTATCAGTGAATGTCTTTGTTACTTGGGGACAGTGTATGTATTTGTTACTTGGTGTCATTGTGTGTCTTTGTTACTGGGTGTCAGTGTATGTCTTTGTTCCTGGGTGTCAGTGTATGTCTTTGTGACTTGGTGTAAGTGTGTGTCTGTGTTACTGGGTATCAGTGTATGTCTTTGTTACTTGGTGTCAATGTATGTCTTTGTTACATGGTGTAAGTGTGTGTCTGTGTTACTGGATATCAGTGTATGTCATTGTTACTTGGTGTCTGTGTATGTCTGTGATACTTGGTGTAAGTGTGTGGCTGTGTTACTGTGTATCAGTGTATGTATTTGTTACTTGGTGTCTGTGTATGTCTTTGTATACTTGGTGTCAGTGTGTTTCTTTGTTACTGGGTGTCAGTGTTTGTCTTTGTTACTGGGTGTCAGTGTCTGTCTGTGTAGTTGGTGTACGTGTGTGTCTTTGTTACTTGGTGTCAGTGTATGTCTGTGTTACTTGGTGTAAGTGTCTGTCTTTGTTACTTGGTGTCAATGCATGCCTTTGTTACTTGGTGTAAGTTTTCGTCTTTGTTACTTGGTGTCAGTGCATGTCTTTGTTACTTGGTGTAAGTGTATGCCTTTGTTACTTGGTGTCAGTGGATGTCTCTGTTACTTTGTGTAAGTGTGTGTCTGTGTTACTGGGTATCAGTGTATGTCTTTGTTACTTGGTGTCATTGTCTGTCTTTGTTACTTGGTGTACGTGTGTGGCTGTGTTAATGGGTATCAGTGTATGTCTTTGTTACTTGGTGTCAGTGTATGTCTGTGTTACTTGGTGTAAGTGTGTGTCTGTGTTACTGGGTATCAGTGTACGTCTTTGTTACTTGGTGTCAGTGTATGTCTTTGTTACTTGGTGCAAGTGTATGTCTTTGTTACTTGGTGTCAGTGTATGTCTGTGTTACTTGGTGTAAGTGTATGTCTTTGTTACTTGGTGTAAGTGTATGTCTTTGTTACTTGGAGTAAGTGTATGTCTTTGTTACTTGGTGTCAGTGTATGTCTTTGTTACTTGTTGTAAGTGTATGTCTTTGCTACTTGGTGTCAGTGTATGTCTTTGATACTTGGTGTAAGTGTATGTCAGTGTTACTGGGTATCAGTGTCTGTCTTTGATACTTGGTGTAAGTGTGTGTCTGTGTTACTGGGTATCAGTGTATGTCTTTGTTACTTGGTGTCAGTGTATGTCTTTTTTACTTGGTGTAAGTGCATGTCTTTGTTACTTTGTGTCAGTGTATTTCTTTGTTACTTGGTGTAAGTGTGTGTCTGTGTTACTGGGTATCACTGTATGTCTTTGTTACTTGGTGTCTGTGTGTGTCTGTGTTACTTGGTGGAAGTGTGAGTCTGTGTAACTGTGTATCAGTGTATGTCTTTGTTACTTTGAGTAAGTATGTGTCTGTGTTACTGGGTATCAGTGTATGTCTTTGTTACTTGGTGTCAGTGTATGTCTTTTTCACTTGTTGTAAGTGTATGTCTTTGTTACTGGGTATCAGTGTATGTCTTTGTTAATTGGTGTCAGTGTATGTCTTTGTTACTTGGTGTCAGTGTGTGTCTTTGTTACTGGGATTCAGTGCATGTCTTTGTTACTGGGTGTCAGTGTATGTCTTTGTTACTTGGTGTAAGTGTATGTCTTTGTTACTTGGTGTCAGTGTGTCTTTGTCACTGCGTGTCAGTGCATGTCTTTGTTCCTGGGTATCAGTGTCTGTCTTTGTTACTTGGTGTAAGAGTGTATCTGTGTTGCTGGGTATCAGTGTATGTCTTTGTTACTTGGTGTCAGTGTAGGTCTGTGTTACTTGGTGTAAGTGTGTGTCTTTCTTACTTGGTGTAAGTGTATATCTTTGTTACTTGGTGTCAGTGTATGTCTGTGTTATTTGGTGTAAGTGTATGTATTTGTTACTTGGTGTCGGTGTATGTCTTTGTTACTTGGTGTAAGTGTTTGTCTGTGTTGCTGGGTATCAGTGTATGTCTGTGTAACTTGGTGTAAGTGTGTGTCTTTGTTAGTTGTTGTAAGTGTATATCTTTGTTACTTGGTGTCAGTGCATGTCTTTGTTCCTGGGTGTCAGTGTATGTCTTTGTGACTTGGTGTAAGTGTGTGTCTGTGTTACTAGGTATCTGTGTCTGTCATTGCTACCTGGTGTAAGTGTGGGTCTGTGTTACTGGGTATCACTGTATGTCTGTGTTACTTGGTGTAAGTGTATGTCTGTGTTACTTGGTGTAAGTGTATGTCTTTGTTACTTGGTGTCAGTGTATGTCTTTGTTACTTGGTGTAAGTGTGTGTCTGTCTTACTGGGTATCAGTGTATGTCTTTGTTACTTGGTGTCTGTGTATGTCTGTGATACTTGGTGTAAGTGTGTGTCTGTGTTCCTGGGTATCAGTGTATGTCTTTGTTACTTGGTGTAAGTGTGTGTCTGTGTTACTGGGTATCAGTGTATGTCTTCGTTACTTGTTGTCTGTGTATGTCTTTGATACTTGGTGTCATTGTGTGTCTTTGTTAAATGGTGTCAGTGTATGTCTTTGTTACTTGGTGTATGTGTGTGTCTGTGTTACTGGGGATCAGTGAATGTCTTTGTTACTTGGTGTCAGTGTATGCCTTTGTTA
Organism: Heterodontus francisci; assembly: GCF_036365525.1. Classification (NCBI taxonomy): domain Eukaryota; kingdom Metazoa; phylum Chordata; class Chondrichthyes; order Heterodontiformes; family Heterodontidae; genus Heterodontus; species Heterodontus francisci. The sequence continues at coordinate 14,003,534 of NC_090392.1, read as the reverse complement.
CTGGGTGTCAGTGTATGTTTTTGTGACTGGGTGTCACTGTATGTCTTTGTTACTTGGTGTCCGTGTGTGTCTTTGTTACTTGGTGTCAGTGTATGTCTTTGTTACTTGGTGTAAGTGTGTGTCTGTGTTACTGGGTATAAGTGAATGTCTTTGTTACTTGGTGTCAGTGTATGTCTTTGTTACTTGGTGTAAGTGTGTGTCTGTGTTACTGGGTATCAATGCATGTCATTGTTACTTGGTGTCAGTGTGTGCCTTTGTTACTTGCTGTCATTGTGTGTCTTTGTTACTGGGTGTCAGTGCATGTCTTTTTGACTTGGTGTAAGAGTGTGTCTGTGTTAATGGGTATCAGTGTCTGTCATTGTTACTTGGTGTAAGTGTGTGTCTGTGTTACTGGGTATCAGTGTATGACTTTGTTACTTGGTGTCAGTGTATGTCTGTGTTACTTGGTGTAAGTGTGTGTCTTTGTTACTTGGTGTCAGTGTATGTCTGTGTTACTTGGTGTAAGTGAATGTCTTTGTTACTTGGTGTCAGTGTATGTCTTTGTTACATGGTGTAAGTGTGTGTCTGTGTTACTGGGTAACAGTGTATGTCTTTGTTACTTCGTGTCTGTGTATGTCTTTGTATACTTGGTGTCAGTGTCTGACTTTGTTACTTGGTGTCAGTGTGTTTCTTTGTTGCTGAGTGACAGAGTTTGTCTTTTTTACTGTGTGTCAGTGGATGTCTTTGTGACATGGTGTTAGTGTGTGTCTGTGTTACTGGGTATCAGTGTATGTCTTTGTTACTGGGTATCAGTGTCTGTCTTTGTTACTTGGTGTAAGTGTGTGTCTGTGTTACTGGGTATCAGAGTATGTCTTTGTTACTTGGTGTCAGTGTATGTATGTGTCCTTGGTGTAAGTGTGTGTCTTTGTTACTTGGTGTCAGTGGATGTCTGTGTTACTTGGTGTAAGTGTATGTCTTTGTTACTTGGTGTCATTGCATGTCTTTGTTACTTGGTGTAAGTGTATGCCTTTGTTACTTGGTGTCAGTGTATGTCTCTGTTACTTGGTGTAAGTGTGTTTCTGTGTTACTGGGTATCAGTGTATGTCTTTGTTACTTGGTGTCATTGTCTGACTTTGTTACTTGGTGTAAGTGTATGTCTGTGCTACTGAGAATCAGTCTATGTCTTTGTTACTTGGTGTCAGTGTATGACTGTGTTACTTGGTGTAAGAGTGTGTCTTTGTTAGTTGGTGTAAGTGTATGTCTTTGTTACTTGGTGTCAGTGTATGTCTGTGTTAGTTGGTGTAAGTGTATGTCTCTGTTACTTGGTGTCAGTGTATGTCTTTGTTACTTGGTGTAAGTGTGTGTCAGTGGTAAAGGGTATCAGTGTATGTCTTCGTTACTTGGTGTCTGTGTATGTCTTTGTTACTCGGTGTCAGTGTGTGTCTTTGTTACTTGGTGTCAGTGTATGTCTTTGTTACATGTTGTAAGTGTGTGTCTGTGTTACTGGATATCAGTGTATGTCATTGTTACTTGGTGTCTGTGTATGTCTGTGATACTTGGTGTAAGTGTGTGGCTGTGTTACTGTGTATCAGTGTATGTATTTGTTACTTGGTGTCTGTGTATGTCTTTGTATACTTGGTGTCAGTGTTTGTCTTTGTTACTGGGTATCCGTGTCTGTCTGTGTAGTTGGTGTACGTGTGTGTCTTTGTTACTTGGTGTCAGTGTATGTCTGTGTTACTTGGTGTAAGTGTATGTCTTTGTTACTTGGTGACAGTGTATGTCTTTGTTACTTGGTGTAAGAGTGTGTCTTTGTTTCTGGGTATCAGTGTGTGTCTTTGTTACTTGGAATAAGTGTCTGTCTTTGTTACTTGGTGTCAGTGCATGCCTTTGTTACTTGGTGTAAGTGTTCGTCTTTGTTACTTGGTGTCAGTGCATGTCTTTGTTACTTGGTGTAAGTGTATGCCTTTGTTACTTGGTGTCAGTGGATGTCTCTGTTACTTGGTGTAAGTGTGTGTCTGTGTTACAGGGTATCAGTGTATGTCTTTGTTACTTGGTGTCATTGCCTGTCTTTGTTACTTGGTGTAAGTGTGTGTCTGTGTTACTGGGTATCAGTGTATGTCTTTGTTACTTGGTGTCAGTGTATGTCTGTGTTCCTTGGTGTAAGTGTGTGTCTGTGTTACTGGGTATCAGTGTACGTCTTTGTTACTTGGTGTCAGTGTATGTCTTTGTTACTTGGTGCAAGTGTATGTCTTTGTTACTTGGTGTCAGTGTATGTCTGTGTCACTTGGTGTAAGTGTATGTCTTTGTTACTTGGTGTAAGTGTATGTCTTTGTTACTTGGAGTAAGTGTATGTCTTTGTTACTTGGTGTCAGTGTATGTCTTTGTTACTTGTTGTAAGTGTATGCCTTTGATACTTGGTGTCAGTGTATGTCTTTGATACTTGGTGTAAGTGTATGTCAGTGTTACTGGGTATCAGTGTCTGTCTTTGTTACTTGGTGTCAGTGTATGTCTTTTTTACTTGGTGTAAGTGCATGTCTTTGTTACTTTGTGTCAGTGTATTTCTTTGTTACTTGGTGTAAGTGTGTGTCTGTGTTACTGGGTATCACTGTATGTCTTTGTTACTTGGTGTCTGTGTGTGTCTGTGTTACTTGGTGGAAGTGTGTGTCTGTGTAACTGGGTATCAGTGTATGTCTTTGTTACTTTGTGTAAGTGTGTGTCTGTGTTACCGGGTATCAGTGTATGTCTTTGTTACTTGGTGTCAGTGTATGTCTTTTTTACTTGTTGTAAGTGTATGTCTTTATTACTTGGTGTCAGTGTATGTCTTTGTTACTTGGTGTAAGTGTGTGTCTGTGTTACTGGGTATCAGTGTATGTCTTTGTTAATTGGTGTCAGTGTATGTCTTTGTTACTTGGTGTCAGTGTGTGTCTTTGTTACTGGGATTCAGTGCAAGTCTTTGTTACTGGGTGTCAGTGTATGTCTTTGTTACTTGGTGTAAGTGTATGTCTTTGTTACTTGGTGTCAGTGTGTGTCTTTGTCACTGCGTGTCAGTGCATGTCTTTGTTCCTGGGTATCAGTGTCTGTCTTTGTTACTTGGTGTAAGAGTGTATCTGTGTTGCTGGGTATCAGTGTATGTCTTTGTTACTTGTTGTCAGTGTAGGTCTGTGTTACTTGGTGTAAGTGTGTGTCTTTGTTACTTGGTGTCAGTGGATGTCTGTGTTACTTGGTGTAAGTGTATGTCTTTGTTACTTGGTGTCATTGCATGTCTTTGTTACTTGGTGTAAGTGTATGCCTTTGTTACTTGGTGTCAGTGTATGTCTCTGTTACTTGGTGTAAGTGTGTTTCTGTGTTACTGGGTATCAGTGTATGTCTTTGTTACTTGGTGTCATTGTCTGTCTTTGTTACTTGGTGTAAGTGTATGTCTGTGCTACTGAGAATCAGTCTATGTCTTTGTTACTTGGTGTCAGTGTATGACTGTGTTACTTGGTGTAAGAGTGTGTCTTTGTTAGTTGGTGTAAGTGTATGTCTTTGTTACTTGGTGTCAGTGTATGTCTGTGTTAGTTGGTGTAAGTGTATGTCTCTGTTACTTGGTGTCAGTGTATGTCTTTGTTACTTGGTGTAAGTGTGTGTCAGTGTTACTGGGTATCAGTGTATGTCTTCGTTACTTGGTGTCTGTGTATGTCTTTGTTACTCGGTGTCAGTGTGTGTCTTTGTTACTTGGTGTCAGTGTATGTCTTTGTTACATGTTGTAAGTGTGTGTCTGTGTTACTGGATATCAGTGTATGTCATTGTTACTTGGTGTCTGTGTATGTCTGTGATACTTGGTGTAAGTGTGTGGCTGTGTTACTGTGTATCAGTGTATGTATTTGTTACTTGGTGTCTGTGTATGTCTTTGTATACTTGGTGTCAGTGTGTTTCTTTGTTACTGGGTGTCAGTGTTTGTCTTTGTTACTGGGTGTCCGTGTCTGTCTGTGTAGTTGGTGTACGTGTGTGTCTTTGTTACTTGGTGTCAGTGTATGTCTGTGTTACTTGGTGTAAGTGTATGTCTTTGTTACTTGGTGACAGTGTATGTCTTTGTTACTTGGTGTAAGAGTGTGTCTTTGTTTCTGGGTATCAGTGTGTGTCTTTGTTACTTGGAATAAGTGTCTGTCTTTGTTACTTGGTGTCAGTGCATGCCTTTGTTACTTGGTGTAAGTGTTCGTCTTTGTTACTTGGTGTCAGTGCATGTCTTTGTTACTTGGTGTAAGTGTATGCCTTTGTTACTTGGTGTCAGTGTATGTCTCTGTTACTTGGTGTAAGTGTGTTTCTGTGTTACTGGGTATCAGTGTATGTCTTTGTTACTTGGTGTCATTGTCTGTCTTTGTTACTTGGTGTAAGTGTATGTCTGTGCTACTGAGAATCAGTCTATGTCTTTGTTACTTGGTGTCAGTGTATGACTGTGTTACTTGGTGTAAGAGTGTGTCTTTGTTAGTTGGTGTAAGTGTATGTCTTTGTTACTTGGTGTCAGTGTATGTCTGTGTTAGTTGGTGTAAGTGTATGTCTCTGTTACTTGGTGTCAGTGTATGTCTTTGTTACTTGGTGTAAGTGTGTGTCAGTGTTACTGGGTATCAGTGTATGTCTTCGTTACTTGGTGTCTGTGTATGTCTTTGTTACTCGGTGTCAGTGTGTGTCTTTGTTACTTGGTGTCAGTGTATGTCTTTGTTACATGTTGTAAGTGTGTGTCTGTGTTACTGGATATCAGTGTATGTCATTGTTACTTGGTGTCTGTGTATGTCTGTGATACTTGGTGTAAGTGTGTGGCTGTGTTACTGTGTATCAGTGTATGTATTTGTTACTTGGTGTCTGTGTATGTCTTTGTATACTTGGTGTCAGTGTGTTTCTTTGTTACTGGGTGTCAGTGTTTGTCTTTGTTACTGGGTGTCCGTGTCTGTCTGTGTAGTTGGTGTACGTGTGTGTCTTTGTTACTTGGTGTCAGTGTATGTCTGTGTTACTTGGTGTAAGTGTATGTCTTTGTTACTTGGTGACAGTGTATGTCTTTGTTACTTGGTGTAAGAGTGTGTCTTTGTTTCTGGGTATCAGTGTGTGTCTTTGTTACTTGGAATAAGTGTCTGTCTTTGTTACTTGGTGTCAGTGCATGCCTTTGTTACTTGGTGTAAGTGTTCGTCTTTGTTACTTGGTGTCAGTGCATGTCTTTGTTACTTGGTGTAAGTGTATGCCTTTGTTACTTGGTGTCAGTGGATGTCTCTGTTACTTGGTGTAAGTGTGTGTCTGTGTTACAGGGTATCAGTGTATGTCTTTGTTACTTGGTGTCATTGCCTGTCTTTGTTACTTGGTGTAAGTGTGTGTCTGTGTTACTGGGTATCAGTGTATGTCTTTGTTACTTGGTGTCAGTGTATGTCTGTGTTCCTTGGTGTAAGTGTGTGTCTGTGTTACTGGGTATCAGTGTACGTCTTTGTTACTTGGTGTCAGTGTATGTCTTTGTTTCTTGGTGCAAGTGTATGTCTTTGTTACTTGGTGTCAGTGTATGTCTGTGTCACTTGGTGTAAGTGTATGTCTTTGTTACTTGGTGTAAGTGTATGTCTTTGTTACTTGGAGTAAGTGTATGTCTTTGTTACTTGGTGTCAGTGTATGTCTTTGTTACTTGTTGTAAGTGTATGCCTTTGATACTTGGTGTCAGTGTATGTCTTTGATACTTGGTGTAAGTGTATGTCAGTGTTACTGGGTATCAGTGTCTGTCTTTGTTACTTGGTGTCAGTGTATGTCTTTTTTACTTGGTGTAAGTGCATGTCTTTGTTACTTTGTGTCAGTGTATTTCTTTGTTACTTGGTGTAAGTGTGTGTCTGTGTTACTGGGTATCACTGTATGTCTTTGTTACTTGGTGTCTGTGTGTGTCTGTGTTACTTGGTGGAAGTGTGTGTCTGTGTAACTGGGTATCAGTGTATGTCTTTGTTACTTTGTGTAAGTGTGTGTCTGTGTTACCGGGTATCAGTGTATGTCTTTGTTACTTGGTGTCAGTGTATGTCTTTTTTACTTGTTGTAAGTGTATGTCTTTATTACTTGGTGTCAGTGTATGTCTTTGTTACTTGGTGTAAGTGTGTGTCTGTGTTACTGGGTATCAGTGTATGTCTTTGTTAATTGGTGTCAGTGTATGTCTTTGTTACTTGGTGTCAGTGTGTGTCTTTGTTACTGGGATTCAGTGCAAGTCTTTGTTACTGGGTGTCAGTGTATGTCTTTGTTACTTGGTGTAAGTGTATGTCTTTGTTACTTGGTGTCAGTGTGTGTCTTTGTCACTGCGTGTCAGTGCATGTCTTTGTTCCTGGGTATCAGTGTCTGTCTTTGTTACTTGGTGTAAGAGTGTATCTGTGTTGCTGGGTATCAGTGTATGTCTTTGTTACTTGTTGTCAGTGTAGGTCTGTGTTACTTGGTGTAAGTGTGTGTCTTTCTTACTTGGTGTAAGTGTATATCTTTGTTACTTGGTGTCAGTGTATGTCTGTGTTATTTGGTGTAAGTGTATGTATTTGTTACTTGAACCGGTGTATGTCTTTGTTACTTGGTGTAAGTGTTTGTCTGTGTTGCTGGGTATCAGTGTATGTCTGTGTAACTTGGTGTAAGTGTGTGTCTTTGTTAGTTGGTGTAAGTGTATATCTTTGTTACTTGGTGTCAGTGTATGTCTGTGTTATTTGGTGTAAGTGTATGTATTTGTTACTTGGTGTCGGTGTGTGCCTTTGTTACTTGGTGTAAGTGTTTGTCTGTGTTACTGGGTATCAGTGTATGTCTTTGTTAGTTGGTGTCTGTGTATGTCTTTGTTACTTGGTGCAAGTGTGTGTCTGTGTTACTGGGTATCAGTGAATGTCTTTGTTACTTGGGGACAGTGTATGTATTTGTTACTTGGTGTCATTGTGTGTCTTTGTTACTGGGTGTCAGTGTATGTCTTTGTTCCTCGGTGTCAGTGTATGTCTTTGTGACTTGGTGTAAGTGTGTGTCTGTGTTACTGGATATCTGTGTCTGTCATTGCTACCTGGTGTAAGTGTGTGTCTGTGTTACTGGGTATCAGTGTATGTCTGTGTTACTTGGTGTAAGTGTATGTCTTTGTTACTTGGTGTCAGTGTATGTCTTTGTTACATGGTGTAAGTGTGTGTCTGTGTTACTGGATATCAGTGTATGTCATTGTTACTTGGTGTCTGTGTATGTCTGTGATACTTGGAGTAAGTGTGTGGCTGTGTTACTGTGTATCAGCGTATGTATTTGTTACTTGGTGTCAGTGTGTTTCTTTGTTACTGGGTGTCAGTGTTTGTCTTTCTTACTGGGTGTCAGTGTCTGTCTGTGTAGTTGGTGTGCTTGTGTGTCTTTGTTACTTGGTGTCAGTGTATGTCTGTGTTACTTGGTGTAAGTGTCTGTCTTTGTTACTTGGTGTCAGTGCATGCCTTTGTTACTTGGTGTAAGTGTTCGTCTTTGTTACTTAGTGTCAGTGCATTTCTGTGTTACTTGGTGTAAGTGTATGCCTTTGTTACTTGGTGTCAGTGGATGTCTCTGTTACTTGGTGTAAGTGTGTGTCTGTGTTACTGGGTATCAGTGTATGTCTTTGTTACTTGGTGTCATTGTCTGTCTTTGTTACTTGGTGTACGTGTGTGTCTGTGTTACTGGGTATCAGTGTATGTCTTTGTTACTTGGTGTCAGTGTATGTCTGTGTTACTTGGTGTAAGTGTGTGTCTGTGTTACTGGGTATCAGTGTACGTCTTTGTTACTTGGTGTCAGTGTATGTCTTTGTTACTTGGTGCAAGTGTATGTCTTTGTTACTTGGTGTCAGTGTATGTCTGTGTTACTTGGTGTAAGTGTATGTCTTTGTTACTTGGTGTCGGTGTTTGCCTTTGTTACTTGGTGTAAGTGTTTGTCTGTGTTACTGGGTATCAGTGTATGTCTTTGTTAGTTGGTGTCTGTGTTTGCCTGTGATACTTGGTGTAAGTGTGTGTCTGTGTTACCGGGTATCAGTTTATGTCTTTGTTACTTCGTGTAAGTGTGTGTCTGTGTTACTGTGTGTCAGTGTATGTCTTTGTTAAATGGTGTAAGTGTATGTCTTTGTTACTTGGTGTCAGTGTATGTATTTGTTACTTGGTGTAAGTGTGTGTCTTTGTAACTGGGATCAGTGTATGTCTTTGTTAATTTGTGTCAGTGGATGTATTTGTTACTTGGTGTCAGTGTGTGTCTTTGTTACTTGGTGTCAGTGTGTGTCTTTGTTACTGGGTGTCAGTGTATGTCTTTGTTACTGGGTGTCAGTGCATGACTTTGTGACTTGGTGTAAGTGTGTGTCTCGGTTATGGGTATCAGTGTCTGTCTTTGTTACTTGGTGTAAGTGTGTGTCTGTGTTACTGGGTATCAGTGTCTGTCTTTGTTACTTGTTGTAAGTGTATGTCTTTGTTTCTTGGTGTCAGTGTATGTCTTTGACACTTGGAAACAGTGTTTGTCTGTGTTACTTGGTGCAAGTTTGTGTCTTTGTTACTTGGTGTCAGTGTATGTATTTGTGACTTGGTGTCAGTGTATGCCTGCGTTACTTGGTGTATGTGCATGTCTTTGTTACTTGGTGTCAGTGTATGTCCTTGTTACTTGGTGTAAGTCGGTGTCTTTGTCACTTGGTGTATGTGTATGTCTTTGTTACTTGGTGTCAGTGTATGTCTGTGTTACTTGATGTCAGTGTATGTCTTTGTTACTTGGTGTAAGTGTGTGTCTGTGTTACTGGCTATCTGTGTATGTCTTTGTTACTTGGTGCCTGTGTATGTCTGTGATACTTGGTGTAAGTGTGTGTCTGTGTTACTGGGTATCAGTGTCTGTCTTTGTTACTTGGTGTCAGTGTATGTCTTTGTTACTTGGTGTAAGTGTGTGTCTGTGTTACTGGGTATCAGTGTATGTCTTTGTTACTTGGTGTCTGTGTATGTCTGTGATACTTGATGTAAGTGTGTGTCTGTGTTACTGGGTATCAGTGTCTTTCTTTGTTACTTGGTGTAAGTGTGTGTCTGTGTTACTGGATATCAGTGTATGTCTTTGTTAATTGGTGTCAGTGTATGTCTTTTTTACTTGGTGTAAGTGCATGTCTTTGTTACTTTGTGTCAGTGTATGTCTTTGTTACTTGGTGTAAGTGTGTGTCTGTGTTACTGGGTATCAGTGTATGTCTTTGTCACTTGGTGTCTGTGTGTGTCTGTGTTACTTGGTGTAAGTGTGTGTCTGAGTAAATGGGTATCAGTGTATGTCTTTGTTACTTGGTGTAAGTGTGTGTCTTTGTTATCTGGGTATCAGTGTATGTCTTTGTTACTTGGTGTCAGTGTCTGTATTTTTTACCTGGTGTCATTGTATGTCTTTGTTACTTGGTGTCAGTGTATGTCTTTGTTACTTGGTGTAAGTGTGTGTCTGTGTTACTGGGTATCAGTGTATGTCTTTGTTAATTGGTGTCAGTGTATGTCTTTGTTACTTGGTGTAAGTGTGTGTCTGTGTCACTGGGTATCAGTGTATGTCTGTTACTTGGTGTCAGTGTGTGTCTTTGTTACTGGGTGTCAGTGCATGTCTTTGTTACAGGGTGTCAGTGTATGTCTTTTTTACTTGGTGTAAGTGTATGTCTTTGTTACTTGGTATCAGTGTGTGTCTTTGTTACTGGGTGTCAGTGCATGTCTTTGTTACTGGGTATCAGTGTCTGTCTTTGTTAATTGGTGTAAGATTGTGTCTGTGTTGCTGGGTATCAGTGTATGTCTTTGTTACTTGGTGTCACTGTAGGTCTGTGTTACTTGGTGTAAGTTTGTGTCTTTCTTACTTGGTGTAAGTGCATTTCTTTGTTGCTTGGTGTCAGTGTATGTCTGTGTAACTTGGTGTAAGTGTGTGTCTTTGTTAGTTGGTGTAATTGTATATCTTTGTTACTTGGTGTCAGTGTATGTCTGTGTTATTTGGTGTAAGTGTATGTATTTGTTACTTGGTGTCGGTGTATGTCTGTGATACTTGATGTAAGTGTGTGTCTGTGTTACTGGGTATCAGTGTCTGTCTTTGTTACTTGGTGTAAGTGTGTGTCTGTGTTACTGGATATCAGTGTATGTCTTTCTTAATTGGTGTCAGTGTATGTCTTTTTTACTTGGTGTAAGTGCATGTCTTTGTTACTTTGTGTCAGTGTATGTCTTTGTTACTTGGTGGAAGTGTGTGTCTGTGTTACTGGGTATCAGTGTATGTCTTTGTCACTTGGTGTCTGTGTGTGTCTGTGTTACTTGGTGTAAGTGTGTGTCTGAGTAAATGGGTATCAGTGTATGTCTTTGTTACTTGGTGTAAGTGTGTGTCTGTGTTATCTGGGTATCAGTGTATGTCTTTGTTATTTGGTGTCAGTGTCTGTCTTTTTTACTTGGTGTCAGTGTATGTCTTTGTTACTTGGTGTCAGTGTATGTCTTTGTTACTTGGTGTAAGTGTGTGTCTGTGTTACTGGGTATCAGTGTATGTCTTTGTTAATTGGTGTCAGTGTATGTCTTTGTTACTTGGTGTAAGTGTGTGTCTGTGTCACTGGATATCAGTGTATGTCTTTGTTACTTCGTGTCAGTGTGTGTCTTTGTTACTGGGTGTCAGTGCATGTCTTTGTTACAGTGTGTCAGTGTATGTCTTTGTTACTTGGTGCAAGTGTATGTCTTTGTTACTTGGTGTCAGTGTGTGTCTTTGTTACTGGGTGTCATTGCATGTCTTTGTTACTGGGTATCAGTGTCTGTCTTTGTTAATTGGCTTAAGAGTGTGTCTGTGTTGCTGGGTATCAGTGTATGTCTTTGTTACTTGGTGTCACTGTAGGTCTGTGTTACTTGGTGTAAGTTTGTGTCTTTCTTACTTGGTGTAGGTGCATGTCTTTGTTGCTTGGTGTCAGTGTATGTCTGTGTAACTTGGTGTAAGTGTGTGTATTTGTTAGTTGGTGTAAGTGTATATCTTCGTTACTTGGTGTCAGTGTATGTCTGTGTTATTTGGTGTAAGTGTATGTATTTGTTACTTGGTGTCGGTGTATGTCTTTGTTACTTGGTGTAAGTGTTTGTCTGTGTTACTGGGTATCAGTGTATGTCTTTGTTAGTTGGTGTCTGAGTATGTCTGTGTACTTGGTGGAAGCGTGTGTCTTTGTTACTTGGGGTCGGTGTATGTCTGTGTTACTTGGTGGAAGTGTATGTCTTTGTTACTTGGTGTCATTTTCTGTCTTTGTTACTTGGTGTAAGTGTGTGTCTGTGTTACTGGGTATCAGTGTATGTCTTTGTTACTTGGGGTAATTGTATGTCTTTGTTACTTGGTGACATTGTATGTCTTTGTTACTTGGTGTAAGTGTGTGTCTGTGTTACTGAGTATCAGTGTATGTCTTTGTTCCTTGGTGTAAGTGTGTGTCTGTGTTACTGGGTATCAGTGTATGTCTTTGTTACATGGTGTCAGTGTATGTCTTTGTTACTTGGTGTCAGCGTATGTCTTTGTTACTTGGTGTAAGTGTGTGTCTGTGTTACTGGGTATCAGTGAATGTCTTTGTTACTTGGTGTCAGTGTATGTTTTTGTTAATGGGTGTCAGTGTATGTCTTTGTTACTTGGGGTCCGTGTGTGTCTGTGTTACTGGGTGTCAGTGTATGTCTTTGTTACTGGGTGTCAGTGGATGCCTTTGTTACTTAGTGTCAGTGTATGTCTTTGTTACTTGGTGCAGGTGTGTGTCTGTGTAACTGATTATCAGTGCATGTCTTTGTTACTTGGTGTAAGTGTGTGTCTGTGTTACTGGGTGTCAGTGTATGTCTTTGTAACTTGGTGTCAGTGGATGTTTGTGTTACTTGGTGTAAGTCTATGTCTTTGTTACTTGGTGTCAGTGTATGTCTCTGTTACGTGGTGCAAGAGTGTGTCTGTGTTACTGGGTATCAGTGTATGTCCTTGTTAGTTGGTGACTGTGAATGTCTGTGATAATTGGTGTATGTGTGTGTCTGTGTTACCGGGTATCAGTGTATGTCTTTGATACTTCGTGTAAGTGTGTGTCTGTGTTACTGGGTATCAGTGTTTGTCTGTGTTACTTGGTGTCAGTGCATGATTTGTTAAATGGTGTAAGTGTATGTCTTTGTTACTTGTTGTCAGTGTATGTATTTGTTACTTGGTGTAAGTGCTTGTCTTTGTTACTGGGTATCACTGTATGTCTTTGTTAATTTGTGTCAGTGGATGTCTTTGTTACTTGGTGTCAGTGTGTGTCTTTGTTACTGGATGTCAGTGTATGACTTTGTTACTTGGTGTCAGTGTATGTCTTTGTTACTTGGTGTAAGTGTTTGTCTGTGTAACTGAGTATCAGTGTATGTCTTTGTTACTTGGTGTAAGTGTGTGTCTGCGTTACTGGGTATCAGTGTATGTCTTTGTTACTTGGTGTCAGTGTATGTCTTTGTTACTTGGTGAAAGTGTGTGTCTGTGTTACCGGGTATCAGTGAATGTCTTTGTTACTTGGTGTCAGTGTATGTCTGTGTACTTGGTGTAACTGTGTGTCTTTCTGACTTGGTGTCAGTGTGTGCCTTTGTTACTTGGTGTCATTGTGTTTCTTTGTTACTGGGTGTCAGTGTATGTCTTTGTTACTTGGTGTAAGTGTGTGTCTGTGTTACTTGGTGTCAGTGTGTGCCTTTGTTACTTGGTGTCATTGTGTTTCTTTGTTACTGGGTGTCAGTGTATGTCTTTGTTACTTGGTGTAAGTGTGTGTCTGTGTTACTGGGTGTCAGTGTATGTCTTTGTTTCTTGATGTCAGTGTATGTCTGTGTACTTGGTGTAACTGTGTGTCTTTGTTACTTGGGGTCAGTGTATGTCTGTGTTAATTGGTGTAAGTGTATTTCTTTGTTACTTGATGTCATTGTCTGTCTTTGTTACTTGGTGTCAGTGTTTGTCTGTGTTACTTGGCGTAAGTGTATGTCTTTGTTACTTGGTGTCAGTATAGGTCTTTGTTACTTGGTGTTAGTGTGTGTCCTTGTTACTTGGTGTAAGTGTATGTCTTTGTTACTTGGTGTCAGTGTATGTCTGTGTTACTTGCTGTAAGCTTGTGTCTTTGTTACTTGGTGTCAGTGTATGTATTTGTTACTTGGTGACAGTGTATGTCTATGTTACTTGGTGTCAGTGTATGTCTTTGTTACTTGGTGTCAGTGTGTGTCATTGTTACTTGGTGGAAGTGTATGTCTTTGTTACTTGGTGTCAGTGTATGTCTGTGTTACTTGGTGTAAGCTTGTGTCTTTGTTACTGGGTGTCAGTGTATGTCTTTGTTACTGGGTGTCAGTGCATGTCTTTGTTACTTGGTGTCAGTGTATGTCTGTGTTAGTTGGTGTAAGTGTATGTCTCTGTTACTTGGTGTCAGTGTATGTCTTTGTTACTTGGTGTAAGTGTGTGTCAGTGTTACTGGGTATCAGTGTATGTCTTCGTTACTTGGTGTAAGTGTATGTCTTTGTTACTCGGTGTCAGTGTGTGTCTTTGTTACTTGGTATCAGTGTATGTCTTTGTTACTTGGTGTAAGTGTATGCCTTTGTTACTTGGTGTCAGTGTATGTCTATGTTACTTGGTGTAAGTGTGTGTCTGTGTTTCTGGGTATCAGTGTATGTCTTTGTTACTTGTTGTCATTGTCTGTCTTTGTTACTTGGTGTAAGTGTGTGCCTGTGTTACTGGGTATCAGTGTATGTCTTTGTTACTTGGTGTCTTTGTGTGTCTTTGTTACTTGGTGTAAGTGTGTGTCTTTCTTACTTGGTGTAAGTGCTTGTCTTTGTTACTTGGTGTCAGTGTATGTCTGTGTAGCTTGGTGTAAGAGTACGTATTTGTTACTTGGTGTCGGTGTATGTCTTTGTTACTTGGTGTAAGTGTGTGTCTTTGTTACTGGGTATCAGTGTGTGTCTTTGTTAATTTGTGTCAGTGGATGTCTATGTTACTTGGTGTCAGTGTGTGTCTTTGTTACTTGGTGTCAGTGTGTGTCTTTGTAACTGGGTGTCAGTGTATGTCTTTGTTACTGGGTGTCAGTGTATGTCTTTGTGACTTGGTGTAAGTGTGAGTCTCTGTTACTGGGTATCAGTGCATGTCTTTGTTACTTGGTGTAAGTGTATGTCATTGTTACTTGGTGTCAGTGTATGTCTTTGATACTTGGTGTCAGTGTATGTCTGTTTTACTTGGTGTAAATCTGTGTCTTTGTAACTTGGTGTCAGTGTATGTATTTGATACTTGGTGTCAGTGTATGTCTGTGTTACTTGGTGTAAGTGTATGTCTTTGTTAATTGGTGTAAGTGTGTGTCTTTGTTACTTGGTGTCAGTGTATGTCTTTGTTACTTGGTGTAAGTGTGTGTCTTTGTTCCTTGGTGTAAGTGTATGTCTTTGTTACTTGGTGTCAGTGTATGTCTGTGTTACTTGGTGTAAGTGTATGTCTTTGTTACTTGGTGTCAGTGTATGTCTTTGATACTTGGTGTAAGTGTGTTTCTGTGTTACTGGGTATCAGTGTATGTCTTTGTTACTTGGTGTCTGTATATGTCTGTGATACTTGGTGTAAGTGTGTGTCTGTGTTCCTGGGTATCAGTGTATGTCTTTGTTACTTGGTGTAAGTGTGTGTCTGTGTTACTGGGTATCAGTGTATGTCTTCGTTACTTGGTGTCTGTGTATGTCTTTGATACTTGGTGTCATTGTGTGTCTTTGTTACATGGTGTCAGTGTATGTCTTTGTTACTTGGTGTATGTGTGTGTCTGTGTTACTGGGGATCAGTGAATGTCTTTGTTACTTGGTGTCAGTGTATGCCTTTGTTACTGGGTGTCAGTGTATGTTTTTGTGACTGGGTGTCAGTGTATGTCTTTGTTACTTGGTGTCCGTGTGTGTCTTTGTTACTTGGTGTCAGTGTATGTCTTTGTTACTTGGTGTAAGTGTTTGTCTGTGTTACTGGGTATTAGTGAATGTCTTTGTTACTTGGTGTCAGTGTATGTCTTTGTTACTTGGTGTAAGTGTGTGTCTGTGTTACTGGGTATCAATGCATGTCATTGTTACTTGGTGTCAGTGTGTGCCTTTGTTACTTGCTGTCATTGTGTGTCTTTGTTACTGGGTGTCAGTGCATGTCTTTGTGACTTGGTGTAAGAGTGTGTCTGTGTTAATGGGTATCAGTGTCTGTCATTGTTACTTGGTGTAAGTGTGTGTCTGTGTTACTGGGTATCAGTGTATGTCTTTGTTACTTGGTGTCAGTGTATGTCTGTGTTACTTGGTGTAAGTGTGTGTCTTTGTTACTTGGTGTCAGTGTATGTCTTTGTTACTTGGTGTAAGTGAATGTCTTTGTTACTTGGTGTCAGTGTATGTCTTTGTTACATGGTGTAAGTGTGTGTCTGTGTTACTGGGTATCAGTGTATGTCTTTGTTACTTCGTGTCTGTGTATGTCTTTGTATACTTGGTGTCAGTGTCTGACTTTGTTACTTGGTGTCAGTGTGTTTCTTTGTTGCTGAGTGTCAGAGTTTGTCTTTTTTACTGGGTGTCAGTGTATGTCTTTGTGACATGGTGTTAGTGTGTGTCTGTGTTACTGGGTATCAGTGTATGTCTTTGTTACTGGGTATCAGTGTCTGTCTTTGTTACTTGGTGTAAGTGTGTGTCTGTGTTACTGGGCATCAGAGTATGTCTTTGTTACTTGGTGTCAGTGTATGTATGTGTCCTTGGTGTAAGTGTGTGTTTTTGTTACTTGGTGTCAGTGGATGTCTGTGTTACTTGGTGTAAATGTATGTCTTTGTTACTTGGTGTCATTGCATGTCTTTGTTACTTGGTGTAAGTGTATGCCTTTGTTACTTGGTGTCAGTGTATGTCTCTGTTACTTGGTGTAAGTGTGTTTCTGTGTTACTGGGTATCAGTGTATGTCTTTTTTACTTGGTGTAAGTGTATGTCTTTGTTACTTGGTGTCAGTGTGTGTCTTTGTTACTGGGTGTCAGTGCATGTCTTTGTTACTGGGTGTCAGTGTCTGTCTTTGTTAATTGGTGTAAGAGTGTGTCTGTGTTGCTGGGTATCAGTGTATGTCTTTGTTACTTGGTGTCACTGTAGGTCTGTGTTACTTGGTGTAAGTTTGTGTCTTTCTTACTTGGTGTAAGTGCATTTCTTTGTTGCTTGGTGTCAGTGTATGTCTGTGTAACTTGGTGTAAGTGTGTGTCTTTGTTAGTTGGTGTAATTGTATATCTTTGTTACTTGGTGTCAGTGTATGTCTGTGTTATTTGGTGTAAGTGTATGTATTTGTTACTTGGTGTCGGTGTATGTCTGTGATACTTGATGTAAGTGTGTGCCTGTGTTACTGGGTATCAGTGTCTGTCTTTGTTACTTGGTGTAAGTGTGTGTCTGTGTTACTGGATATCAGTGTATGTCTTTGTTAATTGGTGTCAGTGTATGTCTTTTTTACTTGGTGTAAGTGCATGTCTTTGTTACTTTGTGTCAGTGTATGTCTTTGTTACTTGGTGGAAGTGTGTGTCTGTGTTACTGGGTATCAGTGTATGTCTTTGTCACTTGGTGTCTGTGTGAGTCTGTGTTACTTGGTGTAAGTGTGTGTCTGTGTAAATGGGTATCAGTGTATGTCTTTGTTACTTGGTGTAAGTGTGTGTCTGTGTTATCTGGGTATCAGTGTATGTCTTTGTTACTTGGTGTCAGTGTCTGTCTTTTTTACTTGGTGTCAGTGTATGTCTTTGTTACTTGGTGTCAGTGTATGTCTTTGTTACTTGGTGTAAATGTGTGTCTGTGTTACTGGGTATCAGTGTATGTCTTTGTTAATTGGTGTCAGTGTATGTCTTTGTTACTTGGTGTAAGTGTGTGTCTGTGTCACTGGGTATCAGTGTATGTCTTTGTTACTTGGTGTCAGTGTGTGTCTTTGTTACTGGGTGTCAGTGCATGTCTTTGTTACAGGGTGTCAGTGTATGTCTTTGTTACTTGGTGCAAGTGTATGTCTTTGTTACCTGGTGTCAGTGTGTGTCTTTGTTACTGGGTGTCATTGCATGTCTTTGTTACTGGGTATCAGTGTCTGTCTTTGTTAATTGGTGTAAGAGTGTGTCTGTGTTGCTGGGTATCAGTGTATGTCTTTGTTACTTGGTGTCACTGTAGGTCTGTGTTACTTGGTGTAAGTTTGTGTCTTTCTTACTTGGTGTAAGTGCATGTCTTTGTTGCTTGGTGTCAGTGTATGTCTGTGTAACTTGGTGTAAGTGTGTGTATTTGTTAGTTGGTGTAAGTGTATATCTTCGTTACTTGGTGTCAGTGTATGTCTGTGTTATTTGGTGTAAGTGTATGTATTTGTTACTTGGTGTCGGTGTATGTCTTTGTTACTTGGTGTAAGTGTTTGTCTGTGTTACTGGGTATCAGTGTATGTCTTTGTTAGTTGGTGTCTGAGTATGTCTGTGTACTTGGTGGAAGTGTGTCTCTTTGTTACTTGGTGTCGGTGTATGTCTGTGTTACTTGGTGGAAGTGTATGTCTTTGTTACTTGGTGTCATTTTCTGTTTTTGTTACTTGGTGTAAGTGTGTGTCTGTGTTACTGGGTATCAGTGTTTGTCTTTGTTACTTGGGGTAATTGTATGTCTTTGTTACTTGGTGACATTGTATGTCTTTGTTACTTGGTGTAAGTGTGTGTCTGTGTTACTGAGTATCAGTGTATTTCTTTGTTCCTTGGTGTAAGTGTGTGTCTGTGTTACTGGGTATCAGTGTATGTCTTTGTTACATGGTGTCAGTGTATGTCTTTGTTACTTGGTGTCAGCGTATGTCTTTGTTACTTGGTGTAAGTGTGTGTCTGTGTTACTGGGTATCAGTGAATGTCTTTGTTACTTGGTGTCAGTGTATGTTTTTGTTAATGGGTGTCAGTGTATGTCTTTGTTACTTGGGGTCCGTGTGTGTCTGTGTTACTGGGTGTCAGTGTATGTCTTTGTTACTGGGTGTCAGTGGATGCCTTTGTTACTTGGTGTCAGTGGATGTTTGTGTTACTTGGTGTAAGTCTATGTCTTTGTTACTTGGTGTCAGTGTATGTCTCTGTTACGTGGTGCAAGAGTGTGTCTGTGTTACTGGGTATCAGTGTATGTCTTTGTTAGTTGGTGTCTGTGTATGTCTGTGATAATTGGTGTATGTGTGTGTCTGTGTTACCGGGTATCAGTGTATGTCTTTGATACTTCGTGTAAGTGTGTGTCTGTGTTACTGGGTATCAGTGTTTGTCTGTGTTACTTGGTGTCAGTGCATGATTTGTTAAATGGTGTAAGTGTATGTCTTTGTTACTTGTTGTCAGTGTATGTATTTGTTACTTGGTGTAAGTGTGTGTCTTTGTTACTGGGTATCACTGTATGTCTTTGTTAATTTGTGTCAGTGGATGTCTTTGTTACTTGGTGTCAGTGTGTGTCTTTGTTACTGGATGTCAGTGTATGACTTTGTTACTTGTTGTCAGTGTATGTCTTTGTTACTTGGTGTAAGTGTTTGTCTGTGTAACTGAGTATCAGTGTATGTCTTTGTTACTTGGTGTAAGTGTGTGTCTGCGTTACTGGGTATCAGTGTATGTCTTTGTTACTTGGTGTCAGTGTATGTCTTTGTTACTTGGTGAAAGTGTGTGTCTGTGTTACCGGGTATCAGTGAATGTCTTTGTTACTTGGTGTCAGTGTACGTCCTTGTTACTTGGTGTAAGTGTGTGTCTGTGTTACTGGGTATCAGTGTATGTCTATGTTACTTGGTGTCAGTGTGTGCCTTTGTTACTTGGTGTCATTGTGTTTCTTTGTTACTGGGTGTCAGTGTATGTCTTTGTTACTTGGTGTAAGTGTGTGTCTGTGTTACTGGGTGTCAGTGTATGTCTTTGTTTCTTGATGTCAGTGTATGTCTGTGTACTTGGTGTAACTGTGTGTCTTTGTTACTTGGGGTCAGTGTATGTCTGTGTTAATTGGTGTAAGTGTATTTCTTTGTTACTTGATGTCATTGTCTGTCTTTGTTACTTGGTGTCAGTGTTTGTCTGTGTTACTTGGCGTAAGTGTATGTCTTTGTTACTTGGTGTCAGTGTAGGTCTTTGTTACTTGGTGTCAGTGTGTGTCCTTGTTACTTGGTGTAAGTGTATGTCTTTGTTACTTGGTGTCAGTGTATGTCTGTGTTACTTGCTGTAAGCTTGTGTCTTTGTTACTTGGTGTCAGTGTATGTATTTGTTACTTGGTGTCAGTGTATGTCTGTGTTACTTGGTGTCAGTGCATGTCTTTGTTACTTGGTGTCAGTGTGTGTCATTGTTACTTGGTGGAAGTGTATGTCTTTGTTACTTGGTGTCAGTGTATGTCTGTGTTACTTGGTGTAAGCTTGTGTCTTTGTTACTGGGTGTCAGTGTATGTCTTTGTTACTGGGTGTCAGTGCATGTCTTTGTGACTTGGTGTCAGTGTGTGTCTCTGTCACTGGGTATCAGTGTATGTCTTTGTTACTTGGTGTCGGTGTATGTCTTTGTTACTTGGTGTAAGTGTTTGTCTGTGTTACTGGGTATCAGTGTATGTCTTTGCTAGTTGGTGTCTGTGTATGTCTGTGATACTTGGTGTATGTGTGTTTCTGTGTTACCGGGTATCAGTGTATGTCTTTGTTACTTCGTGTAATTGTGTGTCTGTGTTACTGGGTATCAGTGTTTGTCTTTGTTACTTGGTGTCAGTTCATTATTTGTTAAATGGTGTAAGTGTATGTCTATGTTACTTGGTATCAGTGAATGTATTTGATACTTGGTGTAAGTGTGTGTCTTTGTTACTGGGTATCAGTGTATGTCTTTGATAATTTGTGTCAGTGGATGTCTTTGTTACTTGGTCTCAGTGTGTGTCTTTGTTACTTGGTGTAAGTGTGTGTCTTTGTTACTGGGTGTCTGTGTATGTCTTTGTTATTGGGTGTCAGTGCATGTCTTTGCGACTTGGTGTAAGTGTGTGTCTCTGTTACTGGGTATCAGTGTCTGTCTTTCTTACTTGGTGAAAGTGTGTCTGTGTTACTGGGTATCAGTGTATGTCTTTGTTACTTGGTGTAAGTGTATGTCTTTGTTACTTGGTGTCAGTGTATGTCTTTGATACTTGGTGTCAGTGTATGTCTGTGTTACTTGGTGTAAGTTTGTGTCTTTGTTCCTTGGTGTCAGTGTATGTATTTGTTACTTGGTGTCAGTGTATGTCTGTGTTACTTGGTGTAAGTGTATGTCTTTGTTACTTGGTGTCAGTGTATGTCTTTGTTACTTGTTGTGAGTGTGTGTCCTTGTTACTTGGTGTAAGTGTATGTCTGTGTTACTTGGTGTCAGTGTATGTCTGTGTTACTTGGTGTAAGTTTTTGTCTTTGTTACTTGGTGTCAGTGTATGTATTTGTTACTTGGTGTCAGTGTATGTCTTTGTTACTTGGTGTAAGTGTGTGTCTTTGTTACTTGGTGTAAGTGTGTGTCTTTGTTACTTGGTGTCAGTGCATGTCTGTGTTACTTGGTGTAAATGTGTGTCTTTGTTACTTGGTGTCTGTGTCTGTCTGTGATACTTGGTGTAAGTGTGTGTCTGTGTTTCTGGGTCTCAGTGTATGTCTTTGTTACTTGGTGTCAGTGTATGTCTGTGTACTTGAAGTAAGTGTGTGTCTTTGTTGCTTGGTGTCAGTGTATGTTTGTGTGACTTGGTGTAAGTGTATGTCTTTGTTACTTGGTGTCAGTGTATGCTTTTGTTACTTTGTGTAAGTGTATGTCTTTATTACTTGGTGTCAGTGTATGTCTCTGTTACTTTGTGTAAGAGTTTGTCTGTGTTACTGGGTATCAGTGTATGTCTTTGTTACTTGGTGTCGGTGTATGTCTTTGTTACTTGGTGTAAGTGTTTGTCTGTGTTACTGGGTATCAGTGTATGTCTTTGTTAGTTGGTGTCTGTGTATATCTGTGATACTTGGTGTAAGTGTGTGTCTGTGTTACCGGGTATCAGTGCATGTCTTTGTTACTTCGTGTAAGTGTGTGTCTGTGTTACTGGGTATCAGTGTTTGTCTTTGTTCATTGGTGTCAGTTCATGATTTGTTAAATGGTGTAAGTGTATGACTTTGTTACTTCGTGTCAGTGTATGTATTTGTTACTTGGTGTAAGTGTGTGTCTTTGTTGCTGGGTATCACTGTATTTCTTTGTTAATTTGTGTCAGTGGATGTCTTTGTTACTTGGTGTCAGTGTGTGTCTTTGTTACTGGATGTCAGTGTATGACTTTGTTACTTGGTGTCAGTGTATGTCTTTGTTACTTGGTGTAAGTGTTTGTCTGTGTAACTGAGTATCAGTGTATGTCTTTGTTACTTGGTGTAAGTGTGTGTCTGCGTTACTGGGTATCAGTGTATGTCTTTGTTACTTGGTGTCAGTGTATGTCTTTGTTACTTGGTGAAAGTGTGTGTCTGTGTTACCGGGTATCAGTGAATGTCTTTGTTACTTGGTGTCAGTGTATGTCCTTGTTACTTGGTGTAAGTGTGTGTCTGTGTTACTGGGTATCAGTGTATGTCTTTGTTACTTGGTGTCAGTGTGTGCCTTTGTTACTTGGTGTCATTGTGTTTCTTTGTTACTGGGTGTCAGTGTATGTCTTTGTTACTTGGTGTAAGTGTGTTTCTGTGTTACTGGGTGTCCGTGTATGTCTTTGTTTCTTGATGTCAGTGTATGTCTGTGTACTTGGTGTAACTGTGTGTCTTTGTTACTTGGTGTCAGTGTATGTCTGTGTTAATTGGTGTAAGTGTATTTCTTTGTTACTTGCTGTCATTGTCTGTCTTTGTTACTTGGTGTCAGTGTTTGTCTGTGTTACTTGGTGTAAGTGTATGTCTTTGTTACTTGGTGTCAGTGTCTGTCTTTGTTACTTGGTGTCAGTGTGTGCCCTTGTTACTTGGTGTAAGTGTATGTCTTTGTTACTTGGTGTCAGTGTATGTCTGTGTTACTTGGTGTAAGCTTGTGTCTTTGTTACTTGGTGTCAGTGTATGTATTTGTTACTTGGTGTCAGTGTATGTCTGTGTAACTTGGTGTAAGTGTATGTCTTTGTTACTTGGTGTCAGTGTATGTCTTTGTTACTTGGTGTCAGTGTGTGTCCTTGTTACTTGGTGTAAGTGTATGTCTTTGTTACTTGGTGTCAGTGTATGTCTGTGTTACTTGGTGTAAGCTTGTGTCTTTGTTACTTGGTGTCAGTGTATGTATTTGTTACTTGGTGTCAGTGTATGTCTTTGTTACTTGGTGTAAGTGTGTGTCTTTGTTACAAGGCGTAAGTGTATGTCTTTGTTACTTGGTGTCAGTTTATGTCTGTGTTACTAGGTGTAAGTGTGTGTCTTTGTTAGTTTTTGCAAGTGTATGTCTTTGTTACTTGGTGTCAGTGTATGTCTGTGGTACTTGGTGTAAGTGTATGTCTTTGTTACTTGGTGTCTGTGTATGTCTGTGATACTTGGTGTAGTGTGTGTCAGTGTTTCTGGGTGTCAGTGTATGTCTTTGTTACTTGGTGTCAGTGTATGTCTGTGTACTTGGTGTAAGTGTGTGTCTTTGTTACTTGGTGTCAGTGTATGTTTGTGTTACTTGGTGTAAGTGTATGTCTTTGTTACTTGGTGTCAGTGTATGCTTTTGTTACTTTGTGTATGTGTATGTCTTTGTTACTTGGTGTCAGTGTATGTCTCTGTTACTTGGTGTAAGAGTTTGTCTGTGTTACTGGGTATCAGTGTATGTCTTTGTTACTTGGTGTCGGTGTATGTCTTTGTTACTTGGTGTAAGTGTTTGTCTGTGTTACTGGGTATCAGTGTATGCCTTTGTTAGTTGGTGTCTGTGTATGTCTTTGTTACTTGGTGTCAGTGTGTGTCTTTGTTACTGGATGTCAGTGTATGACTTTGTTACTTGGTGTCAGTGTATGTCTTTGTTACTTGGCGTAAGTGTGTGTCTGTGTAACTGAGTATCAGTGTATGTCTTTGTTACTTGGTGTAAGTGTGTGTCTGTGTTACTGGGTATCAGTGTATGTCTTTGTTACTTGGTGTCAGTGTATGTCTTTGTTACTTGGTGAAAGTGTGTGTCTGTGTTACCGGGTATCAGTGAATGTCTTTGTTACTTGGCGTCATTCTATGTCCTTGTTACTTGGTGTAAGTGTGTGTCTGTGTTACTGGGTATCAGTGTATGTCTTTGTGACTTCGTGTCAGTGTATGCCTTTGTTACTTGGTGTCATTGTGTTTCTTTGTTACTGGGTGTCAGTGTATGTCTGTGTTACTTGGTGTCAGCTTGTGTCTTTGTTACTGGGTGTCAGTGTATGTCTTTGTTACTGGGTGTCAGTGCATGTCTTTGTGACTTGGTGTCAGTGTGTGTCTCTGTTACTGGGTATCAGTGTATGTCTTTGTTACTTGATGTTGGTGTATGTCTTTGTTACTTGGTGTAAGTGTTTGTCTGTGTTACTGGGTATCAGTGTATGTCTTTGTTAGTTGGTGTCTGTGTATGTCTGTGATACTTGGTGTATGTGTGTTTCTGTGTTACCGGGTATCAGTGTATATCTTTGTTACTTCGTGTAATTGTGTGTCTGTGTTACTGGGTATCAGTGTTTGTCTTTGTTACTTGGTGTCAGTGCATTATTTGTTAAATGGTGTAAGTGTATGTCTATGTTACTTGGTGTCAGTGTATGTATTTGATGCTTGGTGTAAGTGTGTGTCTTTGTTACTGGGTATCAGTGTATGTCCTTGTTACTTGGTGCAAGTGTGTGTCTGTGTTACTGGGTATCAGTGTATGTCTTTGATAATTTGTGTCAGTGGATGTCTTTGTTACTTGGTGTCAGTGTGTGTCTTTGTTACTTGGTGTCAGTGTGTGTCTTTGTTACTGGGTGTCTGTGTATGTCTTTGTTACTGGGTGTCAGTGCATGTCTTTGTGTCTTGGTGTAAGTGTGTGTCTCTGTTACTGGGTATCAGTGTCTGTCTTTGTTACTTGGTGTAAGTGTATGTCTTTGTTACTTGGTGTCAGTGTATGACTTTGTTACTTGGTGTCAGTGTATGTCTTTGTTACTTGGTGTAAGTGTTTGTCTGTGTAACTGAGTATCAGTGTATGTCTTTGTTACTTGGTGTAAGTGTGTGTCTGCGTTACTGGGTATCAGTGTATGTCTTTGTTACTTGGTGTCAGTGTATGTCTTTGTTACTTGGTGAAAGTGTGTGTCTGTGTTACCGGGTATCAGTGACTGTCTTTGTTACTTGGTGTCAGTGTATGTCCTTGTTACTTGGTGTAAGTGTGTGTCTGTGTTACTGGGTATCAGTGTATGTCTTTGTTACTTGGTGTCAGTGTGTGCCTTTGTTACTTGGTGTCATTGTGTTTCTTTGTTACTGGGTGTCAGTGTATGTCTTTGTTACTTGGTGTAAGTGTGTGTCTGTGTTACTGGGTGTCCGTGTATGCCTTTGTTTCTTGATGTCAGTGTATGTCTGTGTACTTGGTGTAACTGTGTGTCTTTGTTACTTGGTGTCAGTGTATGTCTGTGTTAATTGGTGTAAGTGTATTTCTTTGTTACTTGCTGTCATTGTCTGTCTTTGTTACTTGGTGTCAGTGTTTGTCTGTGTTACTTGGTGTAAGTGTATGTCTTTGTTACTTGGTGTCAGTGTATGTCTTTGTTACTTGGTGTCAGTGTGTGTCCTTGTTACTTGGTGTAAGTGTATGTCTTTGTTACTTGGTGCCAGTGTATGTCTGTGTTACTTGGTGTAAGCTTGTGTCTTTGTTACTTGGTGTCAGTGTATGTATTTGTTATTGGGTGTCAGTGCATGTCTTTGTGACTTGGTGTCAGTGTGTGTCTCTGTTACTGGGTATCAGTGTATGTCTTTGTTACTTGGTGTCGGTGTATGTCTTTGTTACTTGGTGTAAGTGTTTGTCTGTGTTACTGGGTATCAGTGTATGCCTTTGTTAGTTGGTGTCTGTGTATGTCTGTGATACTTGGTGTAAGTGTGTGTCTGTGTTACCGGGTATCAGTGCATGTCTTTGTTACTTCGTGTAAGTGTGTGTCTGTGTTACTGGGTATCAGTGTTTGTCTTTGTTACTTGGTGTCAGTGCATGATTTGTTAAATGGTGTCAGTGTATGTCTTTGTTACTTCGTGTCAGTGGATGTCTTTGTTACTTGGTGTCAGTGTGTGTCTTTGTTACTGGATGTCAGTGTATGACTTTGTTACTTGGTGTCAGTGTATGTCTTTGTTACTTGGCGTAAGTGTGTGTCTGTGTAACTGAGTATCAGTGTATGTCTTTGTTACTTGGTGCAAGTGTGTTTCTGTGTTACTGGGTATCAGTGTATGTCTTTGTTACTTGGTGTCAGTGTATGTCTTTGTTACTTGGTGAAAGTGTGTGTCTGTGTTACCGGGTATCAGTGAATGTCTTTGTTACTTGGTGTCAGTGTATGTCCTTGTTACTTGGTGTAAGTGTGTGTCTGTGTTACTGGGTATCATTGTATGTCTTTGTGACTTGGTGTCAGTGTATGCCTTTGTTACTTGGTGTCATTGTGTTTCTTTGTTGCTGGGTGTCAGTGTATGTCTGCGTTACTTGGTGTAAGCTTGTGTCTTTGTTACTGGGTGTCAGTGTATGTCTTTGTTACTGGGTGTCAGTGCATGTCTTTGTGACTTGGTGTAAGTGTGTGTCTCTGTTACTGGGTATCAGTGTATGTCTTTGTTACTTGGTGTCGGTGTATGTCTTTGTTACTTGGTGTAAGTGTTAGTCTGTGTTACTGGGTATCAGTGCATGTCTTTGTTAGTTGGTGTCTGTGTATGTCTGTGATACTTGGTGTATGTGTGTTTCTGTGTGACCGGGTATCAGTGTATGTCTTTGTTACTTCGTGCAATTGTGTGTCTGTGTTACTGGGTATCAGTGTTTGTCTTTGTTACTTGGTGTCAGTGCATAATTTGTTAAATGGTGTAAGTGTATGTCTATGTTACTTGGTGTCAGTTTATGTATTTGATACTTGGTGTAAGTGTGTGTCTTTGTTACTGGGTATCAGTGTATGTCTTTGATAATTTGTGTCAGTGGATGTCTTTGTTACTTGGTCTCAGTGTGTGTCTTTGTTACTTGGTGTCAGTGTGTGTCTTTGTTACTGGGTGTCTGTGTATGTCTTTGTTACTGGGTGTCAGTGCATGTCTTTGCGACTTGGTGTAAGTGTGTGTCTGTGTTACTGGGTATCAGTGTATGTCTTTGTTACTTGGTGTAAGTGTATGTCTTTGTTACTTGGTGTCAGTGCATGTCTTTGATACTTGGTGTCAGTGTATGTCTGTGTTACTTGGTGTAAGTTTGTGTCTTTGTTACTTGGTGTCAGTGTATGTATTTGTTACTTGGTGTCAGTGTATGTCTGTGTTACTTGGTGTAAGTCTATGTCCTTGTTACTTGGTGTAAGTGTATGTCTGTGTTACTTGGTGTCATTGTATGTCTTTGTTACTTGGTGTAAGTGTGTGTCTTTGTCACTTGGTGTAAGTGTATGTGTTTGTTACTTGGTGTCAGTGTATGTCTGTGTTACTTGGTGTAAGTGTGTGTCTTTGTTACTTGGTGTCTGTGTATGTCTGTGATACTTGGTGTAAGTGTGTGTCTGTGTTTCTGGGTGTCAGTGTATGTCTTTGATACTTGGTGTCAGTGTATGTCTGTGTACTTGGTGTAAGTGTGTTTCTTTGTTACTTGGTGTCAGTGTATGTTTGTGTGACTTGGTGTAAGTGTATGTCTTTGTTACTTGGTGTCAGTGTATGCTTTTGTTACTTTGTGTAAGTGTTTGTCTGTGTTACTGGGTATCAGTGTATGTCTTTGTTAGTTGGTGTCTGTGTATATCTGTGATACTTGGTGTAAGTGTGTGAATGAGTTACCGGGTATCAGTGCATGTCTTTGTTACTTCGTGTAAGTGTGTGTCTGTGTTACTGGGTATCAGTGTTTGTCTTTGTTACTTGTTGTCAGTTCATGATTTGTTAAATGGTGCAAGTGTATGTCTTTGTTACTTCGTGTCAGTGCATGTATTTGTTACTTGGTGTAAGTGTGTGTCTTTGTTGCTGGGTATCACTGTATGTCTTTGTTAATTTGTGTCAGTGGATGTCTTTGTTACTTGGTGTCAGAATGTGTCTTTGTTACTGGATATCAGTGTATGACATTGTTACTTGGTGTCAGCGTATGTCTTTGTTACTTGGTGTAAGTGTTTGTCTGTGTCACTGAGTATCTGTGTATGTCTTTGTTACTTGGTGTAAGTGTGTGTCTGTGTTACTGGGTATCAGTGTATGTCTTTGTTACTTGGTGTCAGTGTATGTCTTTGTTACTTGGTGAAAGTGTGTGTCTGTGTTACCGGGTATCAGTGAATGTCTTTGTTACTTGGTGTCAGTGTATGTCCTTGTTACTTGGTGTAAGTGTGTGTCTGTGTTACTGGGTATCAGTGTATGTCTTTGTGACTTGGTGTCAGTGTATGCCTTTGTTACTTGGTGTCATTGTGTTTCTTTGTTACTGGGTGTCAGTGTATGTCTGTGTTACTTGGTGTAAGATTGTGTCTTTGTTACTGGGTGTCAGTGTATGTCTTTGTTACTGGGTGTCAGTGTATGTCTTTGTGACTTGGTGTAAGTGTGTGTCTCTGTTACTTGGTGTCTGTGTATGTCTGTGATACTTGGTGTAAGTGTGTGTCTGTGTTTCTGTGTGTCAGTGTATGTCTTTGTGAATTGGTGTCGGTGTATGTCTTTGTTACTAGGTGTAAGTGTTTGTCTGTGTTACTGGGTATCAGTGTATGTCTTTGTTAGTTGGTGTCTGTGTATATCTGTGATACTTGGTGTAAGTGTGTGTCTGTGTTACCGGGTATCAGTGCATGTCTTTGTTACTTCGTGTAAGTGTGTGTCTGTGTTACTGGGTATCAGTGTTTGTCTTTGTTACTTGGTGTCAGTTCATGATTTGTTAAATGGTGTAAGTGTATGTCTTTGTTACTTCGTGTCAGTGTATGTATTTGTTACTTGGTGTAAGTGTGTGTCTTTGTTGCTGGGTATCACTGTATGTCTTTGTTAATTTGTGTCAGTGGATGTCTTTGTTACTTGGTGTCAGTGGATGTCTTTGTTACTGGATATCAGTGTATGACTTTGTTACTTGGTGTCAGTGTATGTCTTTGTTACTTGGTGTAAGTGTTTGTCTGTGTAACTGAGTATCAGAGTATGTCTTTGTTACTTGGTGTAAGTGTGTGTCTCCGTTACTGGGTATCAGTGTATGTCTTTGTTACTTGGTGTCAGTGTATGTCTTTGTTACTTGGTGAAAGTGTGTGTCTGTGTTACCGGGTATCAGTGAATGTCGTTGTTACTTGGTGTCAGTGTATGTCCTTGTTACTTGGTGTAAGTGTGTGTCTGTGTTTCTGGGTATCAGTGTATGTCTTTGTTACTTGGTGTCAGTGTGTGCCTTTGTTACTTGGTGTCATTGTGTGTCTGTGTTACTGGGTGTCAGTGTATGTCTTTGTTTCTTGGTGTCAGTGTATGTCTGTGTTAATTGGTGTAAGTGTATTTCTTTGTTACTTGCTGTCATTGTTTGTCTTTGTTACTTGGTGTCAATGTTTGTCTGTGTTACTTGGTGCAAGTGTATGTCTTTGTTACTTGGTGTCAGTGTATGTCTTTGTTACTTGGTGTCAGTGTGTGTCCTTGTTACTTGGTGTAAGTGTATTTCTTTGTTACTTGGTGTCAGTGTATGTCTGCGTTACTTGGTGTACGCTTGTGTCTTTGTTACTTGGTGTCAGTGTATGTATTTGTTACTTGGTGTCAGTGTATGTCTGTGTTATTTGGTGTAAGTGTATGTCTTTGTTACTTGGTGTCAGTGTATGTCTTTGTTACTTGGTGTCAGTGTGCGTCCTTGTTACTTGGTGTAAGTGTATGTCTTTGTTACTTGGTGTCAGTGTATGTCTGTGTTACTTCGTGTAAGCTTGTGTCTTTGTTACTTGGTGTCAGTGTATGTATTTGTTACTTGGTGTCAGTGTATGTCTTTGTTACTTGGTGTAAGTGTGTGTCTTTGTTACTTGGTGTAAGTGTATGTCTTTGTTACTTGGTGTCAGTGTATGTCTGTGTTACTTGGTGTAAGTGTGTGTCTTTGTTAGTTTTTGCAAGTGTATGTCTTTGTTACTTGGTGTCAGTGTATGTCTGTGATACTTGGTGTAAGTGTGTGTCTGTGTTTCTGGGTGTCAGTGTATGTCTTTGTTACTTGGTGTCAGTGTATGTCTGTGTACTTGGTGTAAGTTTGTGTCTTTGTTACTTGGTGTCAGTGTATGTTTGTGTTACTTGGTGTAAGTGTATGTCTTTGTTACTTGGTGTCAGTGTATGCTTTTGTTACTTTGTGTATGTGTATGTCTTTGTTACTTGGTGTCAGTGTATGTCTCTGTTACTTGGTGTAACAGTTTGTCTGTGTTACTGGGTATCAGTGTATGTCTTTGTTCCTTGGTGTCGGTGTATGTCTTTGTTACTTGGTGTAAGTGTTTGTCTGTGTTACTGGGTATCAGTGTATGCCTTTGTTAGTTGGTGTCTGTGTATGTCTGTGATACTTGGTGGAAGTGTGTGTCTGTGTTACCGGGTATCAGTGCATGTCTTTGTTACTTCGTGTAAGTGTGTGTCAGTGTTAATGGGTATCAGTGTTTGTCTTTGTTACTTGGTGTCAGTGCATGATTTGTTAAATTGTGTAAGTGTATGTCTTTGTTACTTCGTGTCAGTGGATGTCTTTGTTACTTGGTGTCAGTGTGTGTCTTTGTTACTGGATGTCAGTGTATGACTTTGTTACTTGGTGTCAGTGTATGTCTTTGTTACTTGGCGTAAGTGTGTGTCTGTGTAACTGAGTATCAGTGTATGTCTTTGTTACTTGGTGTAAGTGTGTGTCTGTGTTACTGGGTATCAGTGTATGTCTTTGTTACTTGGTGTCAGTGTATGTCTTTGTTACTTGGTGAAAGTGTGTGTCTGTGTTACCGGGTATCAGTGTATGTCTTTGTTACTGGGTGTCAGTGTATGTCTTTGTTACTTTGTGTCAGTGCATGTCCTTGTTACTTGGTGTAAGTGTGTGTCTGTGTTACTGGGTATCAGTGTATGTCTTTGTTACTTGGTGTCAGTGTATGCCTTTGTTACTTGGTGTCATTGTGTTTCTTTGTTACTGGGTGTCAGTGTATGTTTTTGTTAATGGGTGTCAGTGTATGTCTTTGTTACTTGGTGTCCGTGTTTGTCTGTGTTACTGGGTGTCAGTGTATGTCTTTCTTACTTGGTGTAATTGTGTGTCTGCGTTACTTGGTGTCAGTGTATGTCTGTGTTACTTGGTGTTAGTTTGTTTCTTTGTTACTTGGTGTCAGTGTATGTATTTATTACTTGGTGTCAGAGTATGTCTTTGTTACTTGGTGTAAGTGTGTGTCTTTGTTACTTGGTGTAAGTGTATGTCTTTGTTACTTGGTGTCAGTGTATGTCTGTGTTACTTGGTGTAAGTGTGTGTCTTTGTTACTTGGTGTCTGTGTATGTCTGTGATACTTGGTGTAAGTGTGTGTCTTTGTTTCTGGGTGTCAGTGTATGTCTTTGTTACTTGGTGTCAGTGTATGTCTGTGTACTTGGTGTAAGTGTGTGTCTTTGTTACTTGGTGTCAGTGTATGTTTGTGTGACTTGGTGAAAGTGTATGTCTTTGTTAGTTGGTGTCAGTGCATGCTTTTGTTACTTTGTGTAAGTGTAAGTCTTTGTTACTTGGTGTCAGTGTATGTCTCTGTTACTTGGTGTAAGAGTTTGTCTGTGTTACTGGGTATCAGTGTATGTCTTTGTTACTTGGTGTCGGTGTATGTCTTTGTTACTTGGTGTAAGTGTTTGTCTGTGTTACTGGGTATCAGTGTATGTCTTTGTTAGTTGGTGTCTGTGTATATCTGTGATACTTGGTGTAAGTGTGTGTCTGTGTTACCGGGTATCAGTGCATGTCTTTGTTACTTCGTGTAAGTGTGTGTCTGTGTTACTGGGTATCAGTGTTTGTCTTTGTTACTTGGTGTCAGTTCATGATTTGTTAATTGGTGTAAGTGTATGTCTTTGTTACTTCGTGTCAGTGTTTGTATTTGTTACTTGGTGTAAGTGTGTGTCTTTGTTGCTGGGTATCACTGTATGTCTTTGTTAATTTGTGTCAGTGGATGTCTTTGTTACTTGGTGTCAGTGTATGTCTTTGTTACTTGGTGTAAGTGTTTGTCTGTGTAACTGAGTATCAGTGTTTGTCTTTGTTACTTGGTGTAAGTGTGTGTCTGCGTTACTGGGTATCAGTGTATGTCTTTGTTACTTGGTGTCAGTGTATGTCTTTGTTACTTGGTGAAAGTGTGTGTCTGTGTTACTTGGTGTCAGTGTGTGCCTTTGTTACTTGGTGTCATTGTTTTTCTTTGTTACTGGGTGTCAGTGTATTTCTTTGTTACTTGGTGTAAGTGTGTGTCTGTGTTACTGGGTGTCAGTGTATGTCTTTGTTTCTTGGTGTCAGTGTATGTCTGTGTAGTTGGTGTAACTGTGTGCCTTTGTTACTTGGTGTCAGTGTATCTCTGTGTTAATTGGTGTAAGTGTATTTCATTGTTACTTGCTGTCATTGTCTGTCTTTGTTACTTGGTGTCAATGTTTGTCTGTGTTACTTGGTGTAAGTGTATGTCTTTTTTACTTGGTGTCAGTGTATGTCTTTGTTACTTGGTGTCAGTGTTTGTCCTTGTTACTTGGTGTAAGTGTATGTCTTTGTTACTTGGTGTCAGTGTATGTCTGTGTTACTTGGTGTAAGCTTGTGTCTTTGTTACTTGGTGTCAGTGTATCTATTTGTTACTTGGTGTCAGTGTATGCCTGTGTTATTTGGTGTAAGTGTATGTCTTTGTTACTTGGTGTCAGTGTATGTCTTTGTTACTTGGTGTCAGTGTGTGTCCTTGTTACTTGGTGTAAGTGTATGTCTTTGTTACTTGGTGTCAGTGTATGTCTGTGTTACTTGGTGTAAGCTTGTGTCTTTGTTACTTGGTGTCATTGTATTTATTTGTTACTTGGTGTCAGTGTATGTCTTTGTTACTTGGTGTAAGTGTGTGTCTTTGTTACTTGGAGTAAGTGTATGTCTTTGTTCCTTGGTGTCAGTGTATGTCTGTGTTACTTGGTGTAAGTGTGTGTCTTTGTTAGTTTTTGCAAGTGTATGTCATTGTTACTTGGTGTAAGTGTATGTCTTTGTTACTTGGTGTCTGTGCATGTCTGTGATACTTGGTGTAAGTGTATGTCTTTGTTACTTGGTGTCAGTGTATGTCTTTGTTACTTGGTGTCAGTGTGTGTCCTTGTTACTTGGTGTAAGTGTATGTCTTTGTTACTTGGTGTCAGTGTATGTCTGTGTTACTTGGTGTAAGCTTGTGTCTTTGTTACTTGGTGTCAGTGTATGTATTTGTTACTTGGTGTCAGTGTATGTCTTTGTTACTTGGTGTAAGTGTGTGTCTTTGTTACTTGGTGTCAGTGTATGTCTGTGTTACTTGGTGTAAGTGTGTGTCTTTGTTAGTTTTTGCAAGTGTATGTCTTTGTTACTTGGTGTCAGTGTATGTCTGTGTAACTTGGTGTAAGTGTATGTCTTTGTTCCTTGGTGTCGGTGTATGTCTTTGTTACTTGGTGTAAGTGTTTGTCTGTGTTACTGGGTATCAGTGTATGCCTTTGTTAGTTGGTGTCTGTGTATGTCTGTGATACTTGGTGGAAGTGTGTGTCTGTGTTACCGGGTATCAGTGCATGTCTTTGTTACTTCGTGTAAGTGTGTGTCAGTGTTAATGGGTATCATTGTTTGTCTTTGTTACTTGGTGTCAGTGCATGATTTGTTAAATTGTGTAAGTGTATGTCTTTGTTACTTCGTGTCAGTGGATGTCTTTGTTACTTGGTGTCAGTGTGTGTCTTTGTTACTGGATGTCAGTGTATGACTTTGTTACTTGGTGTCAGTGTATGTCTTTGTTACTTGGCGTAAGTGTGTGTCTGTGTAACTGAGTATCAGTGTATGTCTTTGTTACTTGGTGTAAGTGTGTGTCTGTGTTACTGGGTATCAGTGTATGTCTTTGTTACTTGGTGTCAGTGTATGTCTTTGTTACTTGGTGAAAGTGTGTGTCTGTGTTACCGGGTATGAGTGAATGTCTTTGTTACTTGGTGTCAGTGTATGTCCTTGTTACTTGGTGTAAGTGTGTGTCTGTGTTACTGGGTATCAGTGTATGTCTTTGTGACTTCGTGTCAGTGTATGCCTTTGTTACTTGGTGTCATTGTGTTTCTTTGTTACTGGGTGTCAGTGTATGTTTTTGTTAATGGGTGTCAGTGTATGTCTTTGTTACTTGGTGTCCGTGTTTGTCTGTGTTACTGGGTGTCAGTGTATGTCTTTCTTACTTGGTGTAATTGTGTGTCTGTGTTACTGGGTATCAGTGTATGTCTTTGTTACTTGGTGTAAGTGTATGTCTTTGTTACTTGGTGTCAGTGTATGTCTTTGATACTTGGCGTCAGTGTATGTCTTTGTTACTTGGTGTAAGTTTGTGTCTTTGTTACTTGGTGTCAGTGTATGTATTTGTTACTTGGTGTCAGTGTATGTCTGTGTTACTTGGTGTAAGTGTATGTCTTTCTTACTTGGTGTCAGTGTATGACTTTGTTACTTGGTGTGAGTTGTGTCCTTGTTACTTGGTGTAAGTGTATGTCTGCGTTACTTGGTGTCAGTGTATTTCTGTGTTACTTGGTGTTAGTTTGTTTCTTTGTTACTTGGTGTCAGTGTATGTATTTATTACTTGGTGTCAGAGTATGTCTTTGTTACTTGGTGTAAGTGTGTGTCTTTGTTACTTGGTGTAAGTGTATGTCTTTGTTACTTGGTGTCAGTGTATGTCTGTGTTACTTGGTGTAAGTGTGTGTCTTTGTTACTTGGTGTCTGTGTATGTCTGTGATACTTGGTGTAAGTGTGTGTCTTTGTTTCTGGGTGTCAGTGTATGTCTTTGTTACTTGGTGTCAGTGTATGTCTGTGTACTTGGTGTAAGTGTGTGTCTTTGTTACTTGGTGTCAGTGTATGTTTGTGTGACTTGGTGAAAGTGTATGTCTTTGTTAGTTGGTGTCAGTGCATGCTTTTGTTACTTTGTGTAAGTGTAAGTCTTTGTTACTTGCTGTCAGTGTATGTCTCTGTTACTTGGTGTAAGAGTTTGTCTGTGTTACTGGGTATCAGTGTATGTCTTTGTTACTTGGTGTCGGTGTATGTCTTTGTTACTTGGTGTAAGTGTTTGTCTGTGTTACTGGGTATCAGTGTATGTCTTTGTTAGTTGGTGTCTGTGTATATCTGTGATACTTGGTGTAAGAGTGTGTCTGTGTTACCGGGTATCAGTGCATGTCTTTGTTACTTCGTGTAAGTGTGTGTCTGTGTTACTGGGTATCAGTGTTTGTCTTTGTTACTTGGTGTCAGTTCATGATTTGTTAAATGGTGTAAGTGTATGTCTTTGTTACTTCGTGTCAGTGTTTGTATTTGTTACTTGGTGTAAGTGTGTGTCTTTGTTGCTGGGTATCACTGTATGTCTTTGTTAATTTGTGTCAGTGGATGTCTTTGTTACTTGGTGTCAGTGTATGTCTTTGTTACTTGGTGTAAGTGTTTGTCTGTGTAACTGAGTATCAGTGTTTGTCTTTGTTACTTGGTGTAAGTGTGTGTCTGCGTTACTGGGTATCAGTGTATGTCTTTGTTACTTGGTGTCAGTGTATGTCTTTGTTACTTGGTGAAAGTGTGTGTCTGTGTTACTTGGTGTCAGTGTGTGCCTTTGTTACTTGGTGTCATTGTGTTTCTTTGTTACTGGGTGTCAGTGTATTTCTTTGTTACTTGGTGTAAGTGTGTGTCTGTGTTACTGGCTGTCAGTGTATGTCTTTGTTTCTTGGTGTCAGTGTATGTCTGTGTAGTTGGTGTAACTGTGTGCCTTTGTTACTTGGTGTCAGTGTATCTCTGTGTTAATTGGTGTAAGTGTATTTCATTGTTACTTGCTGTCATTGTCTGTCTTTGTTACTTGGTGTCAATGTTTGTCTGTGTTACTTGGTGTAAGTGTATGTCTTTTTTACTTGGTGTCAGTGTATGTCTTTGTTACTTGGTGTCAGTGTTTGTCCTTGTTACTTGGTGTAAGTGTATGTCTTTGTTACTTGGTGTCAGTGTATGTCTGTGTTACTTGGTGTAAGCTTGTGTCTTTGTTACTTGGTGTCAGTGTATCTATTTGTTACTTGGTGTCAGTGTATGTCTGTGTTATTTGGTGTAAGTGTATGTCTTTGTTACTTGGTGTCAGTGTATGTCTTTGTTACTTGGTGTCAGTGTGTGTCCTTGTTACTTGGTGTAAGTGTATGTCTTTGTTACTTGGTGTCAGTGTATGTCTGTGTTACTTGGTGTAAGCTTGTGTCTTTGTTACTTGGTGTCATTGTATTTATTTGTTACTTGGTGTCAGTGTATGTCTTTGTTAATTGGTGTAAGTGTGTGTCTTTGTTACTTGGAGTAAGTGTATGTCTTTGTTCCTTGGTGTCAGTGTATGTCTGTGTTACTTGGTGTAAGTGTGTGTCTTTGTTACTTTTTGCAAGTGTATGTCATTGTTACTTGGTGTAAGTGTATGTCTTTGTTACTTGGTGTCTGTGCATGTCTGTGATACTTGGTGTAAGTGTATGTCTTTGTTACTTGGTGTCAGTGTATGTCTTTGTTACTTGGTGTCAGTGTGTGTCCTTGTTACTTGGTGTAAGTGTATGTCTTTGTTACTTGGTGTCAGTGTATGTCTGTGTTACTTGGTGTAAGCTTGTGTCTTTGTTACTTGGTGTCAGTGTATGTATTTGTTACTTGGTGTCAGTGTATGTCTTTGTTACTTGGTGTAAGTGTGTGTCTTTGTTACTTGGTGTCAGTGTATGTCTTTGTTACTTGGTGTAAGTGTGTGTCTTTGTTAGTTTTTGCAAGTGTATGTCTTTGTTACTTGGTGTCAGTGTATGTCTGTGTAACTTGGTGTAAGTGTATGTCTTTGTTACTTGGTGTCTGTGTATGTCTGTGATACTTGGTGTAAGTATGTGTCTGTGTTTCTGGGTGTCAGTGTATGTCTTTGTTACTTGGTGTCAGTGTATGTCTGTGTACTTGGTGTAAGTGTGTGTCTTTGTTACTTGGTGTCAGTGTATGTTAGTGTTACTTGGTGTAAGTGTATGTCTTTGTTACTTGGTGTCTGTGTATGTCTGTGATACTTGGTGTAAGTATGTGTCTGTGTTTCTGGGTGTCAGTGTATGTCTTTGTTACTTGGTGTCAGTGTATGTCTGTGTAATGGTGTAAGTGTGTGTCTTTGTTACTTGGTGTCAGTGTATGCTTTTGTTACTTTGTGTAAGTGTATGTCTTTGTTACTTGGTGTCAGTGTATGTCTCTGTTACTTGGTGTAAGAGTTTGTCTGTGTTACTGGGTATCAGTGTATGTCTTTGTTACTTGGTGTCGGTGTATGTCTTTGTTACTTGGTGTAAGTGTTTGTCTGTGTTACTGGGTATCAGTGTATGCTTTGTTAGTTGGTGTCTGTGTATGTCTGTGATACTTGGTGTAAGTGTGTGTCTGTGTTACCGGGTATCAGTACATGTCTTTGTTACTTCGTGTTAGTGTGTGTCTGTGTTACTGGGTATCAGTGTTTGTCTTTGTTACTTGGTGTCAGTGCATGATTTGTTAAATGGTGTAAGTGTATGTCTTTGTTACTTCGTGTCAGTGGATGTCTTTGTTCCTTGGTGTCAGTGTGTGTCTTTGTTACTGGATGTCAGTGTATGACTTTGTTACTTGGTGTCAGTGTTTGTCTTTGTTACTTGGTGTAAGTGTTTGTCTGTGTAACTGAGTAACAGTGTATGTCTTTGTTACTTGGTGTAAGTGTGTGTCTGTGTTACTGGGTATCAATGTATGTCTTTGTTACTTGGTGTCAGTGTATGTCTTTGTTACTTGGTGTAAGAGTTTGTCTGTGTTACTGGGTATCAGTGTATGTCTTTGTTACTTGGTGTCGGTGTATGTCTTTGTTACTTGGTGTAAGTGTTTGTCTGTGTTACTGGGTATCAGTGTATGCTTTGTTAGTTGGTGTCTGTGTATGTCTGTGATACTTGGTGTAAGTGAGTGTCTGTGTTACCGGGTATCAGTACATGTCTTTGTTACTTCGTGTTATTGTGTGTCTGTGTTACTGGGTATCAGTGTTTGTCTTTGTTACTTGGTGTCAGCGCATGATTTGTTAAATGGTGTAAGTGTATGTCTTTGTTACTTCGTGTCAGTGGATGTCTTTGTTCCTTGGTGTCAGTGTGTGTCTTTGTTACTGGATGTCAGTGTATGACTTTGTTACTTGGTGTCAGTGTTTGTCTTTGTTACTTGGTGTAAGTGTTTGTCTGTGTAACTGAATATCAGTGTATGTCTTTGTTACTTGGTGTAAGTGTGTGTCTGTGTTACTGGGTATCAGTGTATGTCTTTGTTACTTGGTGTCAGTGTATGTCTTTGCTACTTGGTGCAAGTGGATGTCTTTGTTACTTCGTGTCAGTGCATGTCTTTGTTACTTTGTGTTAGTGTGTGTCTGTGTTACTGAGTATCAGTGTATGTCTGTGTTCCTGTGTATCAGTGTGTGTCTGTGTTACTGGGTATCAGTGTATGTCTTTGTTACTTGGTGTCAGTGTATGTCTTTTTTACTTGGTGTAAGTGTGTGTCTGTGTTACTGGGTATCAGTGAATGTCTTTGTTACTTGGTGTCAGTGTATGTCTTTGTTACTGGGTGTCAGTGTATGTTTTTGTTAATGGGTGTCAGTGTATGTCTTTGTTACTTGATGTCAATGTATGTCCTTGTTACTTGGTGTAAGTGTGTGTCTGTGTTACTGGGTATCAGTGTATGTCTTTGTTACTTGGTGTCAGTGTATGCCTTTGTTACTTGGTGTCATTGTGTTTCTTTGTTACTGGGTGTCAGTGTATGTCTTTGTTACTTGGTGTAAGTGTGTGTTTGTGTTACTGGGTGTCAGTGTATGTCTTTGTTTCTTGGTGTCAGTGTATGTCTGTGGACTTGGTGTAACTGTGTGTCTTTGTTACTTGGTGTCAGTGTATGTCTGTGTTAATTGGTGTAAGTGTATTCTTTGTTACTTGCTGTCATTGTCTGTCTTTGTTACTTGGTGTCAGTGTTTGTCTGTGTTACTTGGTGTAAGTGTATGTCTTTGTTACTTGGTGCAAGTGGATGTCTTTGTTACTTCGTGTCAGTGCATGTCTTTGTTCCTGGGTATCAGTGTGTGTCTGTGTTACTGGGTATCAGTGTATGTCTTTGTTACTTGGTGTCAGTGTATGTCTTTTTTACTTGGTGTAAGTGTGTGTCTGTGTTACTGGGTATCAGTGAATGTCTTCGTTACTTGGTGTCAGTGTATGTCTTTGTTACTGGGTGTCAGTGTATGTCTTTGTTACTTGGTGTCCGTGTTTGTCTGTGTTACTGGGTGTCAGTGTATGTCTTTGTCACTGGGTGTCAGAGTATGCCTTTGTTACTTGGTGTCAGTGTATGTCTTTGTTACTTGGTGTAGGTGTCTGTCTGTGTAACTGAATGTCAGTGTATGTCTTTGTTACTTGGTGGAAGTGTGTGTCTGTGATACTGGGTATCAGTTTCTGTCTTTGTTACTTGGTGTAAGTGTATGTCTGTGTTACTGGGTGTCAGTGTATGTCTTTGTTACTTGGTGTCAGTGTATGTCTGTGTGCTTGGTGTAAGTGTGTGTCTTTGTTACTTGGTGTCAGTGTATGTTTGTTTTACTTGGTGCAAGTGCATGTCTTTGTTACTTGGTGTCAGTGTACGTCTCTGTTACTTGGTGTTAATGTGTGTCTGTTGGACTGGGTATCAGTCTATGTCTTTGTTACTTGGTGTCATTGTCTGTCTTTGCTACTTGGTGTAAGTGTGTGTCTGTGTTACTGGGTATCAGTGTATGCCTTTGTGACTTGGTGTCAGTGCATGTCTTTGTTACTTGGTGTCAGTGTATGTCTGTGTTATTTGGTGTAAGCGTGTTTCTGTGTTACTGGGTATCAGTGTATGTCTTTGTTACTTGGTGTCAGTGTATGTCTTTGTTACTTGGTGTCAGAGTATG
Source organism: Heterodontus francisci (assembly GCF_036365525.1). Classification (NCBI taxonomy): domain Eukaryota; kingdom Metazoa; phylum Chordata; class Chondrichthyes; order Heterodontiformes; family Heterodontidae; genus Heterodontus; species Heterodontus francisci. The sequence goes on along the minus strand of NC_090392.1, from coordinate 13,964,640 downwards.
TCTCTGTTACTTATTGTTAATGTGTGTCTGTTGGACTGGGTATCAGTGTATGTCTTTGTTACTTGGTGTCAGTGCATGTCTTTGTTACTTGGTGTCAGAGTATGTCTCTGTTACTTATTGTTAATGTGTGTCTGTGTTACTGGGTATCAGTGTATGTCTTTGTTACTTGGTGTCAGTGTATGTCTTTGTTACTTGGTGTCAGTGTATGTCTTTGTTACTTGGTGTAAGTGTGTTTCTGTGTTACTGAGTATCTGTGTATGTCTTTGTTACTTTGTGTAAGTGTGTGTCTGTGTTACTGGGTATCAGTGTATGTCTTTGTTACATGGTGTCAGTGTATGTCTTTGTTACTTGGTGTCAGTGTATGTCTTTGTTACTTGATGTAAGAGTGTCTCTGTGTTACTGGGTATCAGTGAATGTCTTTGTTACTTGGTGGAAGTGAGTGTCTGTGATACTGGGTATCAGTTTCTGTCTTTGTTACTTGGTGTAAGTGTGTGTCTGTGTAACTGAGTATCAGTGTATGTCTTTGTTACTTGGTGTAAGTGTGTGTCTGTGTTACTGGGTATCAGTGAATGTCTTTGTTACTTGGTGTCAGTGTATGTCCTTGTTACCTGGTGTCATTGTGTTTCTTTGTTACTGGGTGTCAGTGTATGTCTTTGTTACTTGGTGCAAGTGTGTGTCTGTGTTACTGGGTGTCAGTGTCTGTCTTTGTTACTTGGTGTCAGTGTATGTCTGTGTACTTGGTGTAACTGTGTGCCTTTGTTACTTGGTGTCAGTGTATGTCTGTGTTAGTTGGTGTAAGTGTATGTCTTTGTTACTTGGTGTCATTGTCTGTCTTTGTTACTTGGTGTCAGTGTATGTCTGTGTTACTTGGTATCAGTGTGTGTCTGTGTTACTGGGTATCAGTGTATGTCTTTGTTACTTGGTGTCAGTGTATGTCTTTGTTACTTGGTGTAAGTGTATGTCTTTGTTACTTCGTGTCAGTGCATGTCTTTGTTACTTGGTGTTAGTGTGTGTCTGTGTTACTGGGTATCAGTGTATGTCTGTGTTCCTGGGTATCAGTGTATTGTCTTTGTGACTTGGTGTCAGTGTATGTCTGTGTTACTTGGTGTAGGTGTGTTTCTGTGTTACTGGGTATCAGTGTTTTGTCTTTGTGACTTGGTGTCAGTGTATGTCTGTGTTACTTGGTGTAGGTGTGTGTCGTTGTTACTTGGTGTCACTGTATGTCTGTGTTACATGGTGTAAGTGTGTGTCTGTGTTACTGGGTATCAGTGTATGTCTTTGTTACTTGGTGTCTGTGTATGCCTGTGATACTTGGTGTAAGTGTGTGTCTTTGTTGCTGGGTATCAGTGTATGTCTTTGTTACTTGGTGTAAGTGCGTGTCTGTGTCACTGGGTATCAGTGCATGTCGTTGTTACTTGGTGTCTGTGTATGTATTTGTTCCTTGGTGTCAGTGTGTGTCTTTGTTACTGGGTGTCAGTGTTTGTCTTTGTTACTGGGTGTCAGTGTATGTCTTTGTGACTTGGTGTTAGTGTGTGTCTTTGTTACTGGGTATCAGTGTTTGTCTGTGTTCCTGGGTATCAGTGTGTGTCTGTGTTACTTGGTGTCAGTGTATGTCTTTTTTACTTGGTGCAAGTGTGTGTCTGTGTTACTGGGTATCAGTGAATGTCTTTGTTAATTGGTGTCAGTGTATGTCTTTGTTACTGGGTGTCAGTGTATGTTTTTGTTGCTGGCTGTCAGTGTATGTCTTTGTTACTTGGTGTCCGTGTGTGTCTGTGTTACTGGGTGTCAGTGTATGTCTTTGATACTGGGTGTCAGTGTATGCCTTTGTTACTTGGTGTCAGTGTATGTCTTTGTTACTTGGTGTCGGTGTGTGTCTGTGTAACTGAATATCAGTGTATGTCTTTGTTACTTGGTGGAAGTGTGTGTCTGTGATACTGGGTATCTGTTTCTGTCTTTGTTACTTGGTGTAAGTGTATGTCTGTGTTACTGGGTGTCAGTGTATGTCTTTGTTACTTGGTGTCTGTGTACTTGGTGTAAGTGTATGTCTTTGTTACTTGATGTCAGTGCATGGTTTTGTTACTTGGTGTCAGTGTATGTCCTTGTTACCTGGTGTAAGTGTGTGTCTGTGTTACTGGGTATCAGTGTATGTCTTTGTTACTTGGTGTCAGTGTGTGCCTTTGTTACTTGGTGTCATTGTGTTTCTTTGTTACTGGGTGTCAGTGTATGTCTTTGTTACTGGGTGCAAGTGTGTGTCTGTGTTACTGGGTGTCAGTGTCTGTCTTTGTTACTTGGTGTCAGTGTATGTCTGTGTACTTGGTGTAACTGTGTGCCTTTGTTACTTATTGTCAGTGTATGTCTGTGTTAGTTGGTGTAAGTGTATGTCTTTGTTACTTGGTGTCATTTTCTGTCTTTGTTACTTGGTGTCAGTGTATGTCTGTGTTACTTGGAGTAAGTGTGTGTCTGTGTTACAAGGTATCAGTGTATGTCTTTGTTACTTGGTGTCAGTGTATGTCTTTGTTTCTTGGTGCAAGTGTATGTCTTTGTTACTTCGTGTCAGTGCATGTCTTTGGTACTTGGTGTTAGTGTGTGTCTGTGTTACTGGGCATCAGTGTATGTCTGTGTTCCTGGGTATCAGTGTTTTGTCTTTGTGACTTGGTGTCAGTATATGTCTGTGTTACTTGGTGTAGGTGTGTTTCTGTGTTACTGGGTATCAGTGTTTTGTCTTTGTGACTTGGTGTCAGTGTATGTCTGTGTTACTTGGTGTAGGTGTGTGTCTTTGTTACTTGGTGTCAGTGTATGTCTGTGTTACATGGTGTAAGTGTGTGTCTGTGTTACTGGGTATCAGTGTATGTCTTTGTTACTTGGTGTCTGTGCATGTCTGTGATACTTGGTGTAAGTGTGTGTCTGTGTTGCTGGGTATCAGTGTATGTCTTTGTTACTTGGTGCAAGTGCGTGTCTGTGTCACTGGGTATCAGTGCATGTCGTTGTTACTTGGTGTCTGTGTATGTCTTTGTTCCTTGGTGTCAGTGTGTGTCTTTGTTACTGGGTGTCAGTGTTTGTCTTTGTTATGGGTGTCAATGTATGTCTTCGTGACTTGGTGTTAGTGTGTGTCTGTGTTACTGGGTATCAGTGTTTGTCTGTGTTCCTGGGTATCAGTGTGTGTCTGTGTTACTTGCTGTCAGTGTATGTCTTTGTTACTTGGTGTCAGTGTATGTCTTTGTTAATGGGTGTCAGGGTATGTTTTTGTTGCTGGGTGTCAGTGTATGTCTTTTTTACTTGGTGCAAGTGTGTGTCTGTGTTACTGGGTATCAGTGAATGTCTTTGTTACTTGGTGTCAGTGTATGTCTTTGTTAATGGGTGTCAGTGTATGTTTTTGTTGCTGGGTGTCAGTGTATGTCTTTGTTACTTGGTGTCCGTGTGTGTCTGTGTTACTGGGTGTCAGTGTATGTCTTTGATACTGGGTGTCAGTGTATGCCTTTGTTACTTGGTGTCAGTGTATGTCTTTGTTACTTGGTGTCGGTGTGTGTCTGTGTAACTGAATATCAGTGTATGTCTTTGTTACTTGGTGGAAGTGTGTGTCTGTGATACTGGGTATCAGTTTCTGTCTTTGTTACTAGGTGTAAGTGTATGTCTGTGTTACTGGGTGTCAGTGTATGTCTTTGTTACTTGGTGTCAGTGTATGTCTGTGTACTTGGTGTAAGTGTGTGTCTTTGTTACTTGGTGTCAGTGTATGTTTGTGTTACTTGGTGTAAGTGTATGTCTTTGTTACTTGATGTCAGTGCATGGTTTTGTTACTTGGTGTAAGTGTATGTCTTTGTTACTTGGTGTCAGTGCATCTCTTTGTTACTTGGTGTAAGTGTATGTCTTTGTTACTTGGTGTCAGCGTATGTCTCTGTTACTTGGTGTAAGTGTGTGTCTGTTGTACTGGGTATCAGTGTATGTCTTTGTTACTTGGTGTCATTGTCTGTCTTTGCTACTTGGTGTATGTGTGTGTCTGTGTTTCTGGGTATCAGTGTATGTCTTTGTTACTTGGTGTCAGTGTATGTCTTCGTTACTTGGTGTCAGTGTATGTCTGTGTTACTTGGTGTAAGTGTGTTTCTGTGTTACTGGGTATCAGTGTATGTCTTTGTTACTTGGTGTCAGTGTATTTCTTTTTTACTTGGTGTAAGTGTATGTCTTTGTTACATGGTGTAAGTGTCTGTCTTTGTTACTTGGTGTAAGTGTGTTTCTGTGTTACTGAGTATCTGTGTATGTCTTTGTTACTTGGTGTAAGTGTGTGTCTGTGTTACTGGGTATCAGTGAATGTCTTTGTTACTTGGTGGCAGTGTATGTCTTTGTTACTGGGTGTCAGTGTATGTTTTTGTTAATGGGTGTCAGTGTATGTCTTTGTTACTTGGTGTCCGTGTGTGTCTATGTTACTGGGTGTCAGTGTATGTCTTTGTTACTGGATGTCAGTGTTTGCCTTTGTTACTTGGCGTCAGTGTATGTCTTTGTTACTTGGTGTAGGTGTGTGTCTGTGTAAGTGAGTATCAGTGTATGTCTTTGTTACTTGGTGTAAGTGTGTGTCTGTGTTACTGGGTATCAGTGTATGTCTTTGTTACTTGGTGTCAGTTTATGTCTTTGTTACTTGGTGCAAGTGTGTGTCTGTGTTACTGGGTATCAGTGAATGTCTTTGTTACTTGGTGTCAGTGTATGTCCTTGTTACTTGGTGTAAGTGTGTGTCTATGTTACTGGGTATCAGTGTATGTCTTTGTTACTTGGTGTCAGTGTGTGCCTTTGTTACTTGGTGTCATTATGTGTCTTTGTTACTGGGTGTCAGTGTATGTCTTTGTGACTTGCTGTTAGTGTGTGTATCTGTTACTGGGTATCACTGTCTGTCATTGTTACTTGGTGTAAGTGTGAGTCTGTGTTACTGGGTATCAGTGTATGTCTGTGTTACTTGGTGTCAGTGTATGTCTGTGTTACTTGGTGTAGGTGTGTGTCTTTGTTACTTGGTGTCAGTGTATGTCTGTGTTACTTGGTGTAAGTGTATGTCTTTGTTACTTGGTGTCAATGTATGTCTTTGTTACTTGGTGTCATTGTATGTCTTTGTTACATGGTGTAAGTGTGTGTCTGTGTTCCTGGGTTTCAGTGTCTGTCTTTGTTACTTGCTGTCTGTGTATGTCTGTGATACTTGGTGTAAGTGTGTGTCTGTGTTGCTGGGTATCAGTGTATGTCTTTGTTACTTGGTGTAAGTGCGTGTCGGTGTTACTGGGTATCAGTGTATGTCGTTGTTACTTGGTGTCTGTGTATGTCTTTGTTACTTGGTGTCAGTGTGTGTCTTTGTTACTGGGTGTCAGAGTTTCTCTTTATTACTGGGTGTCAGTGTATGTCTTTGTGACTTGGTGTTAGTGTGTGTCTGTGTTACTGGGTATCAGTGTATGTCTTTGTTACTTGGTGTAAGTGTGTGTCTGTGTTACTGAGTATCAGTGTATGTCTTTGTTACTTGGTGTCAGTGTATGTCTGTGTACTTGGTGTAAGTGTGTGTCTTTCTGACTTGGTGTCAGTGTATGTCTGTGTTACTTGGCGTAAGTGTATGTCTTTGTTACTTGGTGTCAGTGTATGTCTTTGTTACTTGGTGTAAGTGTATGTCTTTGTTACTTGGTGTAAGTGTGTGTCTGTGTAACTGAGTATCAGTGTATGTCTTTGTTACTTGGCGTAAGTTTGTGTCTGTGTTTCTGGGTATCAGTGTATGTCTTTGTTACTTGGTGTCAGTTTATGTCTTTGTTACTTGGTGTAAGTGTGTGTCTGTGTTACTGGGTATCAGTGAATGTCTTTGTTACTTGGTGTCATTGTATGTCCTTGTTACTTGGTGTCAGTGTGTGTCTGTGTTACTGCGTATCAGTGTATTTCTTTGTTACTTGGTGTCAGTGTGTGCCTTTGTTACTTGGTGTCATTATGTGTCTTTGTTACCGGGTGTCAGTGTATGTCTTTGTTACTGGGTGTCAGTGTATGTCTTTGTGACTTGCTGTCAGTGTGTGTATATGTTACTGGGTATCAGTGTCAGTCATTGTTACTTGTTGTAAGTGTGTGTCTGTGTTACTGGGTATCAGTGTTTTGTCTTTGTGACTTGGTGTCAGTGTATGTCTGTGTTACTTGGTGTAGGTGCGTGTCTTTGTTACTTGCTGTCAGTGTATGTCTGTGTTACTTGGTGTAAGTGTATGTCTTTGTTACTTGCTGTCAGTGTATTTCTTTGTTACTTGGTGTCATTGTATGTCTTTGTTACATGGTGTAAGTGTGTGTCTGTGTTACTGGGTATCAGTGTATGTCTTTGTTACTTGGTGTCTGTGTATGTCTGTGATAATTGGTGTAAGTGTGTGTCTGTGTTGCTGGGTATCAGTGTATGTCTTTGTTACTTGGTGTAAGTGCGTGTCTGTGTTACTGGGTATCAGTGTATGTCGTTGTTACTTGGTGTCTGTGTATGTCTTTGTTCCTTGGTGTCAGTGTGTGTCTTTGTTACAGGGTGTCAGTGTTTGTCTTTGTTACTGGGTGTCAGTGTATGTCTTTGTGACTTGGTGTTAGTGTGTGTCTGTGTTACTGGGTTTCAGTGTCTGTCTTTGTTACTTGTTGTAAGTGTGTGTCTGTGTTACTGGGTATCAGTGTATGTATTTCTTACTTGGTGTCAGTGGATGTCTGTGTTACTTGGCGTAAGTGTATGTCTTTGTTACTTGGTGTCAGTGTATGTCTTTGTTACTTGGTGTAAGTGTATGTCTTTGTTACTTGGTGTCAGTGCATGTCTTTGTTACTTCGTGGAAGTGTATGTCTTTGTTACTTGGTGTCAGTGTATGTCTCTGTTACTTGGTGTCAGTGTACGTCTTTGATACTTGGTGTAAGTGTGTGTATGTGTTGCTGGGTATCAGTGTATGTCTTTGTTACTTGGTGTCAGTGTATGTATTTGTTGCTTGGTGTTAGTGTATGTCTGTGTTACTTGGTGTCAGTGTACGTCTGTGTTACTTGTTGTCAGTGTTTGTCTTTGTCACTTGGTGTAAGTGTGTGTCTGTGTTACTGGGTATCAGTGTATGTCTTTGTTACTTGGTTTCAGTGTATGTCTTTATTACTTGGTGTGTGTGTGTGTCTGTGTTACTGGGTATCAGTGAATGTCTTTGTTACTTGGTGGCAGTATATGTCTTTATTACTGGGTGTCAGTGTATGTTTTTGTTAATGGGTTTCAGTGTATGTCTTTGTTACTTGGTGTCCGTGTGTGTCTGTGTTACTGGGTGTCAGTGTATGTCTTTGTTACTGGCTGTCAGTGTATGCCTTTGTTTCTTGGTGTCAGTGTATGCCTTTGTTACTTGGTGCAAGTGTGTGTCTGTGCAACTGATTATCAGTGTATGTCTTTGTTACTTGGTGTAAGTGTGTGTCTGCGTGACTGGGTATCAGTGTATGTCTTTGTTACTTGTTGTCAGTTTATGTCTTTGTTACTTGGTGTAAGTGTGTGTCTGTGTTACTGGGTATCACTGAATGTCTTTGTTACTTGGTGTCAGTGTATGTCCTTGTTACTTGGTGTAAGTGTGTGTCTGTGTTACTGGGTATCAGTGTATGTCTTTGTTACTTGGTGTCAGTGTGTGCCATTGTTACTTGGTGTCATTATGTGTCTTTGTTACTGGGTGTAAGTGTATGTCTTTGTGACTTGGTGTATGTGTGTGTATCTGTTACTGGGTATCAGTGTATGTCTTTGTTACTTGGTGTCAGTGTATGTCTGTGTTACCTGGTGTAAATGTGTGTCTTTGTTACTGGGTATCAGTGTATGTCTTTGTTACTTGGTGTCTGTGTATGTCTGTGATACTTGGTGTAATTGTTTGTCTGTGTTGCTGGGTATCAGTGTATGTCTTTGTTACTTGGTGTAAGTGTGTGTCTGTGTTACTGGGTATCAGTGTATGTCGTTGATACTTGCTGTTACTGTGTGTCTGTGTTACTGGGTATCAGTGTATGTCTTTGTTACTTGGTGTCAGTGTATGTCTGTGTACTTGGTGTAATTTTGTGTCTTTGTTACTTGGTGTCAGTGTATGTCTGTGTTACTTGGTGTAAGTGTATGTCTTTGTTACTTGGTGTCAATGTATGTCTTTGTTACTTGGTGTCATTGTATGTCTTTGTTACATGGTGTAAGTGTGTGGCTGTGTTACTGGGTTTCAGTGTATGTCTTTGTTACTTGGTGTCAGTGTATGTCTTTGTTACCTGGTGTAAGTGTATGTCTTTGTTACTTGGTGTCATTGTATGCCTGTGTTACTTGGTGTAAGTGTATGTCTTTGTTACTTGGTGTCAGTTTATGTCTTTGTTGCTTGGTGTAATTATATGTCTTTGTTACTTGGTGTCAGTGTATGTCTTTGTTACTTGGTGTAAGTGTATGTCTTTGCTACTTGGTGTCAGTGTTTGTCTTTGATACTTGTTGTAAGTGTATGTCTGTGTTACTGGGTATCAGTGTCTGTCTTTGTTACTTGGTGTAAGTGTGTGTCTGTGTTGCTGGGTATCAGTGCATGTCTTTCTTACTTGGTGTAAGTGTGTGTCTGTGTTACTGGGTATCAGTGTCTGTATTTGTAACTTGGTGTCTGTGTATGTCTTTGTTACTTGGTGTCAGTGTGTGTCTTTGTTACTTGGTGTCAGTGTGTGTCTTTGTTACTGGGTGTCAGTGTTTGTCTTTGTTACTGGGTATCAGTGTATGTCTTTGTGACTTTGTGTAACTGTGTGCCTGTGTTACTGGTATCAATGTATGTCGGTGTACTTGGTGTATGTGTGAGTCTTTGTTACTTGGTGTCAGTGTATGTCTGTGTTACTTGGTGTATGTGTATGTCTTTGTTACTTGGTGTCAGTGTATTTATTTGTTACTTGGTGTAAGTGTGTGTATGTGTTACTTGGTGTAAGTGTGTGTCTGTGTTGCTGGGTATCAGTGTATGTCTTTGTTACTTGGTGTCAGTGTGTGCCTTTGTTACTTGGTGTCATTATGTGTCTTTGTTACTGGGTGTCAGTGTATGTCTTTGTTACTGGGTGTCAGTGTATGTATTTGTGACTTGCTGTAAGTGTGTGTATCTGTTACTGGGTATCAGTGTCTGTCATTGTTACTTGGTGTAAGTGTGTGTCTGTGATACTGGGTATCAGTGTATGTCTTTGTTACTTGGTGTCAGTGTATGTCTGTGTTACTTGGTGTAGGTGTGTGTCTTTGTTACTTGGTGTCAGTGTATGTCTGTGTTACTTGGTGTAAGTGTATGTCTTTGTTACTTGGTGTCAATGTATGTCTTTGTTACTTGGTGTCATTGTATGTCTTTGTTACATGGTGTAAGTGTGTGTCTGTGTTACTGGGTTTCAGTGTATGTCTTTCTTACTTGGTGTCTGTGTATGTCTGTGATACTTGGTGTAATTGTGTGTCTGTGTTGCTGGGTATCAGGGTATGTCTTTGTTACTTGGTGCAAGTGCGTGTCGGTGTTACTGGGTATCAGTGTATGTCGTTGTGCCTTGGTGTCTGTGTATGTCTTTGTTACTTGGTGTCAGTGTGTGTCTTTGTTACTTGGTGTCAGTGTGTGTCTTTGTTACTGGGTGTCAGTGTTTGTCTTTGTTACTGGGTGTCAGTGGATGTCTTTGTGACTTGGTGTTAGTGTGTGTCTGTGTTACTGGGTATCAGTGTCTGTCTTTGTTTCTTGGTGTAAGTGTGTGTCTGTGTTACTGGGTATCAGTGTATGTCTTTGTTACTTGGTGTCAGTGTCTGTCTGTGTACTTGGTGTAAGTGTATGTCTTTCTTACTTGGTGTAAGTGTATGTCTGTGTTACTTGGCGTAAGTGTATGTCTTTGTTACTTGGTGTCAGTGTATGTCTTTGTTACTTGGTGTAACTGTATGTCTTTGTTACTTGGTGTAAGTGTGTGTCTGTGTAACTGAGTATCATTGTATGTCTTTGTTACTTGGCGTAAGTGTGTGTCTGTTTTTCTGAGTATCAGTGCATGTCTGTGTTACTTGGTGTCAGTTTATGTCTTTGTTACTTGGTGTAAGTGTGTGTCTGTGTTACTGGGTATCAATGCATGTCATTGTTACTTGGTGTCAGTGTATGTCCTTGTTACTTGGTGTCAGTGTGTGTCTGTGTCACTGCGTATCAGTGTATGTCTTTGTTACTTGGTGACAGTGTGTGCCTTTGTTACTTGGTGTCATTATGTGTCTTTGTTACTGGGTGTCAGTGTATGTCTTTGTTACTGGGTGTCCGTGTATGTCTTTGTGACTTGCTGTAAGTGTGTGTATCTGTTACTGGGTATCAGTGTCAGTCATTGTTACTTGCTGTAAGTGTGTGTCTGTGTTACTGGGTATCAGTGTTTTGTCTTTGTGACTTGGTGTCTGTGTATGTCTGTGATACTTGGTGTAAGTGTGTGTCTGTATTGCTGGGTATCAGTGTATGCCTTTGTTACTTGGTGTCAGTGCATGTCTGTGTACTTGGCGTAAGTGTATGTCTTTGTTACTTGGTGTAAGTGTATGTCTTTGTTACTTGGTGTCACTGCATGTCTTTGTTACTTCGTGGAAGTGTATGTCTTTGTTACTTGGTGTCAGTGTATGTGTGTGTTACTTGCTGTAAGTGTATGCCTTTGTTACTTGGTGTCAGTGTATGTCTTTGTTACTTGGTGTCAGTGCATGTCTTTGTTACTTGGTGTGTGTGTGTCTGTGTTACTGGGAATCAGTGAATGTCTTTGTTACTTGGTGGCAGTGTGTGTCTTTATTACTGGGTGTCAGTGTATGTTTTTGTTAATGGGTTTCAGTGCATGTCTTCGTTACTTGGTGTCCGTGTATGCCTGTGTTACTGGGTGTAAGTGTGTGTCTGTGTAACTGAGTATCAGTGTATGTCTTTGTTACTTGGTGTAAGTGTGTGTCTGTGTGACTGTGTATCAGTGTATGTCTTTGTTGCTTGTTGTCAGTTTATGTCTTTGTTACTTGGTGTAAGTGTGTGTCTGTGTTACTGGGTATCACTGAATGACTTTGTTACTTGGTGTAAGTGTGTGTCTGTGTTACTGGGTATCAGTGTATGTCTTTGTTACTTGGTGTCGTTGTCTGTCTTTGTTACTTGGTGTAAGTGTGAGTCTGTGTTACTGGGTTTCAGTGTATGTCTTTGTTACTTGGTGTCTGTGTATGTCTTTGTTACTTGGTGTAAGTGTATGTCTTTGTTACTTGGTGTCAGTGTATGTCTGTGTTACTTGGTGTAATTGTTTGTCTTTGTTACTTGGTGTCAGTGTATGTCTTTGTTACTTGGTGTAAGTGTATGTCTTTGCAACTTGGTGTCAGTGTATGTCTTTGATACTTGGTGTAAGTGTATGTCTGTGTTACTGGGTATCAGTGTCTGTCTTTGTTACTTGGTGTAAGTGTGTGTCTGTGTTGTTGGGTATCAGTGTATGTCTTTGTTACTTTGTGTAAGTGTGCTTCTGTTCTACTGGGTATCAGTGTCTGTCTGTTACTTGGTGTCTGTGTATGTCTTTGTTACTTGGTGTCAGTGTGTGTCTTTGTTACTGGGTGTCAGCGTTTGTCTTTGTTACTGGGTGTCAGTTTATGTCTTTGTGACTTGGTGTTAGTGTGTGTCTGTGTTACTGGGTATCAGTGTCTGTCTTTGTTACTTGGTGTAAGTGTGTGTCTGTGTTACTGGGTATCAGTGTATGTCTTTGCTACTTGGTGTCAGTGAATGTCTGTGTCCTTGGTGTTTGTGTATGTCTTTGTTACTTGGTGTCCGTGTATGTCTGTGTTGCTTGGTGTAAGTGTATGTCTTTGTTACTTGGTGTCAGTGTATGTCTTTGTTACTTGGTGTAAGTGTATGTCTTTGTGTCTTGGTGTCAGTGCATGTCTTTGTTACTTGGTGTAAGTGTATGTCTTTGTTACTTGGTGTCAGTGTATGTCTCTGTTACTTGATGTAAGTGTGTGTCTGTGTTACTGGGTATCAGTGTATGTCTTTGTTACTTGGCGTCATTGTCTGTCTTTCTTACTTGGTGTCAGTGGATGTCTGTGTTACTTGGCGTAAGTGTATGTCTTTGTTACTTGGTGTCAGTGTACGTCTTTGTTACTTGGTGTAAGTGTATGTCTTTGTTACTCGGTGTCAGTGTATGTCTCTGTTACTTGATGTAAGTGTGTGTCTGTGTTACTGGGTATCAGTGTATGTCTTTGTTACTTGGTGTCATTGTCTGTCTTTCTCACTTGGTGTCAGTGGATGTCTGTGTTACTTGGCGTAAGTGTATGTCTTTGTTACTTGGTGTCAGTGTATGTCTTTGTTACTTGGTGTCAGTGCATGTCTTTGTTACTTCGTGGAAGTGTATGTCTTTGTTACTTGGTGTCAGTGTATGTCTGTGTTACTTGGTGTATGTGTATGTCTTTGTTACTTGGTGTCAGTGTATGTCTTTGTTACTTGGTGTAAGTGTATGTCTTTGTTTCATGGTGTCAATGTATGTCTCTGTTGCTTGGTGTCAGTGTATGTCTTTGTTACTTGGTGTCAGCGTATGTCTGTGTTACTTGGTGTAAGTGTGTGTCTGTGTTGCTGGGTATCAGTGTATGTCTTTGTTACTTGGTGTCAGTGTATATCTGTGTTACTTGGTGTCAGTGTATGTCTGTGTTACTTGGTGTAAGTGTATGTCTTTGTTACTTGTTGTCAGTTTATGTCTTTGTTACTTGGTGTAAGTGTGTGTCTGTGTTACTGGGTATCAGTGTATGTCTTTGTTACTTGGTGTCAGTGTATGTCTTTGTTACTTGGTGTGTGTGTGTCTGTGTTACTGGGTATCAGTGAATGTATTTGTTACTTGGTGGAAGTGTATGTCTTTATTACTGGGTGTCAGTGTGTGTTTTTGTTAATGGGTTTCAGTGTCTGTCTTCGTTACTTGGCGTCCGTTTGTGTCTGTGTTACTGGGTGTCAGTGTATGTCTTTGTTACTGGGTGTCAGTGTATGCCTTTGTTTCTTGGTGTCAGTGCATGCCTTTGTTACTTGGTGTAAGTTTGTGTCTGTGTAACTGAGTATCAGTGTATGTCTTTGTTACTTGGTGTAAGTGTGTGTCTGTGTGACTGGGTATCAGTGTATGTCTTTGTTGCTTGTTGTCAGTTTATGTCTTTGTTACTTGGTGTAAGTGTGTGTCTGTGTTACTGGGTATCAGTGAATGTCTTTGTTACTTGTTGTAAGTGTGTGTCTGTGTTACTGGGTATCAGTGTATGTCTTCGTTACTTGGTGTCATTGTCTGTCTTTGTTACTTGGTGTAAGTGTGTGTCTGTGTTACTGGGTTTCAGTGCATGTCTTTGAAACATGGTGTCAGTGTATGTCGTTGTTACTTGGTGTAAGTGTATGTCTTTGTTACTTGGTGTCAGTGTATGTCTGTGTTACTTGGTGCAAGTGTATGTCTTTGTTACTTGGTGTCAGTGTATGTCTTTGTTACTTGGTGTAAGTGTATGTCTTTGTTACTTGGTGTCAGTGTATGTCTTTGTTACTTGGTGTAAGTGTATGTCTTTGCAACTTGGTGTCAGTGTATGTCTTTGATACTTGGTGTAAGTGTATGTCCGTGTTACTTGGTGTAAGTGTATGTCTTTGCAACTTGGTGTCAGTGTATGTCTTTGTTGCTTGGTTTCAGTGTATGTCTTTGTTACTTGGTGTAAGTGTATGTCTTTGTTACTTGGTGTCAGTGTATGTCTTTGTTACTTGGTGTAAGTGTATGTCTTTGCAACTTGGTGTCAGTGTCTGTCTTTGTTACTTGGTGTAAGTGTGTGTCTGTGTTGTTGGGTATCAGTGTATGTCTTTGTTACTTGGTGTAAGATTGCGTCTGTGTTACTGGGTATCAGTGTCTGTCTTTGTTACTTTGTGTCTGTGTATGTCTTTTTACTTGGTGTCAGTGTGTGTCTTTGTTACTTGGTGTCAGTGTGTGTCTTTGTTACTGGGTGTCAGCGTTTGTCTTTGTTACTGGGTGTCAGTGTATGTCTTTGTGACTTGGTGTTAGTGTGTGTCTGTGTTACTGGGTATCAGTGTCTGTCTTTGTTACTTGGTGTAAGTGTGTGTCTGTGTTAATGGGTATCAGTCTATGTCTTTGTTACTTGGTGTCAGTGTATGTCTGTGTACTTGGTGTATGTGTGTGTCTTTGTTACTTGGTGTCAGTGTATGTCTTTGTTACTTGGTGTAAGTGTATGTCTTTGTTTCTTGGTGTCAGTGCATGTCTTTGTTACTTGGTGTAAGTGTATGTCTTTGTTACTTGGTGTCAGTGTATGTCTCTGTTACTTGATGTAAGTGTGTGTCTGTGTTACTGGGTATCAGTGGATGTCTTTGTTACTTGGTGACATTGTCTGTCTTTCTCACTTGGTGTCAGTGGGTGTCTGTGTTACTTTGCGTAAGTGTATGTCTTTGTTACTTGGTGCCAGTGTCTGTCTTTGTTACTTGGTGTAAGTGTATGTCTTTGTTACTTGGTGTCAGTGCATGTCTTTGTTACTTCGTGGAAGTGTATGTCTTTGTTACTTGGTGTCAGTGTATGTCTGTGTTACATGGTGTATGTGTATGTCTTTGTTACTTGGTGTCAGTTTATGTCTTTGTTACTTGGTGTAAGTGTATGTCTTTGTTTCCTGGTGTCAGTGTATGTCTCTGTTACTTGGTGTCAGTGTATGTCTTTGATACTTGGTTTAAGTGTGTGTATGTGTTACTTGGTGTAAGTGTGTGTCTGTGTTACTGGTTGTCAGTGTATGTCTTTGTTACTGGGTGTCAGTGTATGTCTTTGTTACTTGTTGTCAGTTTATGTCTTTGTTACTGGTTGTCAGTGTATGTCTTTGTTACTGGGTGTCAGTGTATGTCTTTGTTACTTGGTGTCGGTGTATGTCTTTGTTACTTGGTGTGTGTGTGTCTGTGTTACTGGGTATCAGTGAATGTCTTTGTTTCTTGGTGGCAGTGTATGTCTTTATTACTGGGTGTCAGTGTGTGTTTTTGTTAATGGGTTTCAGTGTATGTGTTCGTTACTTGGCGTCCGTGTGTGTCTGTGTTACTGGGTGTCAGTGTATGTCTTTGTTACTGGGTGTCAGTGTATGCCTTTGTTTTTTGGTGTCTTTGTATGCCTTTGTTACTTGGTGTAAGTGTGTGTCTGTGTAACTGAGTATCAGTGTATGTCTTTGTTACTTGGTGTAAGTGTGTGTCTGTGTGACTGGGTATCAGTGTATGTCTTTGTTGCTTGTTGTCAGTTTATGTCTTTGTTACTTGGTGTAAGTGTGTGTCTGTGTTACTGGGTATCAGTGAATGTCTTTGTTACTTGGTGTAAGTGTGTGTCTGTGTTACTGGGTATCAGTGTATGTCTTCGTTACTTGGTGTCATTGTCTGTCTTTGTTACTTGGTGTAAGTGTGTGTCTGTGTTACTGGGTTTCAGTGTATGTCTTTGTTACTTGATGTCAGTGTATGTCTTTGTTACTTGGTGTAAGTGTATGTCTTTGTTACTTGGTGTCAGTGTATGTCTGTGTAACTTGGTGCAAGTGTATGTCTTTGTTACTTGGTGTCAGTGTTTGTCTTTGTTACTTGGTGTAAGTGTATGTCTTTGTTACTTGGTGTCAGTGTATGTCTTTGTTACTTGGTGTAAGTGTATGTCTTTGCAACTTGGTGTCAGTGTATGTCTTTGATACTTGGTGTAAGTGTATGTCTGTGTTACTGGGTATCAGTGTATGTCTTTGTTACTTGGTGTAAGTGTGTGTCTGTGTTGTTGGGAATCAGTGTCTGTCTTTGTTACTTGGTGTCTGTGTATGTCTTTGTTACTGGGTGTCAGTGTATGTCTTTGTGACTTGGTGTTAGTGTGCGTCTGTGTTACTGGGTATCAGTGTCTGTCTTTGTTACTTGGTGTAAGTGTGTGTCTGTGTTACTGGGTATCAGTGTATGTCTTTGTTACTTGGTGTCAGTGTAATTCTGTGTACTTGGTGCATGTGTGTGTTATTGTTACTTGGTGTCTGTGTATGTCTGTGATACTTGGTGTAAGTGTATGTCTTTGTTACTTGGTGTCAGTGTATGTCTTTGTTACTTGGTGTAAGTGTATGTCTTTGTTTCTTGGTGTCAGTGCATGTCTTTGTTACTTGGTGTAAGTGTATGTCTTTGTTACTTGGTGTCAGTGTATGTCTCTGTTACTTGATGTCAGTGTTTGTCTGTGTTACTGGGTATCAGTGGATGTCTTTGTTACTTGGTGTCATTGTCTGTCTTTCTTACTTGGTGTCAGTGGATGTCTGTGTTACTTTGCGTAAGTGTATGTCTTTGTTACTTGGTGTCAGTGTATGTCTTTGTTACTTGGTGTAAGTGTATGTCTTTGTTACTTGATGTCAGTGCATGTCTTTGTTACTTCGTGGAAGTGTATGTCTTTGTTACTTGGTATCAGTGTATGTCTGTGTTACTTGGTGCATGTGTATGTCTTTGTTACTTGGTGTCAGTGTATGTCTTTGTTACTTGGTGTAAGTGTATGTCTTTGTTACTTGGTGTCAGTGTATGTCTTTGTTACTTGGTGTAAGTGTATGTCTTTGCAACTTGGTGTCAGTGTCTGTCTTTGTTACTTGGTGTAAGTGTGTGTCTGTGTTGTTGGGTATCAGTGTATGTCTTTGTTACTTGGTGTAAGTGTGCGTCTGTGTTACTGGGTATCAGTGTCTGTCTTTGTTACTTGGTGTCTGTGTATGTCTTTGTTACTTGGTGTCAGTGTGTGTCTTTGTTACTTGGTGTCAGTGTGTGTCTTTGTTACTGGTTGTCAGCGTTTGTCTTTGTTACTGGGTGTCAGTGTATGTCTTTGTGACTTGGTGTTAGTGTGTGTCTGTGTTACTGGGTATCAGTGTCTGTCTTTGTTACTTGGTGTAAGTGTGTGTCTGTGTTAATGGGTATCAGTCTATGTCTTTGTTACTTGGTGTCAGTGTATGTCTGTGTACTTGGTGTATGTGTGTGTCTTTGTTACTTGGTGTCAGTGTATGTCTTTGTTACTTGGTGTAAGTGTATGTCTTTGTTTCTTGGTGTCAGTGCATGTCTTTGTTACTTGGTGTAAGTGTATGTCTTTGTTACTTGGTGTCAGTGTATGTCTCTGTTACTTGATGTAAGTGTGTGTCTGTGTTACTGGGTATCAGTGGATGTCTTTGTTACTTGGTGTCATTGTCTGTCTTTCTTACTTGGTGTCAGTGGATGTCTGTGTTACTTTGCATAAGTGTATGTCTTTGTTACTTGGTGTCAGTGTATGTCTTTGTTACTTGGTGTAAGTGTATGTCTTTGTTACTTGGTGTCAGTGCATGTCTTTGTTACTTCGTGGAAGTGTATGTCTTTGTTACTTGGTGTCAGTGTATGTCTGTGTTACATGGTGTATGTGTATGTCTTTGTTACTTGGTGTCAGTTTATGTCTTTGTTACTTGGTGTAAGTGTATGTCTTTGTTTCCTGGTGTCAGTGTATGTCTCTGTTACTTGGTGTCAGTGTATGTCTTTGATACTTGGTTTAAGTGTGTGTATGTGTTACTTGGTGTAAGTGTGTGTCTGTGTTACTGGTTGTCAGTGTATGTCTTTGTTACTGGGTGTCAGTGTATGTCTTTGTTACTTGTTGTCAGTTTATGTCTTTGTTACTTGGTGTAAGTGTGTGTCTGTGTTACTGGGTATCAGTTTATGTCTTTGTTACTTGGTGTAAGTGTATGTCTTTGTTTCCTGGTGTCAGTGTATGTCTCTGTTACTTGGTGTCAGTGTATGTCCTTGATACTTGGCTTAAGTGTGTGTATGTGTTACTTGGTGTAAGTGTGTGTCTGTGTTACTGGTTGTCAGTGTATGTCTTTGTTACTGGGTGTCAGTGTATGTCTTTGTTACTTGTTGTCAGTTTATGTCTTTGTTACTTGGTGTAAGTGTGTGTCTGTGTTACTGGGTATCAGTGTATGTCTTTGTTACTTGGTGTCGGTGTATGTCTTTGTTACTTGGTGTGTGTGTGTCTGTGTTACTGGGTATCAGTGAATGTCTTTGTTACTTGGTGGCAGTGTATGTCTTTATTACTGGGTGTCAGTGTGTGTTTTTGTTAATGGGTTTCAGTGTATGTGTTCGTTACTTGGCGTCCGTGTGTGTCTGTGTTACTGGGTGTCAGTGTATGTCTTTGTTACTGGGTGTCAGTGTATGCCTTTGTTTTTTGGTGTCAGTGTATGCCTTTGTTACTTGGTGTAAGTGTGTGTCTGTGTAACTGAGTATCAGTGTATGTCTTTGTTACTTGGTGTAAGTGTGTGTCTGTGTGACTGGGTATCAGTGTATGTCTTTGTTGCTTGTTGTCAGTTTAAGTCTTTGTTACTTGGTGTAAGTGTGTGTCTGTGTTACTGGGTATCAGTGAATGTCTTTGTTACTTGGTGTAAGTGTGTGTCTGTGTTACTGGGTATCAGTGGATGTCTTCGTTACTTGGTGTCATTGTCTGTCTTTGTTACTTGGTGTAAGTGTGTGTCTGTGTTACTGGGTTTCAGTGTATGTCTTTGTTACTTGATGTCAGTGTATGTCTTTGTTACTTGGTGTAAGTGTATGTCTTTGTTACTTGGTGTCAGTGTATGTCTGTGTTACTTGGTGCAAGTGTATGTCTTTGTTACTTGGTGTCAGTGTTTGTCTTTGTTACTTGGTGTAAGTGTATGTCTTTGTTACTTGGTATCAGTGTATGTCTTTGTTACTTGGTGTAAGTGTGTGTCTGTGTTGTTGGGTATCAGTGTCTGTCTTTGTTACTTGGTGTCTGTGTATGTCTTTGTTACTGGGTGTCAGTGTATGTCTTTGTGACTTGGTGTTAGTGTGCGTCTGTGTTACTGGGTATCAGTGTCTGTCTTTGTTACTTGGTGTAAGTGTGTGTCTGTGTTACTGGGTATCAGTGTATGTCTTTGTTACTTGGTGTCAGTGTATGTATGTGTACTTGGTGCATGTGTGTGTTATTGTTACTTGGTGTCTGTGTATGTCTGTGTTACTTGGTGTAAGTGTATGTCTTTGTTACTTGGTGTCAGTGTATGTCTGTGTACTTGGTGCATGTGTGTGTTATTGTTACTTGGTGTCTGTGTATGTCTGTGTTACTTGGTGTAAGTGTATGTCTTTGTTACTTGGTGTCAGTGTATGTCTTTGTTACTTGGTGTCAGTGTATGTCTGTGTTACTTGGTGCAAGTGTATGTCTTTGTTACTTGGTGTCAGTGTTTGTCTTTGTTACTTGGTGTAAGTGTATGTCTTTGTTACTTGGTATCAGTGTATGTCTTTGTTACTTGGTGTCAGTGTATGTCTTTGTTACTTGGTGTAAGTGTATGTCTTTGTTACTTGGTGTCAGTGCATGTCTTTGTTACTTCGTGGAAGTGTATGTCTTTGTTACTTGGTGTCAGTGTATGTCTGTGTTACATGGTGTATGTGTATGTCTTTGTTACTTGGTGTCAGTTTATGTCTTTGTTACTTGGTGCAAGTGTATGTCTTTGTTTCCTGGTGTCAGTGTATGTCTCTGTTACTTGGTGTCAGTGTATGTCTTTGATACTTGGTTTAAGTGTGTGTATGTGTTACTTGGTGTAAGTGTGTGTCTGTGTTACTGGTTGTCAGTGTATGTCTTTGTTACTGGGTGTCAGTGTATGTCTTTGTTACTTGTTGTCAGTTTATGTCTTTGTTACTTGGTGTAAGTGTGTGTCTGTGTTACTGGGTATCAGTTTATGTCTTTGTTACTTGGTGTAAGTGTATGTCTTTGTTTCCTGGTGTCAGTGTATGTCTCTGTTACTTGGTGTCAGTGTATGTCTTTGATACTTGGTTTAAGTGTGTGTATGTGTTACTTGGTGTAAGTGTGTGTCTGTGTTACTGGTTGTCAGTGTATGTCTTTGTTACTGGGTGTCAGTGTATGTCTTTGTTACTTGTTGTCAGTTTATGTCTTTGTTACTTGGTGTAAGTGTGTGTCTGTGTTACTGGGTATCAGTGTATGTCTTTGTTACTTGGTGTCGGTGTATGTCTTTGTTACTTGGTGTGTGTGTGTCTGTGTTACTGGGTATCAGTGAATGTCTTTGTTACTTGGTGGCAGTGTATGTCTTTATTACTGGGTGTCAGTGTGTGTTTTTGTTAATGGGTTTCTGTGTATGTGTTCGTTACGTGGCGTCCGTGTGTGTCTGTGTTACTGGGTGTCAGTGTATGTCTTTGTTACTGGGTGTCAGTGTATGCCTTTGTTTTTTGGTGTCAGTGTATGTCTTTGTTACTTGGTGTAAGTGTGTGTCTGTGTGACTGGGTATCAGTGTATGTCTTTGTTGCTTGTTGTCAGTTTATGTCTTTGTTACTTGGTGTAAGTGTGTGTCTGTGTTACTGGGTATCAGTGAATGTCTTTGTTACTTGGTGTAAGTGTGTGTCTGTGTTACTGGGTATCAGTGGATGTCTTCGTTACTTGGTGTCATTGTCTGTCTTTGTTACTTGGTGTAAGTGTGTGTCTGTGTTACTGGGTTTCAGTGTATGTCTTTGTTACTTGATGTCAGTGTATGTCTTTGTTACTTGGTGTAAGTGTATGTCTTTGTTACTTGGTGTCAGTGTATGTCTGTGTTACTTGGTGCAAGTGTATGTCTTTGTTACTTGGTGTCAGTGT
This sequence comes from Heterodontus francisci, assembly GCF_036365525.1. Classification (NCBI taxonomy): domain Eukaryota; kingdom Metazoa; phylum Chordata; class Chondrichthyes; order Heterodontiformes; family Heterodontidae; genus Heterodontus; species Heterodontus francisci. The sequence continues at coordinate 13,944,111 of NC_090392.1, read as the reverse complement.
TTGTCTTTGTTACTTGGTGTAAGTGTATGTCTTTGTTACTTGGTATCAGTGTATGTCTTTGTTACTTGGTGTAAGTGTATGTCTTTGCAACTTGGTGTCAGTGTATGTCTTTGATACTTGGTGTAAGTGTATGTCTGTGTTACTGGGTATCAGTGTATGTCTTTGTTACTTGGTATAAGTGTGTGTCTGTGTTGTTGGGTATCAGTGTCTGTCTTTGTTACTTGGTGTCTGTGTATGTCTTTGTTACTGGGTGTCAGTGTATGTCTTTGTGACTTGGTGTTAGTGTGCGTCTGTGTTACTGGGTATCAGTGTCTGTCTTTGTTACTTGGTGTAAGTGTGTGTCTGTGTTACTGGGTATCAGTGTATGTCTTTGTTACTTGGTGTCAGTGTATGTCTGTGTACTTGGTGCATGTGTGTGTTATTGTTACTTGGTGTCTGTGTATGTCTGTGTTACTTGGTGTAAGTGTATGTCTTTGTTACTTGGTGTCAGTGTATGTCTTTGTTACTTGCTGTAAGTGTATGTCTTTGTTTCTTGGTGTCAGTGCATGTCTTTGTTACTTGGTGTAAGTGTATGTCTTTGTTACTTGGTGTCAGTGTATGTCTCTGTTACTTGATGTCAGTGTTTGTCTGTGTTACTGGGTATCATTGGATGTCTTTGTTACTTGGTGTCATTGTCTGTCTTTCTTACTTGCTGTCAGTGGATGTCTGTGTTAATTTGCGTAAGTGTATGTCTTTGTTACTTGGTGTCAGTGTATGTCTTTGTTACTTGGTGTAAGTGTATGTCTTTGTTACTTCGTGGAAGTGTATGTCTTTGTTACTTGGAATCAGTGTATGTCTGTGTTACCTGGTGTATGTGTATGTCTTTGTTACTTGGTGTCAGTGTATGTCTTTGTTACTTGGTGTAAGTGTATGTCTTTGTTACTTGGTGTCAGTGTATGTCTTTGTTACTTGGTGTAAGTGCATGTCTTTGCAACTTGGTGTCAGTGTCTGTCTTTGTTACTTGGTGTAAGTGTGTGTCTGTGTTGTTGGGTATCAGTGTATGTCTTTGTTACTTGGTGTAAGTGTGCGTCTGTGTTACTGGGTATCAGTGTCTGTCTTTGTTACTTGGTGTCTGTGTGTGTCTTTGTTACTTGGTGTCATTGTGTGTCTTTGTTACTTGGTGTCAGTGTGTGTCTTTGTTACTGGTTGTCAGCGTTTGTCTTTGTTACTGGGTGTCAGTGTATGTCTTTGTGACTTGGTGTTCGTGTGTGTCTGTGTTACTGGGTATCAGTGTCTGTCTTTGTTACTTGGTGTAAGGTCTGTGTTACTGGGTTTCAGTGTATGTCTTTGTTACTTGATGTCAGTGTATGTCTTTGTTACTTGGTGTAAGTGTATGTCCTTGTTACTTGGTGTCAGTGTATGTCTGTGTTACTTGGTGCAAGTGCATGTCTTTGTTACTTGGTGTCAGTGTTTGTCTTTGTTACTTGGTGTAAGTGTATGTCTTTGTTACTTGGTGTCAGTGTATGTCTTTGTTACTTGGTGTAAGTGTATGTCTTTGCAACTTGGTGTCAGTGTATGTCTTTGTTACTGGGTATCAGTGTATGTCTTTGTTACTTGGTGTAAGTGTGTGTCTGTGTTGTTGGGTATCAGTGTATGTCTTTGTTACTTGTTGTAAGTGTGCGTCTGTGTTAATGGGTATCAGTGTCTGTCTTTGTTACTTGGTGTCTGTGTATGTCTTTGTTACTGGGTGTCAGTGTATGTCTTTGTGACTTGGTGTTAGTGTGCGTCTGTGTTACTGGGTATCAGTGTCTGTCTTTGTTACTTGGTGTAAGTATGTGTCTGTGTTACTGGGTATCAGTGCATGTCTTTGTTACTTGGTGTCAGTGTATGTCTGTGTACTTGGTGCATGTGTGTGTTATTGTTACTTGGTGTCTGTGTATGTCTGTGTTACTTGGTGTAAGTGTATGTCTTTGTTACTTGGTGTCAGTGTATGTCTTTGTTACTTGGTGTAAGTTTATGTCTTTGTTTCTTGGTGTCAGTGCATGTCTTTGTTACTTGGTGTAAGTGTATGTCTTTGTTACTTGGTGTCAGTGTATGTCTCTGTTACTTGATGTAAGTGTTTGTCTGTGTTACTGGGTATCAGTGGATGTCTTTGTTACTTGGTGTCATTGTCTGTCGTTCTTACTTGGTGTCAGTGGAAGTCTGTGTTACTTTGCGTAAGTGGATGTCTTTGTTACTTGGTGTCAGTGTATGTCTTTGTTACTTGGTGTCAGTGCATGTCTTTGTTACTTCGTGGAAGTGTATGTCTTTGTTACTTGGTATCAGTGTATGTCTGTGTTACTTGGTGTATGTGTATGTCTTTGTTACTTGGTGTCAGTGTATGTCTTTGTTACTTGGTGTAAGTGTATGTCTTTGTTTCCTGGTGTCAGTGTATGTCTCTGTTACTTGGTGTCAGTGTATGTCTTTGATAATTGGTTTAAGTGTGTGGATGTGTTACTTGGTGTAAGTGTGTGTCTGTGTTACTGGTTGTCAGTGTATGTCTTTGTTACTGGGTGTCAGTGTATGCCTTTGTTTCTTGGTGTCAGTGTATGCCTTTGTTACTTGGTGTAAGTGTGTGTCTGTGTAACTGAGTATCAGTGTATGTCTTTGTTACTTGGTGTAAGTGTGTGTCTGTGTGACTGGGTATCAGGGTATGTCTTTGTTGCTTGTTGTCAGTTTATGTCTTTGTTACTTGGTGTAAGTGTGTGTCTGTGTTACTGGGTATCAGTGAATGTCTTTGTTACTTGGTGTAAGTGTGTGTCTGTGTTACTGGGTATCAGTGTATGTCTTTGTTACTTGGTGTCATTGTCTGTCTTTGTTACTTGGTGGAAGTGTGTGTCTGTGTTACTGGGTATCAGTGCATGTCTTTGTTACTTGGTGTCGGTGTATGTTTTTGTTACTTGGTGTAAGTGTATGTCTTTGTTACTTGATGTCAAAGTATGTCTGTGTTACTTGGTGTAAGTGTCGGTCTTTGATACTTGGTGTATGTGTGTGTCTGTGTTACTGGGTATCAGTGTCTGTCTTTGTTACTTGGTGTAAGTGTGTGTCTGTGTTGTTGGGTATCAGTGTATGTCTTTGTTACTTGGTGTCTGAATATGTCTTTGTTACTTGGTGTCAGTGTGTGTCTTTGTTACTTGGTGTCAGTTTGTGTCTTTGTTACTGGGTGTCAGCGTTTGTCTTTGTTACTGGGTGTCAGTGTATGTATTTGTGACTTGGTGTTAGTGTGTCTCTGTGTTACTGGGTATCAGTGTCTGTCTTTGTTACTTGGTGTAAGTGTGTGTCTGTGTTACTGGGTATCAGTGTATGTCTTTGTTACTTGGTGTCAGTGTATGTCTGTGTACTTGGTGTATGTGTGTGTCTTTGTTAATTGGTGTCTGTGTATATCTGTGTTACTAGGTGTAAGTGCATGTCTTTGTTACTTGGTGCCAGTGTATGTCTTTGTTACTTGGTGTAAGTGTATGTCTTTGTTTCTTGGTGTCAGTGCATGTCTTTGTTACTTGGTGTAAGTGTATGTCTTTGTTACTTGGTGTCAGTGCATGTCTCTGTTACTTGATGTAAGTGTGTGTCTGTGTTACTGGGTATCAGTGCATGTCTTTGTTACTTGGTGTCATTGTCTGTCTTTCTCACTTGGTGTCAGTGGTTGTCTTTGTTACTTGGCGTAAGTGTATGTCTTTGTTACTTGGTGTCAGTGTATGTCTTGGTTACTTGGTGTAAGTGTATGTCTTTGTTACTTGGTGTCAGTGAATGTCTTTGTTACTTCGTGGAAGTGTATGTCTTTGTTACTTGGTGTCAGTGTATGTCTGTGTTACTTGGTGTATGTGTATGTCTTTGTTACTTGGTGTCAGTGTATGTCTTTGTTACTTGGTTTAAGTGTATGTGTTTGATACTTGGTGTAAGTGTGTGTATGTGCTATTGGTGTAAGTGTGTGTCTTTGTTACTTGGTGTAAGTGTGTGTCTGTGTTACTGGGTATCAGTGTATGTCTTTGTTACTTGGTGTCAGTGTATGTCTTTTTTACTTGGTGTCCGTGTGTGTCTGTGTTACTGGGTGTCAGTGTATGTCTTTGTTACTGGCATTCAGTGTATGCCTTTGTTTCTTCAGTCAGTGTATGCCTTTGTTACTTGGTGGAAGTGTGTGTCTGTGTAACTGAGTATCAGTGTATGTCTTTGTTACTTGGTGTATTTGTGTGTCTGTGTGACTGGGTATCAGTGAATGTCTTTATTACTTGTTGTCAGTTTATGTCTTTGTTACTTGGTGTAAGTGTGTGTCTGTGTTACTGGGTATCAGTGAATGTCTTTGTTACTTGGTGTCAGTTTATGTCCTTGTTACTTGGTGTAAGTGTGTGTCTGTGTTACTGGGTATCAGTGTATGTCTTTGTTACTTGGTGTCAGTGTGTGCCTTTGTTACTTGGTGTCATTGTGTGTCTTTGTTACTGGGTGTCAGTGTATGTCTTTGTGACTTGGTGTAAGTGTGTGTATCTGTTACTGGGTATCAGTGTCTGTCATTGTTACTTGGTGTAAGTGTGTGTCTGTGTTACTGGGTATCAGTGTATGTCTTTGTTACTTGGTGTCAGTGTATGTCTGTGTACTTGGTGTATGTGTGTTTCTTTGTTAATTGGTGTCTGTGTATATCTGTGTTACTAGGTGTAAGTGTATGTCTTTGTTACTTGGTGTCAGTGTATGTCTTTGTTACTTGGTGTAAGTGTATGTCTTTGTTTCTTGGTGTCAGTGCATGTCTTTGTTACTTGGTGTAAGTGTATGTCTTTGTTACTTGGTGTCAGTGTATGTCTTTGTTACTTGGTGTAAGTGTGTGTCTGTGTTACTGGGTATCAGTGAATGTCTTTGTTACTTGGTGTCAGTGTATGTCCTTGTTACTTGGTGTAAGTGTGTGTCTGTGTTACTGGGTATCAGTGTATGTCTTTGTTACTTGGTGTCAGTGTGTGCCTTTGTTACTTGGTGTCATTGTGTGTCTTTGTTACTGGGTTTCAGTGTATGTCTTTGTGACTTGTTGTCAGTGTATGTCTTTGTTACTTGGTTTAAGTGTATGTCTTTGTTTCCTGGTGGCAGTGTATGTCTCTGTTACTTGGTGTCAGTGTATGTCTTTGATACTTGGTGTAAGTGTGTGTATGTGCTATTGGTGTAAGTGTGTGTCTTTGTTACTTGGTGTAAGTGTGTGTCTGTGTTACTGGGTATCAGTGTATGTCTTTGTTACTTGGTGTCAGTGTATGTCTTTTTTACTTGGTGTCCGTGTGTGTCTGTGTTACTGGGTGTCAGTGTATGTCTTTGTTACTGGCTGTCAGTGTATGCCTTTGTTTCTTCAGTCAGTGTATGCCTTTGTTACTTGGTGGAAGTGTGTGTCTGTGTAACTGAGTATCAGTGTATGTCTTTGTTACTTGGTGTATTTGTGTGTCTGTGTGACTGGGTATCAGTGAATGTCTTTATTACTTGTTGTCAGTTTATGTCTTTGTTACTTGGTGTAAGTGTGTGTCTGTGTTACTGGGTATCAGTGAATGTCTTTGTTACTTGGTGTCAGTGTATGTCCTTGTTACTTGGTGTAAGTGTGTGTCTGTGTTACTGGGTAACAGTGTATGTCTTTGTTACTTGGTGTCAGTGTGTGCCTTTGTTACTTGGTGTCATTGTGTGTCTTTGTTACTGGGTGTCAGTGTATGTCTTTGTGACTTGGTGTAAGTGTGTGTATCTGTTACTGGGTATCAGTGTCTGTCATTGTTACTTGGTGTAAGTGTGTGTCTGTGTTACTGGGTATCAGTGTATGTCTTTGTTACTTGGTGTCAGTGTATGTCTGTGTTACCTGGTGTAAGTGTGTGTCTTTGTTACTTGGTGTCAGTGTATGTCTTTGTTACTTGGTGTAAGTGTATGTCTTTGTTACTGGTTATCAGTCTATGTCTTTGTTACTGGGTGTCAGTGTATGCCTTTGTTACTTGGTGGAAGTGTGTGTCTGTGTAACTGAGTATCAGTGTATGTCTTTGTTACTTGGTGTAAGTGTGTGTCTGTGTGACTGGGTATCAGTGTATGCCTTTGTTACTTGTTGTCAGTTTATGTCTTTGTTACTTGGTGTAAGTGTGTGTCTGTGTTACTGGGTATCAGTGAATGTCTTTGTTACTTGGTGTCAGTCTATGTCCTTGTTACTTGGTGTAAGTGTGTGTCTGTGTTACTGGGTATCAGTGTATGTCTTTGTTACTTGGTGTCAGTGTGTGCCTTTGTTACTTGGTGTCATTGTGTGTCTTTGTTACTGGGTGTCAGTGTATGTCTTTGTGACTTGGTGGAAGTGTGTGTATCTGTTACTGGGTATCAGTGTCTGTCATTGTTACTTGGTGTAAGTGTGTGTCTGTGTTACTGGTTATCAGTGTGTGTCTTTGTTACTTGGTGTCAGTGTATGTCTGTGTTACCTGGTGTATGTGTGTGTCTTTGTTACTTGGTGTCAGTGTATGTCTTTGTTACTTGGTGTAAGTGTATGTCTTTGTTACTGGGTATCAGTGTATGTCTTTGTTACTTGGTGTCTGTGTATGTCTGTGATACTTGGTGTAAGTGCGTGTCTGTGTTGCTGGGTATCAGTGTACGTCTTTGTTACTTGGTGTAAGTGTGTGTCTGTGTTACTGGGTATCAGTGTATGTCGTTGTTACTTGGTGTCTGTGTATGTCTTTGTTTCTGGGTGTCAGTGTTTGTCTTTGTTACTGGGTGTCAGTGTATGTCTTTGTGACTTGGTGTTACTGTGTGTCTGTGTTACTGGGTATCAGTGTATGTCGTTGTTACTTGGTGTCAGTGCATGTCTGTGTACTTGGTGTAAGTTTGTGTCTTTGTTACTTGGTGTCAGTATATGTCTGTGTTACTTGGTGTAAGTGTATGTCTTTGTTACTTGGTGTCAGTGTATGTCTTTGTTACTTGGTGTAAGTGTGTGTCTGTGTTACTGGGTATCAGTGTATGTCTTTGTTACTTGGTGTCAGTGTATGTCTTTGTTACTTGGTGTAAGTGTGTATGTGTTGCTGGGTATCAGTGCGTGTCTTTCTTACTTGGTGTAAGTGTGTGTCTGTGTTACTGGGTATCAGTGTATGTCTTTGTTATTTGGTGTCAGTTTATGTCTTTGTTACTTGGTGTAAGTGTGTGTCTGTGTTGCGGGGTATCAGTGCGTGTCTTTCTTACTTGGTGTAAGTGTGTGTCTGTGTTACTGGGTATCAGTGTATGTCTTTGTTATTTGGTGTCAGTTTATGTCTTTGTTACTTGGTGTAAGTGTGTGTCTTTGTTACTTGGTGTCAGTGTATGTCTTTGTTACTTGGTGTAAGTGTATGTCTTTGCTACTTGGTGTCAGTGTTTGTCTTTGATACTTGTTGTAAGTGTATGTCTGTGTTACTGGGTATCAGTGTCTGTCTTTGTTAATTGGTGTAAGTGTGTGTCTGTGTTGCTGTGTATCAGTGCGTGTCTTTCGTCCTTGGTGTAAGTGTGTGTCTGTGTTACTGGGTATCAGTGTCTGTCTTTGTTAATTGGTGTCTGTGCATGTCTTTGTTACTTGGTGTCAGTGTTTGTCTTTGTTACTTGGTGTCAGTGTGTGTCTTTGTTACTGGGTGTCAGTGTATGTCTTTGTGACTTGGTGTTATTGTGTGTCTGTGTTACTGGGTATCAGTGTCTGTCTTTGTTACTTGGTGTAACTGTGTGCCTGTGTTACTGGGTGTCAGTGTATGTCTGTGTTACTTGGTGTATGTGTATGTCTTTGTTACTTGGTGTCAGTGTATGTCTTTGTTACTTGGTGTAAGTGTCTGTATGTGTTACTTGGTGTCAGTGTGTGTCTTTGGTTCTGGGTGTCAGTGTTTGTCTTTGTTACTGGGTGTCAGTGTATGTCTTTGTGACTTGGTGTTAGTGTGTGTCTGTGTTGCTGGGTATCAGTGTATGTCTTTGTTACTTGGTGTCAGTGCATGTCTGTGTACTTGGTGTATGTGTGTGTCTTTGTTACTTGGTGTCAGTGTATGTCTTTGTTACTTGGTGTCTGTGTATGTCTTTGTTACTTGGTGTCAGTGTGTGTCATTGTTACTTGGTGTCAGTGTGTGTCTTTGGTTCTGGGTGTCAGTGTTTGTCTTTGTTACTGGGTGTCAGTGTATGTCTTTGTGACTTGGTGTTAGTGTGTGTCTGTGTTACTGGGTATCAGTGTATGTCTTTGTTACTTGGTGTCAGTGTATGTCTGTGTACTTGGTGTATGTGTGTGTCTTTGTTACTTGGTGTCAGTGTATGTCTGTGTTACTTGGTGTATGTGTATGTCTTTGTTACTTGGTGTCAGTGTATGTCTTTGTTACTTGGTGTAAGTGTGTGTATGTGTTACTTGGTGTAGGTGTGTGTCTGTGTTGCTGGGTATCAGTGTATGTCTTTGTTACTTGGTGTCTGTGGATGTCTTTGTTACTTGGTGTCAGTGTGTGTCTTTGTTACTTGGTGTCAGTGTGTGTCTTTGGTTCTGGGTGTCAGTGTTTGTCTTTGTTACTGGGTGTCAGTGTATGTCTTTGTGACTTGGTGTTACTGTGCGTCTGTGTTACTGGGTATCAGTGTATGTATTTGTTACTTGGTGTCAGTGTATGTCTGTGTACCTGGTGTAAGTTTGTGTCTTTGTTACTTGGTGTCAGTATATGTCTGTGTTACTTGGTGTAAGTGTATGTCTTTGTTACTTGGTATCAGTGTATGTCTTTGTTACTTGGTGTCAGTGTATGTCGGTGTTACTTGGTGTAAGTGTATGTCTTTGTTACTTGGTGTCAGTTTATGTCTTTGTGACTTGGTGTAAGTGTATGTCTTTGTTACTTGGTGTCAGTGTATGTCTTTGTTACTTGGTGTAAGTGTATTTCTTTGTTACTTGGTGTCAGTGTATGTCTTTTTTACTTGGTGTAAGTGTATGTCTTTGCTACTTGGTGTCAGTGTTTGTTTTTGATACTTGTTGTAAGTGTATGTCTGTGTTACTGGGTATCAGTGTCTGTCTTTGTTACTTGGTGTAAGTGTGTGTCTGTGTTACTAGGTGTCAGTGTATGTCTTTGTGACTTGGCGTTAGTGTGTGTCTGTGTTACTGGGTATCAGTGCCTGTCTTTGTTACTTGGTGTAACTGCGTGCCTGTGTTACTGGGTATCAGTGTATGTCGGTGTACTTGGTGTATGTGTGTGTCTTTGTTACTTGGTGTCAGTGTATGTCTGTGTTACTTGGTGTATGTGTATGTCTTTGTTACTTGGTGTCAGTATATGTCTTTGTTACTTGGTGTAAGTGTGTGTATGTGTTACTTGGTGTAGGTGTGTGTCTGTGTTGCTGGGTATCAGTGTATGTCTTTGTTACTTGGTGTCTGTGGATGTCTTTGTTACTTGGTGTCAGTGTGTGTCTTTGTTACTTGGTGTCAGTGTGTGTCTTTGGTTCTGGGTGTCAGTGTTTGTCTTTGTTACTGGGTGTCAGTGTATGTCTTTGTGACTTGGTGTTACTGTGCGTCTGTGTTACTGGGTATCAGTGTATGTATTTGTTACTTGGTGTCAGTGTTTGTCTGTGTACCTGGTGTAAGTTTGTGTCTTTGTTACTTGGTGTCAGTATATGTCTGTGTTACTTGGTGTAAGTGTATGTCTTTGTTACTTGGTATCAGTGTATGTCTTTGTTACTTGGTGTCAGTGTATGTCGGTGTTACTTGGTGTAAGTGTATGTCTTTGTTACTTGGTGTCAGTTTATGTCTTTGTGACTTGGTGTAAGTGTATGTCTTTGTTACTTGATGTCAGTGTATGTCTTTGTTACTTGGTGTAAGTGTATTTCTTTGTTACTTGGTGTCAGTGTATGTCTTTTTTACTTGGTGTAAGTGTATGTCTTTGCTACTTGGTGTCAGTGTTTGTTTTTGATACTTGTTGTAAGTGTATGTCTGTGTTACTGGGTATCAGTGTCTGTCTTTGTTACTTGGTGTAAGTGTGTGTCTGTGTTACTAGGTGTCAGTGTATGTCTTTGTGACTTGGCGTTAGTGTGTGTCTGTGTTACTGGGTATCAGTGCCTGTCTTTGTTACTTGGTGTAACTGTGTGCCTGTGTTACTGGGTATCAGTGTATGTCGGTGTACTTGGTGTATGTGTGTGTCTTTGTTACTTGGTGTCAGTGTATGTCTGTGTTACTTGGTGTATGTGTATGTCTTTGTTACTTGGTGTCAGTGTATGTCTTTGTTACTTGGTGTCAGTGTATGTATTTGTTACTTGGTGTCAGTGTATGACTGTGTTTCTTGGTGTCAGTGTATGTCTTTGATACATGGTGTAAGTGTGTGTATGTGTTACTTGGTGTAAGTGTGTGTCTGTGTTACTGGGTATCAGTGAATGTCTTTGTTACTTGGTGTCAGTGTATGTCCTTGTTACTTGGTGTAAGTGTGTGTCTATGTTACTGGGTATCAGTGTATGTCTTTGTTACTTGGTGTCAGTGTGTGCCTTTTTTACTTGGTGTCATTATGTGTCTTTGTTACTGGGTGTCAGTGTATGTCTTTGTGACTTGCTGTTAGTGTGTGTATCTGTTACTGGGTATCACTGTCTGTCATTGTTACTTGGTGTAAGTGTGAGTCTGTGTTACTGGGTATCAGTGTATGTCTGTGTTACTTGGTGTCAGTGTATGTCTGTGTTACTTGGTGTAGGTGTGTGTCTTTGTTACTTGTTGTCAGTGTATGTCTGTGTTACTTGGTGTAAGTGTATGTCTTTGTTACTTGGTGTCAATGTATGTCTTTGTTACTTGGTGTCATTGTATGTCTTTGTTACATGGTGTAAGTGTGTGTCTGTGTTCCTGGGTTTCAGTGTCTGTCTTTGTTACTTGCTGTCTGTGTATGTCTGTGATACTTGGTGTAAGTGTGTGTCTGTGTTGCTGGTTATCAGTGTATGTCTTTGTTACTTGGTGTAAGTGCGTGTCGGTGTTACTGGGTATCAGTGTATGTCGTTGTTACTTGGTGTCTGTGCATGTCTTTGTTACTTGGTGTCAGTGTGCGTCTTTGTTACTGGGTGTCAGTGTTTCTCTTTATTACTGGGTGTCAGTGTATGTCTTTGTGACTTGGTGTTAGTGTGTGTCTGTGTTACTGGGTATCAGTGTCTGTCTTTGTTACTTGGTGTAAGTGTGTGTCTGTGTTACTGAGTATCAGTGTATGTCTTTGTTACTTGGTGTCAGTGTATGTCTGTGTACTTGGTGTAAGTGTGTGTCTTTCTGACTTGGTGTCAGTGTATGTCTGTGTTACTTGGCGTAAGTGTATGTCTTTGTTACTTGGTGTCAGTGTATGTCTTTGTTACTTGGTGTAAGTGTATGTCTTTGTTACTTGGTGTAAGTGTGTGTCTGTGTAACTGAGTATCAGTGTATGTCTTTGTTACTTGGCGTAAGTTTGTGTCTGTGTTTCTGGGTATCAGTGTATGTCTTTGTTACTTGGTGTCAGTTTATGTCTTTGTTACTTGGTGTAAGTGTGTGTCTGTGTTACTGGGTATCAGTGAATGTCTTTGTTACTTGGTGTCATTGTATGTCCTTGTTACTTGGTGTCAGTGTGTGTCTGTGTTACTGCGTATCAGTGTATGTCTTTGTTACTTGGTGTCAGTGTGTGCCTTTGTTACTTGGTGTCATTATGTGTCTTTGTTACCGGGTGTCAGTGTATGTCTTTGTTACTGGGTGTCAGTGTATGTCTTTGTGACTTGCTGTCAGTGTGTGTATATGTTACTGTGTATCAGTGTCAGTCATTGTTACTTGTTGTAAGTGTGTGTCTGTGTTACTGGGTATCAGTGTTTTGTCTTTGTGACTTGGTGTCAGTGTATGTCTGTGTTACTTGGTGTAGGTGTGTGTCTTTGTTACTTGCTGTCAGTGTATGTCTGTGTTACTTGGTGTAAGTGTATGTCTTTGTTACTTGCTGTCAGTGTATTTCTTTGTTACTTGGTGTCATTGTATGTCTTTGTTACATGGTGTAAGTGTGTGTCTGTGTTACTGGGTATCAGTGTATGTCTTTGTTACTTGGTGTCTGTGTATGTCTGTGATAATTGGTGTAAGTGTGTGTCTGTGTTGCTGGGTATCAGTGTATGTCTTTGTTACTTGGTGTAAGTGCGTGTCTGTGTTACTGGGTATCAGTGTATGTCGTTGTTACTTGGTGTCTGTGTGTGTCTTTGTTACAGGGTGTCAGTGTTTGTCTTTGTTACTGGGTGTCAGTGTATGTCTTTGTGACTTGGTGTTAGTGTGTGTCTGTGTTACTGGGTATCAGTGTCTGTCTTTGTTACTTGTTGTAAGTGTGTGTCTGTGTTACTGGGTATCAGTGGATGCATTTCTTACTTGGTGTCAGTGGATGTCTGTGTTACTTGGCGTAAGTGTATGTCTTTGTTACTTGGTGTCAGTGTATGTCTTTGTTACTTGGTGTAAGTGTATGTCTTTGTTACTTGGTGTCAGTGCATGTCTTTGTTACTTGGTGTAAGTGTATGTCTTTGTTTCCTGGTGTCAGTGCATGTCTCTGTTACTTGGTGTCAGTGTACGTCTTTGATACTTGGTGTAAGTGTGTGTATGTGTTGCTGGGTATCAGTGTATGACTTTGTTACTTGGTGTCAGTGTATGTATTTGTTGCTTGGTGTTAGTGTATGTCTGTGTTACTTGGTGTCAGTGTACGTCTGTGTTACTTGTTGTCAGTGTTTGTCTTTGTCACTTGGTGTAAGTGTGTGTCTGTGTTACTGGGTATCAGTGTATGTCTTTGTTACTTGGTTTCAGTGTATGTCTTTATTACTTGGTGTGTGTGTGTCTGTGTTACTGGGTATCAGTGAATGTCTTTGTTACTTGGTGGCAGTATATGTCTTTATTACTGGGTGTCAGTGTATGTTTTTCTTAATGGGTTTCAGTGTATGTCTTTGTTACTTGGTGTCCGTGTGTGTCTGTGTTACTGGGTGTCAGTGTATGTCTTTGTTACTGGCTGTCAGTGTATGCCTTTGTTTCTTGGTGTCAGTGTATGCCTTTGTTACTTGGTGCAAGTGTGTGTCTGTGCAACTGATTATCAGTGTATGTCTTTGTTACTTGGTGTAAGTGTGTGTCTGCGTGACTGGGTATCAGTGTATGTCTTTGTTACTTGTTGTCAGTTTATGTCTTTGTTACTTGGTGTAAGTGTGTGTCTGTGTTACTGGGTATCACTGAATGTCTTTGTTACTTGGTGTCAGTGTATGTCCTTGTTACTTGGTGTAAGTGTGTGTCTGTGTTACTGGGTATCAGTGAATGTCTTTGTTACTTGGTGTCAGTGTATGTCCTTGTTACTTGGTGTAAGTGTGTGTCTATGTTACTGGGTATCAGTGTATGTCTTTGTTACTTGGTGTCAGTGTGTGCCTTTGTTACTTGGTGTCATTATGTGTCTTTGTTACTGGGTGTCAGTGTATGTCTTTGTGACTTGCTGTTAGTGTGTGTATCTGTTACTGGGTATCACTGTCTGTCATTGTTACTTGGTGTAAGTGTGAGTCTGTGTTACTGGGTATCAGTGTATGTCTGTGTTACTTGGTGTCAGTGTATGTCTGTGTTACTTGGTGTAGGTGTGTGTCTTTGTTACTTGTTGTCAGTGTATGTCTGTGTTACTTGGTGTAAGTGTATGTCTTTGTTACTTGGTGTCAATGTATGTCTTTGTTACTTGGTGTCATTGTATGTCTTTGTTACATGGTGTAAGTGTGTGTCTGTGTTCCTGGGTTTCAGTGTCTGTCTTTGTTACTTGCTGTCTGTGTATGTCTGTGATACTTGGTGTAAGTGTGTGTCTGTGTTGCTGGGTATCAGTGTATGTCTTTGTTACTTGGTGTAAGTGCGTGTCGGTGTTACTGGGTATCAGTGTATGTCGTTGTTACTTGGTGTCTGTGCATGTCTTTGTTACTTGGTGTCAGTGTGCGTCTTTGTTACTGGGTGTCAGTGTTTCTCTTTATTACTGGGTGTCAGTGTATGTCTTTGTGACTTGGTGTTAGTGTGTGTCTGTGTTACTGGGTATCAGTGTCTGTCTTTGTTACTTGGTGTAAGTGTGTGTCTGTGTTACTGAGTATCAGTGTATGTCTTTGTTACTTGGTGTCAGTGTATGTCTGTGTACTTGGTGTAAGTGTGTGTCTTTCTGACTTGGTGTCAGTGTATGTCTGTGTTACTTGGCGTAAGTGTATGTCTTTGTTACTTGGTGTCAGTGTATGTCTTTGTTACTTGGTGTAAGTGTATGTCTTTGTTACTTGGTGTAAGTGTGTGTCTGTGTAACTGAGTATCAGTGTATGTCTTTGTTACTTGGCGTAAGTTTGTGTCTGTGTTTCTGGGTATCAGTGTATGTCTTTGTTACTTGGTGTCAGTTTATGTCTTTGTTACTTGGTGTAAGTGTGTGTCTGTGTTACTGGGTATCAGTGAATGTCTTTGTTACTTGGTGTCATTGTATGTCCTTGTTACTTGGTGTCAGTGTGTGTCTGTGTTACTGCGTATCAGTGTATGTCTTTGTTACTTGGTGTCAGTGTGTGCCTTTGTTACTTGGTGTCATTATGTGTCTTTGTTACCGGGTGTCAGTGTATGTCTTTGTTACTGGGTGTCAGTGTATGTCTTTGTGACTTGCTGTCAGTGTGTGTATATGTTACTGTGTATCAGTGTCAGTCATTGTTACTTGTTGTAAGTGTGTGTCTGTGTTACTGGGTATCAGTGTTTTGTCTTTGTGACTTGGTGTCAGTGTATGTCTGTGTTACTTGGTGTAGGTGTGTGTCTTTGTTACTTGCTGTCAGTGTATGTCTGTGTTACTTGGTGTAAGTGTATGTCTTTGTTACTTGCTGTCAGTGTATTTCTTTGTTACTTGGTGTCATTGTATGTCTTTGTTACATGGTGTAAGTGTGTGTCTGTGTTACTGGGTATCAGTGTATGTCTTTGTTACTTGGTGTCTGTGTATGTCTGTGATAATTGGTGTAAGTGTGTGTCTGTGTTGCTGGGTATCAGTGTATGTCTTTGTTACTTGGTGTAAGTGCGTGTCTGTGTTACTGGGTATCAGTGTATGTCGTTGTTACTTGGTGTCTGTGTGTGTCTTTGTTACAGGGTGTCAGTGTTTGTCTTTGTTACTGGGTGTCAGTGTATGTCTTTGTGACTTGGTGTTAGTGTGTGTCTGTGTTACTGGGTATCAGTGTCTGTCTTTGTTACTTGTTGTAAGTGTGTGTCTGTGTTACTGGGTATCAGTGTATGCATTTCTTACTTGGTGTCAGTGGATGTCTGTGTTACTTGGCGTAAGTGTATGTCTTTGTTACTTGGTGTCAGTGTATGTCTTTGTTACTTGGTGTAAGTGTATGTCTTTGTTACTTGGTGTCAGTGCATGTCTTTGTTACTTGGTGTAAGTGTATGTCTTTGTTTCCTGGTGTCAGTGCATGTCTCTGTTACTTGGTGTCAGTGTACGTCTTTGATACTTGGTGTAAGTGTGTGTATGTGTTGCTGGGTATCAGTGTATGACTTTGTTACTTGGTGTCAGTGTATGTATTTGTTGCTTGGTGTTAGTGTATGTCTGTGTTACTTGGTGTCAGTGTACGTCTGTGTTACTTGTTGTCAGTGTTTGTCTTTGTCACTTGGTGTAAGTGTGTGTCTGTGTTACTGGGTATCAGTGTATGTCTTTGTTACTTGGTTTCAGTGTATGTCTTTATTACTTGGTGTGTGTGTGTCTGTGTTACTGGGTATCAGTGAATGTCTTTGTTACTTGGTGGCAGTATATGTCTTTATTACTGGGTGTCAGTGTATGTTTTTCTTAATGGGTTTCAGTGTATGTCTTTGTTACTTGGTGTCCGTGTGTGTCTGTGTTACTGGGTGTCAGTGTATGTCTTTGTTACTGGCTGTCAGTGTATGCCTTTGTTTCTTGGTGTCAGTGTATGCCTTTGTTACTTGGTGCAAGTGTGTGTCTGTGCAACTGATTATCAGTGTATGTCTTTGTTACTTGGTGTAAGTGTGTGTCTGCGTGACTGGGTATCAGTGTATGTCTTTGTTACTTGTTGTCAGTTTATGTCTTTGTTACTTGGTGTAAGTGTGTGTCTGTGTTACTGGGTATCACTGAATGTCTTTGTTACTTGGTGTCAGTGTATGTCCTTGTTACTTGGTGTAAGTGTGTGTCTGTGTTACTGGGTATCAGTGTATGTCTTTGTTACTTGGTGTCAGTGTGTGCCATTGTTACTTGGTGTCATTATGTGTCTTTGTTACTGGGTGTCAGTGTATGTCTTTGTGACTTGGTGTATGTGTGTGTATCTGTTACTGGGTATCAGTGTATGTCTTTGTTACTTGGTGTCAGTGTATGTCTGTGTTACCTGGTGTAAATGTGTGTCTTTGTTACTGGGTATCAGTGTATGTCTTTGTTACTTGGTGTCTGTGTATGTCTGTGATACTTGGTGTAAGTGTTTGTCTGTGTTGCTGGGTATCAGTGTATGTCTTTGTTACTTGGTGTAAGTGTGTGTCTGTGTTACTGGGTATCAGTGTATGTCGTTGATACTTGGTGTTACTGTGTGTCTGTGTTACTGGGTATCAGTGTATGTCTTTGTTACTTGGTGTCAGTGTATGTCTGTGTACTTGGTGTAATTTTGTGTCTTTGTTACCTGGTGTCAGTATATGGCTGTGTTACTTGGTGTAAGTGTGTGTCTGTGTTACTGGGTATCAGTGTATGTCTTTGTTACTTGGTGTCAGTGTATGTCTTTGTTACCTGGTGTAAGTGTATGTCTTTGTTACTTGGTGTCATTGTATGTCTGTGTTACTTGGTGTAAGTGTATGTCTTTGTTACTTGGTGTCAGTTTATGTCTTTGTTGCTTGGTGTAAGTATATGTCTTTGTTACTTGGTGTCAGTGTATGTCTTTGTTACTTGGTGTAAGTGTATGTCTTTGTTACTGGGTATCAGTGTCTGTCTTTGTTACTTGGTGTAAGTGTGTGTCTGTGTTGCTGGGTATCAGTGCATGTCTTTCTTACTTGGTGTAAGTGTGTGTCTGTGTTACTGGGTATCAGTGTCTGTATTTGTAACTTGGTGTCTGTGTATGTCTTTGTTACTTGGTGTCAGTGTGTGTCTTTGTTACTTGGTGTCAGTGTGTGTCTTTGTTACTGGGTGTCACTGTTTGTCTTTGTTACTGGGTGTCAGTGTATGTCTTTGTGACTTGGTGTTAGTGTGTTTCTGTGTTACTGGGTATCAGTGTCTGTCTTTGTTACTTGGTGTAACTGTGTTCCTGTGTTACTGGGTATCAATGTATGTCGGTGTACTTGGTGTATGTGTGAGTCTTTGTTACTTGGTGTCAGTGTATGTCTGTGTTACTTGGTGTATGTGTATGTCTTTGTTACTTGGTGTCAGTGTATTTATTTGTTACTTGGTGTAAGTGTGTGTCTGTGTTGCTGGGTATCAGTGTATGTCTTTGTTACTTGGTGTCAGTGTGTGCCTTTGTTACTTGGTGTCATTATGTGTCTTTGTTACTGGGTGTCAGTGTATGTCTTTGTTACTGGGTGTCAGTGTATGTCTTTGTGACTTGCTGTAAGTGTGTGTATCTGTTACTGGGTATCAGTGTCTGTCATTGTTACTTGGTGTAAGTGTGTGTCTGTGATACTGGGTATCAGTGTATGTCTTTGTTACTTGGTGTCAGTGTATGTCTGTGTTACTTGGTGTAGGTGTGTGTCTTTGTTACTTGGTGTCAGTGTATGTCTGTGTTACTTGGTGTAAGTGTATGTCTTTGTTACTTGGTGTCAATGTATGTCTTTGTTACTTGGTGTCATTGTATGTCTTTGTTACATGGTGTAAGTGTGTGTCTGTGTTACTGGGTTTCAGTGTATGTCTTTCTTACTTCGTGTCTGTGTATGTCTGTGATACTTGGTGTAATTGTGTCTGTGTTGCTGGGTATCAGGGTATGTCTTTGTTACTTGGTGTAAGTGCGTGTCGGTGTTACTGGGTATCAGTGTATGTCGTTGTGCCTTGGTGTCTGTGTATGTCTTTGTTACTTGGTGTCAGTGTGTGTCTTTGTTACTTGGTGTCAGTGTGTGTCTTTGTTACTGGGTGTCAGTGTTTGTCTTTGTTACTGGGTGTCAGTGGATGTCTTTGTGACTTGGTGTTAGTGTGTGTCTGTGTTACTGGGTATCAGTGTCTGTCTTTGTTACTTGGTGTAAGTGTGTGTCTGTGTTACTGGGTATCAGTGTATGTCTTTGTTACTTGGTGTCAGTGTCTGTCTGTGTACTTGGTGTAAGTGTGTGTCTTTCTTACTTGGTGTAAGTGTATGTCT
Source organism: Heterodontus francisci (assembly GCF_036365525.1). Taxonomy (NCBI): domain Eukaryota; kingdom Metazoa; phylum Chordata; class Chondrichthyes; order Heterodontiformes; family Heterodontidae; genus Heterodontus; species Heterodontus francisci. The sequence goes on along the minus strand of NC_090392.1, from coordinate 13,925,910 downwards.
GTGTTACTTGGCGTAAGTGTATGTCTTTGTTACTTGGTGTCAGTGTATGTCTTTGTTACTTGGTGTAACTGTATGTCTTTGTTACTTGGTGTAAGTGTGTGTCTGTGTAACTGAGTATCATTGTATGTCTTTGTTACTTGGCGTAAGTGTGTGTCTGTTTTTCTGAGTATCAGTGCATGTCTGTGTTACTTGGTGTCAGTTTATGTCTTTGTTACTTGGTGTAAGTGTGTGTCTGTGTTACTGGGTATCAGTGCATGTCATTGTTACTTGGTGTCAGTGTATGTCCTTGTTAATTGGTGTCAGTGTGTGTCTGTGTCACTGCGTATCAGTGTATGTCTTTGTTACTTGGTGTCAGTGTGTGCCTTTGTTACTTGGTGTCATTATGTGTCTTTGTTACTGGGTGTCAGTGTATGTCTTTGTTACTGGGTGTCCGTGTATGTCTTTGTGACTTGCTGTAAGTGTGTGTATCTGTTACTGGGTATCAGTGTCAGTCATTGTTACTTGCTGTAAGTGTGTGTCTGTGTTACTGGGTATCAGTGTTTTGTCTTTGTGACTTGGTGTCTGTGTATGTCTGTGATACTTGGTGTAAGTGTGTGTCTGTATTGCTGGGTATCAGTGTATGCCTTTGTTACTTGGTGTCAGTGCATGTCTGTGTACTTGGCGTAAGTGTATGTCTTTGTTACTTGGTGTAAGTGTATGTCTTTGTTACTTGGTGTCACTGCATGTCTTTGTTACTTCGTGGAAGTGTATGTCTTTGTTACTTGGTGTCAGTGTATGTGTGTGTTACTTGCTGTAAGTGTATGCCTTTGTTACTTGGGGTCAGTGTATGTCTTTGTTACTTGGTGTCAGTGCATGTCTTTGTTACTTGGTGTGTGTGTGTCTGTGTTACTGGGAATCAGTGAATGTCTTTGTTACTTGGTGGCAGTGTGTGTCTTTATTACTGGGTGTCAGTGTATGTTTTTGTTAATGGGTTTCAGTGCATGTCTTCGTTACTTGGTGTCCGTGTATGCCTGTGTTACTGGGTGTAAGTGTGTGTCTGTGTAACTGAGTATCAGTGTATGTCTTTGTTACTTGGTGTAAGTGTGTGTCTGTGTGACTGTGTATCAGTGTATGTCTTTGTTGCTTGTTGTCAGTTTATGTCTTTGTTACTTGGTGTAAGTGTGTGTCTGTGTTACTGGGTATCACTGAATGACTTTGTTACTTGGTGTAAGTGTGTGTCTGTGTTACTGGGTATCAGTGTATGTCTTTGTTACTTGGTGTCGTTGTCTGTCTTTGTTACTTGGTGTAAGTGTGAGTCTGTGTTACTGGGTTTCAGTGTATGTGTTTGTTACTTGGTGTCTGTGTATGTCTTTGTTACTTGGTGTAAGTGTATGTCTTTGTTACTTGGTGTCATTGTATGTCTGTGTTACTTGGTGTATGTGTTTGTCTTTGTTACTTGGTGTCAGTGTATGTCTTTGTTACTTGGTGTAAGTGTATGTCTTTGCAACTTGGTGTCAGTGTATGTCTTTGATACTTGGTGTAAGTGTATGTCTGTGTTACTGGGTATCAGTGTCTGTCTTTGTTAATTGGTGTAAGTGTGTGTCTGTGTTGTTGGGTATCAGTGTATGTCTTTGCTACTTGGTGTCAGTGAATGTCTGTGTCCTTGGTGTTTGTGTATGTCTTTGTTACTTGGTGTCCGTGTATGTCTGTGTTGCTTGGTGTAAGTGTATGTCTTTGTTACTTGGTGTCAGTGTATGTCTTTGTTTCTTGGTGTAAGTGTATGTCTTTGTTTCTTGGTGTCAGTGCATGTCTTTGTTACTTGGTGTAAGTGTATGTCTTTGTTACTTGGTGTCAGTGTATGTCTCTGTTACTTGATGTAAGTGTGTGTCTGTGTTACTGGGTATCAGTGTATGTCTTTGTTACTTGGCGTCATTGTCTGTCTTTCTTACTTGGTGTCAGTGGATGTCTGTGTTACTTGGCGTAAGTGTATGTCTTTGTTACTTGGTGTCAGTGTACGTCTTTGTTACTTGGTGTAAGTGTATGTCTTTGTTACTCGGTGTCAGTGTATGTCTCTGTTACTTGATGTAAGTGTGTGTCTGTGTTACTGGGTATCAGTGTATGTCTTTGTTACTTGGTGTCATTGTCTGTCTTTCTCACTTGGTGTCAGTGGATGTCTGTGTTACTTGGCGTAAGTGTATGTCTTTGTTACTTGGTGTCAGTGTATGTCTTTGTTACTTGGTGTCAGTGCATGTCTTTGTTACTTCGTGGAAGTGTATGTCTTTGTTACTTGGTGTCAGTGTATGTCTGTGTTACTTGGTGTATGTGTATGTCTTTGTTACTTGGTGTCAGTGTATGTCTTTGTTACTTGGTGTAAGTGTATGTCTTTGTTTCATGGTGTCAATGTATGTCTCTGTTACTTGGTGTCAGTGTATGTCTTTGTTACTTGGTGTCAGTGTATGTCTGTGTTACTTGGTGTAAGTGTGTGTCTGTGTTGCTGGGTATCATTGTATGTCTTTGTTACTTGGTGTCAGTGTATATCTGTGTTACTTGGTGTCAGTGTATGTCTGTGTTACTTGGTGTAAGTGTATGTCTTTGTTACTTGTTGTCAGTTTATGTCTTTGTTACTTGGTGTAAGTGTGTGTCTGTGTTACTGGGTATCAGTGTATGTCTTTGTTACTTGGTGTCAGTGTATGTCTTTGTTACTTGGTGTGTGTGTGTCTGTGTTACTGGGTATCAGTGAATGTCTTTGTTACTTGGTGGCAGTGTATGTCTTTATTACTGGGTGTCAGTGTGTGTTTTTGTTAATGGGTTTCAGTGTATGTCTTCGTTACTTGGCGTCCGTTTGTGTCTGTGTTACTGGGTGTCAGTGTATGTCTTTGTTACTGGGTGTCAGTGTATGCCTTTGTTTCTTGGTGTCAGTGCATGCCTTTGTTACTTGGTGTAAGTTTGTGTCTGTGTAACTGAGTATCAGTGTATGTCTTTGTTACTTGGTGTAAGTGTGTGTCTGTGTGACTGGGTATCAGTGTATGTCTTTGTTGCTTGTTGTCAGTTTATGTCTTTGTTACTTGGTGTAAGTGTGTGTCTGTGTTACTGGGTATCAGTGAATGTCTTTGTTACTTGTTGTAAGTGTGTGTCTGTGTTACTGGGTATGAGTGTATGTCTTCGTTACTTGGTGTCATTGTCTGTCTTTGTTACTTGGTGTAAGTGTGTGTCTGTGTTACTGGGTTTCAGTGCATGTCTTTGAAACATGGTGTCAGTGTATGTCGTTGTTACTTGGTGTAAGTGTATGTCTTTGTTACTTGGTGTCAGTGTATGTCTGTGTTACTTGGTGCAAGTGTATGTCTTTGTTACTTGGTGTCAGTGTATGTCTTTGTTACTTGGTGTCAGTGTATGTCTTTGTTACTTGGTGTAAGTGTATGTCTTTGCAACTTGGTGTCAGTGTATGTCTTTGATACTTGGTGTAAGTGTATGTCCGTGTTACTTGGTGTAAGTGTATGTCTTTGCAACTTGGTGTCAGTGTATGTCTTTGTTGCTTGGTTTCAGTGTATGTCTTTGTTACTTGGTGTAAGTGTCTGTCTTTGTTACTTGGTGTCAGTGTATGTCTTTGTTACTTGGTGTAAGTGTATGTCTTTGCAACTTGGTGTCAGTGTCTGTCTTTGTTACTTGGTGTAAGTGTGTGTCTGTGTTGTTGGGTATCAGTGTATGTCTTTGTTACTTGGTGTAAGATTGCGTCTGTGTTACTGGGTATCAGTGTCTGTCTTTGTTACTTTGTGTCTGTGTATGTCTTTTTACTTGGTGTCAGTGTGTGTCTTTGTTACTTGGTGTCAGTGTGTGTCTTTGTTACTGGGTGTCAGCGTTTGTCTTTGTTACTGGGTGTCAGTGTATGTCTTTGTGACTTGGTGTTAGTGTGTGTCTGTGTTACTGGGTATCAGTGTCTGTCTTTGTTACTTGGTGTAAGTGTGTGTCTGTGTTAATGGGTATCAGTCTATGTCTTTGTTACTTGGTGTCAGTGTATGTCTGTGTACTTGGTGTATGTGTGTGTCTTTGTTACTTGGTGTCAGTGTATGTCTTTGTTACTTGGTGTAAGTGTATGTCTTTGTTTCTTGGTGTCAGTGCATGTCTTTGTTACTTGGTGTAAGTGTATGTCTTTGTTACTTGGTGTCAGTGTATGTCTCTGTTACTTGATGTAAGTGTGTGTCTGTGTTACTGGGTATCAGTGGATGTCTTTGTTACTTGGTGACATTGTCTGTCTTTCTCACTTGGTGTCAGTGGGTGACTGTGTTACTTTGCGTAAGTGTATGTCTTTGTTACTTGGTGTCAGTGTATGTCTTTGTTACTTGGTGTAAGTGTATGTCTTTGTTACTTGGTGTCAGTGCATGTCTTTGTTACTTCGTGGAAGTGTATGTCTTTGTTACTTGGTGTCAGTGTATGTCTGTGTTACATGGTGTATGTGTATGTCTTTGTTACTTGGTGTCAGTTTATGTCTTTGTTACTTGGTGTAAGTGTATGTCTTTGTTTCCTGGTGTCAGTGTATGTCTCTGTTACTTGGTGTCAGTGTATGTCTTTGATACTTGGTTTAAGTGTGTGTATGTGTTACTTGGTGTAAGTGTGTGTCTGTGTTACTGGTTGTCAGTGTATGTCTTTGTTACTGGGTGTCAGTGTATGTCTTTGTTACTTGTTGTCAGTTTATGTCTTTGTTACTGGTTGTCAGTGTATGTCTTTGTTACTGGGTGTCAGTGTATGTCTTTGTTACTTGGTGTCGGTGTATGTCTTTGTTACTTGGTGTGTGTGTGTCTGTGTTACTGGGTATCAGTGAATGTCTTTGTTTCTTGGTGGCAGTGTATGTCTTTATTACTGGATGTCAGTGTGTGTTTTTGTTAATGGGTTTCAGTGTATGTGTTCGTTACTTGGCGTCCGTGTGTGTCTGTGTTACTGGGTGTCAGTGTATGTCTTTGTTACTGGGTGTCAGTGTATGCCTTTGTTTTTTGGTGTCAGTGTATGCCTTTGTTACTTGGTGTAAGTGTGTGTCTGTGTAACTGAGTATCAGTGTATGTCTTTGTTACTTGGTGTAAGTGTGTGTCTGTGTGACTGGGTATCAGTGTATGTCTTTGTTGCTTGTTGTCAGTTTATGTCTTTGTTAATTGGTGTAAGTGTGTGTCTGTGTTACTGGGTATCAGTGAATGTCTTTGTTACTTGGTGTAAGTGTGTGTCTGTGTTACTGGGTATCAGTGTATGTCTTCGTTACTTGGTGTCATTGTCTGTCTTTGTTACTTGGTGTAAGTGTGTGTCTGTGTTACTGGGTTTCAGTGTATGTCTTTGTTACTTGATGTCAGTGTATGTCTTTGTTACTTGGTGTAAGTGTATGTCTTTGTTACTTGGTGTCAGTGTATGTCTGTGTTACTTGGTGCAAGTGTATGTCTTTGTTACTTGGTGTCAGTGTTTGTCTTTGTTACTTGGTGTAAGTGTATGTCTTTGTTACTTGGTGTCAGTGTATGTCTTTGTTACTTGGTGTAAGTGTATGTCTTTGCAACTTGGTGTCAGTGTATGTCTTTGATACTTGGTGTAAGTGTATGTCTGTGTTACTGGGTATCAGTGTCTGTCTTTGTTACTTGGTGTAAGTGTGTGTCTGTGTTGTTGGGAATCAGTGTCTGTCTTTGTTACTTGGTGTCTGTGTATGTCTTTGTTACTGGGTGTCAGAGTATGTCTTTGTGACTTGGTGTTAGTGTGCGTCTGTGTTACTGGGTATCAGTGTCTGTCTTTGTTACTTGGTGTAAGTGTGTGTCTGTGTTACTGGGTATCAGTGTATGTCTTTGTTACTTGGTGTCAGTGTAATTCTGTGTACTTGGTGCATGTGTGTGTTATTGTTACTTGGTGTCTGTGTATGTCTGTGATACTTGGTGTAAGTGTATGTCTTTGTTACTTGGTGTCAGTGTATGTCTTTGTTACTTGGTGTAAGTGTATGTCTTTGTTTCTTGGTGTCAGTGCATGTCTTTGTTACTTGGTGTAAGTGTATGTCTTTGTTACTTGGTGTCAGTGTATGTCTCTGTTACTTGATGTCAGTGTTTGTCTGTGTTACTGGGTATCAGTGGATGTCTTTGTTACTTGGTGTCATTGTCTGTCTTTCTTACTTGGTGTCAGTGGATGTCTGTGTTACTTTGCGTAAGTGTATGTCTTTGTTACTTGGTGTCAGTGTATGTCTTTGTTACTTGGTGTAAGTGTATGTCTTTGTTACTTGATGTCAGTGCATGTCTTTGTTACTTCGTGGAACTGTATGTCTTTGTTACTTGGTATCAGTGTATGTCTGTGTTACTTGGTGTATGTGTATGTCTTTGTTACTTGGTGTCAGTGTATGTCTTTGTTACTTGGTGTAAGTGTATGTCTTTGTTACTTGGTGTCAGTGTATGTCTTTGTTACTTGGTGTAAGTGTATGTCTTTGCAACTTGGTGTCAGTTTCTGTCTTTGTTACTTGGTGTAAGTGTGTGTCTGTGTTGTTGGGTATCAGTGTATGTCTTTGTTACTTGATGTAAGTGTGCGTCTGTGTTACTGGGTATCAGTGTCTGTCTTTGTTACTTGGTGTCTGTGTATGTCTTTGTTACTTGGTGTCAGTGTGTGTCTTTGTTACTTGGTGTCAGTGTGTGTCTTTGTTACTGGTTGTCAGCGTTTGTCTTTGTTACTGGGTGTCAGTGTATGTCTTTGTGACTTGGTGTTAGTGTGTGTCTGTGTTACTGGGTATCAGTGTCTGTCTTTGTTACTTGGTGTAAGTGTGTGTCTGTGTTAATGGGTATCAGTCTATGTCTTTGTTACTTGGTGTCAGTGTATGTCTGTGTACTTGGTGTATGTGTGTGTCTTTGTTACTTGGTGTCAGTGTATGTCTTTGTTACTTGGTGTAAGTGTATGTCTTTGTTTCTTGGTGTCAGTGCATGTCTTTGTTACTTGGTGTAAGTGTATGTCTTTGTTACTTGGTGTCAGTGTATGTCTCTGTTACTTGATGTAAGTGTGTGTCTGTGTTACTGGGTATCAGTGGATGTCTTTGTTACTTGGTGTCATTGTCTGTCTTTCTTACTTGGTGTCAGTGGATGTCTGTGTTACTTTGCATAAGTGTATGTCTTTGTTTCTTGGTGTCAGTGTATGTCTTTGTTACTTGGTGTAAGTGTATGTCTTTGTTACTTGGTGTCAGTGCATGTCTTTGTTACTTCGTGGAAGTGTATGTCTTTGTTACTTGGTGTCAGTGTATGTCTGTGTTACATGGTGTATTTGTATGTCTTTGTTACTTGGTGTCAGTTTATGTCTTTGTTACTTGGTGTAAGTGTATGTCTTTGTTACTTGGTGTCAGTGTATGTCTCTGTTACTTGATGTCAGTGTTTGTCTGTGTTACTGGGTATCAGTGGATGTCTTTGTTACTTGGTGTCATTGTCTGTCTTTCTTACTTGGTGTCAGTGGATGTCTGTGTTACTTTGCGTAAGTGTATGTCTTTGTTACTTGGTGTCAGTGTATGTCTTTGTTACTTGGTGTAAGTGTATGTCTTTGTTACTTGATGTCAGTGCATGTCTTTGTTACTTCGTGGAAGTGTATGTCTTTGTTACTTGGTATCAGTGTATGTCTGTGTTACTTGGTGTATGTGTATGTCTTTGTTACTTGGTGTCAGTGTATGTCTTTGTTACTTGGTGTAAGTGTATGTCTTTGTTACTTGGTGTCAGTGTATGTCTTTGTTACTTGGTGTAAGTGTATGTCTTTGCAACTTGGTGTCAGTTTCTGTCTTTGTTACTTGGTGTAAGTGTGTGTCTGTGTTGTTGGGTATCAGTGTATGTCTTTGTTACTTGGTGTAAGTGTGCGTCTGTGTTACTGGGTATCAGTGTCTGTCTTTGTTACTTGGTGTCTGTGTATGTCTTTGTTACTTGGTGTCAGTGTGTGTCTTTGTTACTTGGTGTCAGTGTGTGTCTTTGTTACTGGTTGTCAGCGTTTGTCTTTGTTACTGGGTGTCAGTGTATGTCTTTGTTACTTGGTGTAAGTGTATGTCTTTGTTTCTTGGTGTCAGTGCATGTCTTTGTTACTTGGTGTAAGTGTATGTCTTTGTTACTTGGTGTCAGTGTATGTCTCTGTTACTTGATGTAAGTGTGTGTCTGTGTTACTGGGTATCAGTGGATGTCTTTGTTACTTGGTGTCATTGTCTGTCTTTCTTACTTGGTGTCAGTGGATGTCTGTGTTACTTTGCATAAGTGTATGTCTTTGTTTCTTGGTGTCAGTGTATGTCTTTGTTACTTGGTGTAAGTGTATGTCTTTGTTACTTGGTGTCAGTGCATGTCTTTGTTACTTCGTGGAAGTGTATGTCTTTGTTACTTGGTGTCAGTGTATGTCTGTGTTACATGGTGTATTTGTATGTCTTTGTTACTTGGTGTCAGTTTATGTCTTTGTTACTTGGTGTAAGTGTATGTCTTTGTTTCCTGGTGTCATTGTATGTCTCTGTTACTTGGTGTCAGTGTATGTCTTTGATACTTGGTTTAAGTGTGTGTATGTGTTACTTGGTGTAAGTGTGTGTCTGTGTTACTGGTTGTCAGTGTATGTCTTTGTTACTGGGTGTCAGTGTATGTCTTTGTTACTTGTTGTCAGTTTATGTCTTTGTTACTTGGTGTAAGTGTGTGTCTGTGTTACTGGGTATCAGTTTATGTCTTTGTTACTTGGTGTAAGTGTATGTCTTTGTTTCCTGGTGTCAGTGTATGTCTCTGTTACTTGGTGTCAGTGTATGTCTTTGATACTTGGTTTAAGTGTGTGTATGTGTTACTTGGTGTAAGTGTGTGTCTGTGTTACTGGTTGTCAGTGTATGTCTTTGTTACTGGGTGTCAGTGTATGTCTTTGTTACTTGTTGTCAGTTTATGTCTTTGTTACTTGGTGTAAGTGTGTGTCTGTGTTACTGGGTATCAGTGTATGTCTTTGTTACTTGGTGTCGGTCTATGTCTTTGTTACTTGGTGTGTGTGTGTCTGTGTTACTGGGTATCAGTGAATGTCTTTGTTACATTGGTGGCAGTGTATGTCTTTATTACTGGGTGTCAGTGTGTGTTTTTGTTAATGGGTTTCAGTGTATGTGTTCGTTACTTGGCGTCCGTGTGTGTCTGTGTTACTGGGTGTCAGTGTATGTCTTTGTTACTGGGTGTCAGTGTATGCCTTTGTTTTTTGGTGTCAGTGTATGCCTTTGTTACTTGGTGTAAGTGTGTGTCTGTGTAACTGAGTATCAGTGTATGTCTTTGTTACTTGGTGTAAGTGTGTGTCTGTGTGACTGGGTATCAGTGTATGTCTTTGTTGCTTGTTGTCAGTTTATGTCTTTGTTCCTTGGTGTAAGTGTGTGTCTGTGTTACTGGGAATCAGTGAATGTCTTTGTTACTTGGTGTAAGTGTGTGTCTGTGTTACTGGGTATCAGTGGATGTCTTCGTTACTTGGTGTCATTGTCTGTCTTTGTTACTTGGTGTAAGTGTGTGTCTGTGTTACTGGGTTTCAGTGTATGTCTTTGTTACTTGATGTCAGTGTATGTCTTTGTTACTTGGTGTAAGTGTATGTCTTTGTTACTTGGTGTCAGTGTATGTCTGTGTTACTTGGTGCAAGTGTATGTCTTTGTTACTTGGTGTCAGTGTTTGTCTTTGTTACTTGGTGTAAGTGTATGTCTTTGTTACTTGGTATCAGTGTATGTCTTTGTTACTTGGTGTAAGTGTATGTCTTTGCAACTTGGTGTCAGTGTATGTCTTTGATACTTGGTGTAAGTGTATGTCTGTGTTACTGGGTATCAGTGTATGTCTTTGTTACTTGTTGTAAGTGTGTGTCTGTGTTGTTGGGTATCAGTGTCTGTCTTTGTTACTTGGTGTCTGTGTATGTCTTTGTTACTGGGTGTCAGTGTATGTCTTTGTGACTTGGTGTTAGTGTGCGTCTGTGTTACTGGGTATCAGTGTCTGTCTTTGTTACTTGGTGTAAGTGTGTGTCTGTGTTACTGGGTATCAGTGTATGTCTTTGTTACTTGGTGTCAGTGTATGTCTGTGTACTTGGTGCATGTGTGTGTTATTGTTACTTGGTGTCTGTGTATGTCTGTGTTACTTGGTGTAAGTGTATGTCTTTGTTACTTGGTGTCAGTGTATGTCTGTGTACTTGGTGCATGTGTGTGTTATTGTTACTTGGTGTCTGTGTATGTCTGTGTTACTTGGTGTAAGTGTATGTCTTTGTTACTTGGTGTCAGTGTATGTCTTTGTTACTTGGTGTCAGTGTATGTCTGTGTTACTTGGTGCAAGTGTATGTCTTTGTTACTTGGTGTCAGTGTTTGTCTTTGTTACTTGGTGTAAGTGTATGTCTTTGTTACTTGGTATCAGTGTATGTCTTTGTTACTTGGTGTCAGTGTATGTCTTTGTTACTTGGTGTAAGTGTATGTCTTTGTTACTTGGTGTCAGTGCATGTCTTTGTTACTTCGTGGAAGTGTATGTCTTTGTTACTTGGTGTCAGTGTATGTCTGTGTTACATGGTGTATGTGTATGTCTTTGTTACTTGGTGTCAGTTTATGTCTTTGTTACTTGGTGTCAGTGTATGTCTTTGATACTTGGTTTAAGTGTGTGTATGTGTTACTTGGTGTAAGTGTGTGTCTGTGTTACTGGTTGTCAGTGTATGTCTTTGTTACTGGGTGTCAGTGTATGTCTTTGTTACTTGTTGTCAGTTTATGTCTTTGTTACTTGGTGTAAGTGTGTGTCTGTGTTACTGGGTATCAGTTTATGTCTTTGTTACTTGGTGTAAGTGTATGTCTTTGTTTCCTGGTGTCAGTGTATGTCTCTGTTACTTGGTGTCAGTGTATGTCTTTGATACTTGGTTTAAGTGTGTGTATGTGTTACTTGGTGTAAGTGTGTGTCTGTGTTACTGGTTGTCAGTGTATGTCTTTGTTACTGGGTGTCAGTGTATGTCTTTGTTACTTGTTGTCAGTTTATGTCTTTGTTACTTGTTGTAAGTGTGTGTCTGTGTTACTGGGTATCAGTGTATGTCTTTGTTACTTGGTGTCGGTGTATGTCTTTGTTACTTGGTGTGTGTGTGTCTGTGTTACTGGGTATCAGTGAATGTCTTTGTTACTTGTTGTCAGTTTATGTCTTTGTTACTTGGTGTAAGTGTGTGTCTGTGTTACTGGGTATCAGTGTATGTCTTTGTTACTTGGTGTCAGTGTATGTCTTTGTTACTTGGTGTGTGTGTGGCTGTGTTACTGGGTATCAGTGAATGTCTTTGTTACTTGGTGGCAGTGTATGTCTTTATTACTGGGTGTCAGTGTGTGTTTTTGTTAATGGGTTTCAGTGTATGTGTTCGTTACTTGGCGTCCGTGTGTGTCTGTGTTACTGGGTGTCAGTGTATGTCTTTGTTACTGGGTGTCAGTGTATGCCTTTGTTTTTTGGTGTCAGTGTATGCCTTTGTTACTTGGTGTAAGTGTGTGTCTGTGTAACTGAGTATCAGTGTATGTCTTTGTTACTTGGTGTAAGTGTGTGTCTGTGTGACTGGGTATCAGTGTATGTCTTTGTTGCTTGTTGTCAGTTTATGTCTTTGTTACTTGGTGTCAGTGTATGTCTGTGTACTTGGTGCATGTGTGTGTTATTGTTACTTGGTGTCTGTGTATGTCTGTGTTACTTGGTGTAAGTGTATGTCTTTGTTACTTGGTGTCAGTGTATGTCTGTGTACTTGGTGCATGTGTGTGTTAGTGTTACTTGGTGTCTGTGTATGTCTGTGTTACTTGGTGTAAGTGTATGTCTTTGTTACTTGGTGTCAGTGTATGTCTTTGTTACTTGGTGTCAGTGTATGTCTGTGTTACTTGGTGCAAGTGTATGTCTTTGTTACTTGGTGTCAGTGTTTGTCTTTGTTACTTGGTGTAAGTGTATGTCTTTGTTACTTGGTATCAGTGTATGTCTTTGTTACTTGGTGTCAGTGTATGTCTTTGTTACTTGGTGTAAGTGTATGTCTTTGTTACTTGGTGTCAGTGCATGTCTTTGTTACTTCGTGGAAGTGTATGTCTTTGTTACTTGGTGTCAGTGTATGTCTGTGTTACATGGTGTATGTGTATGTCTTTGTTACTTGGTGTCAGTTTATGTCTTTGTTACTTGGTGTCAGTGTATGTCTTTGATACTTGGTTTAAGTGTGTGTATGTGTTACTTGGTGTAAGTGTGTGTCTGTGTTACTGGTTGTCAGTGTATGTCTTTGTTACTGGGTGTCAGTGTATGTCTTTGTTACTTGTTGTCAGTTTATGTCTTTGTTACTTGTTGTAAGTGTGTGTCTGTGTTACTGGGTATCAGTGTATGTCTTTGTTACTTGGTGTCGGTGTATGTCTTTGTTACTTGGTGTGTGTGTGTCTGTGTTACTGGGTATCAGTGAATGTCTTTGTTACTTGTTGTCAGTTTATGTCTTTGTTACTTGGTGTAAGTGTGTGTCTGTGTTACTGGGTATCAGTGTATGTCTTTGTTACTTGGTGTCAGTGTATGTCTTTGTTACTTGGTGTGTGTGTGGCTGTGTTACTGGGTATCAGTGAATGTCTTTGTTACTTGGTGGCAGTGTATGTCTTTATTACTGGGTGTCAGTGAGTGTTTTTGTTAATGGGTTTCAGTGTATGTGTTCGTTACTTGGCGTCCGTGTGTGTCTGTGTTACTGGGTGTCAGTGTATGTCTTTGTTACTGGGTGTCAGTGTATGCCTTTGTTTTTTGGTGTCAGTGTATGCCTTTGTTACTTGGTGTAAGTGTGTGTCTGTGTAACTGAGTATCAGTGTATGTCTTTGTTACTTGGTGTAAGTGTGTGTCTGTGTGACTGGGTATCAGTGTATGTCTTTGTTGCTTGTTGTCAGTGTATGTCTTTGTTACTTGGTGTCAGTGCATGTCTTTGTTACTTCGTGGAAGTGTATGTCTTTGTTACTTGGTGTCAGTGTATGTCTGTGTTACATGGTGTATGTGTATGTCTTTGTTACTTGGTGTCAGTTTATGTCTTTGTTACTTGGTGTCAGTGTATGTCTTTGATACTTGGTTTAAGTGTGTGTATGTGTTACTTGGTGTAAGTGTGTGTCTGTGTTACTGGTTGTCAGTGTATGTCTTTGTTACTGGGTGTCAGTGTATGTCTTTGTTACTTGTTGTCAGTTTATGTCTTTGTTACTTGGTGTAAGTGTATGTCTTTGTTTCCTGGTGTCAGTGTATGTCTCTGTTACTTGGTGTCAGTGTATGTCTTTGATACTTGGTTTAAGTGTGTGTATGTGTTACTTGGTGTAAGTGTGTGTCTGTGTTACTGGTTGTCAGTGTATGTCTTTGTTACTGGGTGTCAGTGTATGTCTTTGTTACTTGTTGTCAGTTTATGTCTTTGTTACTTGTTGTAAGTGTGTGTCTGTGTTACTGGGTATCAGTGTATGTCTTTGTTACTTGGTGTCGGTGTATGTCTTTGTTACTTGGTGTGTGTGTGTCTGTGTTACTGGGTATCAGTGAATGTCTTTGTTACTTGTTGTCAGTTTATGTCTTTGTTACTTGGTGTAAGTGTGTGTCTGTGTTACTGGGTATCAGTGTATGTCTTTGTTACTTGGTGTCAGTGTATGTCTTTGTTACTTGGTGTGTGTGTGGCTGTGTTACTGGGTATCAGTGAATGTCTTTGTTACTTGGTGGCAGTGTATGTCTTTATTACTGGGTGTCAGTGAGTGTTTTTGTTAATGGGTTTCAGTGTATGTGTTCGTTACTTGGCGTCCGTGTGTGTCTGTGTTACTGGGTGTCAGTGTATGTCTTTGTTACTGGGTGTCAGTGTATGCCTTTGTTTTTTGGTGTCAGTGTATGCCTTTGTTACTTGGTGTAAGTGTGTGTCTGTGTAACTGAGTATCAGTGTATGTCTTTGTTACTTGGTGTAAGTGTGTGTCTGTGTGACTGGGTATCAGTGTATGTCTTTGTTGCTTGTTGTCAGTTTATGTCTTTGTTACTTGGTGTAAGTGTGTGTCTGTGTTACTGGGTATCAGTGAATGTCTTTGTTACTTGGTGTAAGTGTGTGTCTGTGTTACTGGGTATCAGTGTATGTCTTCGTTACTTGGTGTCATTGTCTGTCTTTGTTACTTGGTGTAAGTGTGTGTCTGTGTTACTGGGTTTCAGTGTATGTCTTTGTTACTTGATGTCAGTGTATGTCTTTGTTACTTGGTGTAAGTGTATGTCTTTGTTACTTGGTGTCAGTGTATGTCTGTGTTACTTGGTGCAAGTGTATGTCTTTGTTACTTGGTGTCAGTGTTTGTCTTTGTTACTTGGTGTAAGTGTATGTCTTTGTTACTTGGTGTCAGTGTATGTCTTTGTTACTTGGTGTAAGTGTATGTCTTTGCAACTTGGTGTCAGTGTATGTCTTTGATACTTGGTGTAAGTGTATGTCTGTGTTACTGGGTATCAGTGTATGTCTTTGTTACTTGGTGTAAGTGTGTGTCTGTGTTGTTGGGTATCAGTGTATGTCTTTGTTACTTGTTGTAAGTGTGCGTCTGTGTTACTGGGTATCAGTGTCTGTCTTTGTTACTTGGTGTCTGTGTATGTCTTTGTTACTGGGTGTCAGTGTATGTCTTTGTGACTTGGTGTTAGTGTGCGTCTGTGTTACTGGTTATCAGTGTCTGTCTTTGTTACTTGGTGTAAGTGTGTGTCTGTGTTACTGGGTATCAGTGTATGTCTTTGTTACTTGGTGTCAGTGTATGTCTGTGTACTTGGTGCATGTGTGTGTTATTGTTACTTGGTGTCTGTGTATGTCTGTGTTACTTGGTGTAAGTGTATGTCTTTGTTACTGGGTGTCAGTGTATGCCTTTGTTTTTTGGTGTCAGTGTATGCCTTTGTTACTTGGTGTAAGTGTGTGTCTGTGTAACTGAGTATCAGTGTATGTCTTTGTTACTTGGTGTAAGTGTGTGTCTGTGTGACTGGGTATCAGTGTATGTCTTTGTTGCTTGTTGTCAGTTTATGTCTTTGTTCCTTGGTGTAAGTGTGTGTCTGTGTTACTGGGAATCAGTGAATGTCTTTGTTACTTGGTGTAAGTGTGTGTCTGTGTTACTGGGTATCAGTGGATGTCTTCGTTACTTGGTGTCATTGTCTGTCTTTGTTACTTGGTGTAAGTGTGTGTCTGTGTTACTGGGTTTCAGTGTATGTCTTTGTTACTTGATGTCAGTGTATGTCTTTGTTACTTGGTGTAAGTGTATGTCTTTGTTACTTGGTGTCAGTGTATGTCTGTGTTACTTGGTGCAAGTGTATGTCTTTGTTACTTGGTGTCAGTGTTTGTCTTTGTTACTTGGTGTAAGTGTATGTCTTTGTTACTTGGTATCAGTGTATGTCTTTGTTACTTGGTGTAAGTGTATGTCTTTGCAACTTGGTGTCAGTGTATGTCTTTGATACTTGGTGTAAGTGTATGTCTGTGTTACTGGGTATCAGTGTATGTCTTTGTTACTTGTTGTAAGTGTGTGTCTGTGTTGTTGGGTATCAGTGTCTGTCTTTGTTACTTGGTGTCTGTGTATGTCTTTGTTACTGGGTGTCAGTGTATGTCTTTGTGACTTGGTGTTAGTGTGCGTCTGTGTTACTGGGTATCAGTGACTGTCTTTGTTACTTGGTGTAAGTGTGTGTCTGTGTTACTGGGTATCAGTGTATGTCTTTGTTACTTGGTGTCAGTGTATGTCTGTGTACTTGGTGCATGTGTGTGTTATTGTTACTTGGTGTCTGTGTATGTCTGTGTTACTTGGTGTAAGTGTATGTCTTTGTTACTTGGTGTCAGTGTATGTCTGTGTACTTGGTGCATGTGTGTGTTATTGTTACTTGGTGTCTGTGTATGTCTGTGTTACTTGGTGTAAGTGTATGTCTTTGTTACTTGGTGTCAGTGTATGTCTTTGTTACTTGGTGTCAGTGTATGTCTGTGTTACTTGGTGCAAGTGTATGTCTTTGTTACTTGGTGTCAGTGTTTGTCTTTGTTACTTGGTGTAAGTGTATGTCTTTGTTACTTGGTATCAGTGTATGTCTTTGTTACTTGGTGACAGTGTATGTCTTTGTTACTTGGTGTAAGTGTATGTCTTTGTTACTTGGTGTCAGTGCATGTCTTTGTTACTTCGTGGAAGTGTATGTCTTTGTTACTTGGTGTCAGTGTATGTCTGTGTTACATGGTGTATGTGTATGTCTTTGTTACTTGGTGTCAGTTTATGTCTTTGTTACTTGGTGTCAGTGTATGTCTTTGATACTTGGTTTAAGTGTGTGTATGTGTTACTTGGTGTAAGTGTGTGTCTGTGTTACTGGTTGTCAGTGTATGTCTTTGTTACTGGGTGTCAGTGTATGTCTTTGTTACTTGTTGTCAGTTTATGTCTTTGTTACTTGGTGTAAGTGTGTGTCTGTGTTACTGGGTATCAGTTTATGTCTTTGTTACTTGGTGTAAGTGTATGTCTTTGTTTCCTGGTGTCAGTGTATGTCTCTGTTACTTGGTGTCAGTGTATGTCTTTGATACTTGGTTTAAGTGTGTGTATGTGTTACTTGGTGTAAGTGTGTGTCTGTGTTACTGGTTGTCAGTGTATGTCTTTGTTACTGGGTGTCAGTGTATGTCTTTGTTACTTGTTGTCAGTTTATGTCTTTGTTACTTGGTGTAAGTGTGTGTCTGTGTTACTGGGTATCAGTGTATGTCTTTGTTACTTGGTGTCGGTGTATGTCTTTGTTACTTGGTGTGTGTGTGTCTGTGTTACTGGGTATCAGTGAATGTCTTTGTTACTTGGTGGCAGTGTATGTCTTTATTACTGGGTGTCAGTGTGTGTTTTTGTTAATGGGTTTCAGTGTATGTGTTCGTTACTTGGCGTCCGTGTGTGTCTGTGTTACTGGGTGTCAGTGTATGTCTTTGTTACTGGGTGTCAGTGTATGCCTTTGTTTTTTGGTGTCAGTGTATGCCTTTGTTACTTGGTGTAAGTGTGTGTCTGTGTAACTGAGTATCAGTGTATGTCTTTGTTACTTGGTGTAAGTGTGTGTCTGTGTGACTGGGTATCAGTGTATGTCTTTGTTGCTTGTTGTCAGTTTATGTCTTTGTTACTTGGTGTAAGTGTGTGTCTGTGTTACTGGGTATCAGTGAATGTCTTTGTTACTTGGTGTAAGTGTGTGTCTGTGTTACTGGGTATCAGTGGATGTCTTCGTTACTTGGTGTCATTGTCTGTCTTTGTTACTTGGTGTAAGTGTGTGTCTGTGTTACTGGGTTTCAGTGTATGTCTTTGTTACTTGATGTCAGTGTATGTCTTTGTTACTTGGTGTAAGTGTATGTCTTTGTTACTTGGTGTCAGTGTATGTCTGTGTTACTTGGTGCAAGTGTATGTCTTTGTTACTTGGTGTCAGTGTTTGTCTTTGTTACTTGGTGTAAGTGTATGTCTTTGTTACTTGGTATCAGTGTATGTCTTTGTTACTTGGTGTAAGTGTATGTCTTTGCAACTTGGTGTCAGTGTATGTCTTTGATACTTGGTGTAAGTGTATGTCTGTGTTACTGGGTATCAGTGTATGTCTTTGTTAATTGGTGTAAGTGTGTGTCTGTGTTGTTGGGTATCAGTGTCTGTCTTTGTTACTTGGTGTCTGTGTATGTCTTTGTTACTGGGTGTCAGTGTATGTCTTTGTGACTTGGTGTTAGTGTGCGTCTGTGTTACTGGGTATCAGTGTCTGTCTTTGTTACTTGGTGTAAGTGTGTGTCTGTGTTACTGGGTATCAGTGTATGTCTTTGTTACTTGGTGTCAGTGTATGTCTGTGTACTTGGTGCATGTGTGTGTTATTGTTACTTGGTGTCTGTGTATGTCTGTGTTACTTGGTGTAAGTGTATGTCTTTGTTACTTGGTGTCAGTGTATGTCTTTGTTACTTGGTGTAAGTGTATGTCTTTGTTTCTTGGTGTCAGTGCATGTCTTTGTTACTTGGTGTAAGTGTATGTCTTTGTTACTTGGTGTCAGTGTATGTCTCTGTTACTTGATGTCAGTGTTTGTCTGTGTTACTGGGTATCATTGGATGTCTCTGTTACTTGGTGTCATTGTCTGTCTTTCTTACTTGGTGTCAGTGGATGTCTGTGTTAATTTGCGTAAGTGTATGTCTTTGTTACTTGGTGTCAGTGTATGTCTTTGTTACTTGGTGTAAGTGTATGTCTTTGTTACTTCGTGGAAGTGTATGTCTTTGTTACTTGGAATCAGTGTATGTCTGTGTTACCTGGTGTATGTGTATGTCTTTGTTACTTGGTGTCAGTGTATGTCTTTGTTACTTGGTGTCAGTGTATGTCTTTGTTACTTGGTGTAAGTGCATGTCTTTGCAACTTGGTGTCAGTGTCTGTCTTTGTTACTTGGTGTAAGTGTGTGTCTGTGTTGTTGGGTATCAGTGTATGTCTTTGTTACTTGGTGTAAGTGTGCGTCTGTGTTACTGGGTATCAGTGTCTGTCTTTGTTACTTGGTGTCTGTGTATGTCTTTGTTACTTGGTGTCATTGTGTGTCTTTGTTACTTGGTGTCAGTGTGTGTCTTTGTTACTGGTTGTCAGCGTTTGTCTTTGTTACTGGGTGTCAGTGTATGTCTTTGTGACTTGGTGTTCGTGTGTGTCTGTGTTACTGGGTATCAGTGTCTGTCTTTGTTACTTGGTGTAAGTGTGTGTCTGTGTTAATGGGTATCAGTCTATGTCTTTGTTACTTGGTGTCAGTGTATGTCTGTGTACTTGGTGTATGTGTGTGTCTTTGTTACTTGGTGTCAGTGTATGTCTTTGTTACTTGGTGTAAGTGTATGTCTTTGTTTCTTGGTGTCAGTGCATGTCTTTGTTACTTGGTGTAAGTGTATGTCTTTGTTACTTGGTGTCAGTGTATGTCTCTGTTACTTGATGTAAGTGTGTGTCTGCGTTACTGGGTATCAGTGGATGTCTTTGTTACTTGGTGTCATTGTCTGTCTTTCTTACTTGGTGTCAGTGGATGTCTGTGTTACTTTGCGTAAGTGTATGTCTTTGTTACTTGGTGTCAGTGTATGTCTTTGTTACTTGGTGTAAGTGTATGTCTTTGTTACTTGGTGTCAGTGCATGTCTTTGTTACTTCGTGGAAGTGTATGTCTTTGTTACTTGGTGTAAGTGTATGTCTGTGTTACATGGTGTATGTGTATGTCTTTGTTACTTGGTGTCAGTTTATGTCTTTGTTACTTGGTGTAAGTGTATGTCTTTGTTTCCTGGTGTCAGTGTATGTCTCTGTTACTTGGTGTCAGTGTATGTCTTTGATACTTGGTTTAAGTGTGTGTATGTGTTACTTGGTGTAAGTGTGTGTCTGTGTTACTGGTTGTCAGTGTATGTCTTTGTTACTGGGTGTCAGTGTATGTCTTTGTTACTTGTTGTCAGTTTATGTCTTTGTTACTTGGTGTAAGTGTGTGTCTGTGTTACTGGGTATCAGTGTATGTCTTTGTTACTTGGTGTCAGTGTATGTCTTTGTTACTTGGTGTGTGTGTGGCTGTGTTACTGGGTATCAGTGAATGTCTTTGTTACTTGGTGGCAGTGTATGTCTTTATTACTGGGTGTCAGTGTGTGTTTTTGTTAATGGGTTTCAGTGTATGTGTTCGTTACTTGGCGTCCGTGTGTGTCTGTGTTACTGGGTGTCAGTGTATGTCTTTGTTACTGGGTGTCAGTGTATGCCTTTGTTTCTTGGTGTCAGTGTATGCCTTTGTTACTTGGTGTAAGTGTGTGTCTTTGTTACTTGGTGTCAGTGTATGCCTTTGTTTCTTGGTATCAGGGTATGTCTTTGTTACTTGGTGTAAGTGCGTGTCGGTGTTACTGGGTATCAGTGTATGTCGTTGTGCCTTGGTGTCTGTGTATGTCTTTGTTACTTGGTGTCAGTGTGTGTCTTTGTTACTTGGTGTCAGTGTGTGTCTTTGTTACTGGGTGTCAGTGTTTGTCTTTGTTACTGGGTGTCAGTGGATGTCTTTGTGACTTGGTGTTAGTGTGTGTCTGTGTTACTGGGTATCAGTGTCTGTCTTTGTTACTTGGTGTAAGTGTGTGTCTGTGTTACTGGGTATCAGTGTATGTCTTTGTTACTTGGTGTCAGTGTCTGTCTGTGTACTTGGTGTAAGTGTGTGTCTTTCTTACTTGGTGTAAGTGTATGTCTGTGTTACTTGGCGTAAGTGTATGTCTTTGTTACTTGGTGTCAGTGTATGTCTTTGTTACTTGGTGTAACTGTATGTCTTTGTTACTTGGTGTAAGTGTGTGTCTGTGTAACTGAGTATCATTGTATGTCTTTGTTACTTGGCGTAAGTGTGTGTCTGTTTTTCTGAGTATCAGTGCATGTCTGTGTTACTTGGTGTCAGTTTATGTCTTTGTTACTTGGTGTAAGTGTGTGTCTGTGTTACTGGGTATCAGTGCATGTCATTGTTACTTGGTGTCAGTGTATGTCCTTGTTAATTGGTGTCAGTGTGTGTCTGTGTCACTGCGTATCAGTGTATGTCTTTGTTACTTGGTGTCAGTGTGTGCCTTTGTTACTTGGTGTCATTATGTGTCTTTGTTACTGGGTGTCAGTGTATGTCTTTGTTACTGGGTGTCCGTGTATGTCTTTGTGACTTGCTGTAAGTGTGTGTATCTGTTACTGGGTATCAGTGTCAGTCATTGTTACTTGCTGTAAGTGTGTGTCTGTGTTACTGGGTATCAGTGTTTTGTCTTTGTGACTTGGTGTCTGTGTATGTCTGTGATACTTGGTGTAAGTGTGTGTCTGTATTGCTGGGTATCAGTGTATGCCTTTGTTACTTGGTGTCAGTGCATGTCTGTGTACTTGGCGTAAGTGTATGTCTTTGTTACTTGGTGTAAGTGTATGTCTTTGTTACTTGGTGTCACTGCATGTCTTTGTTACTTCGTGGAAGTGTATGTCTTTGTTACTTGGTGTCAGTGTATGTGTGTGTTACTTGCTGTAAGTGTATGCCTTTGTTACTTGGGGTCAGTGTCTGTCTTTGTTACTTGGTGTCAGTGCATGTCTTTGTTACTTGGTGTGTGTGTGTCTGTGTTACTGGGAATCAGTGAATGTCTTTGTTACTTGGTGGCAGTGTGTGTCTTTATTACTGGGTGTCAGTGTATGTTTTTGTTAATGGGTTTCAGTGCATGTCTTCGTTACTTGGTGTCCGTGTATGCCTGTGTTACTGGGTGTAAGTGTGTGTCTGTGTAACTGAGTATCAGTGTATGTCTTTGTTACTTGGTGTAAGTGTGTGTCTGTGTGACTGTGTATCAGTGTATGTCTTTGTTGCTTGTTGTCAGTTTATGTCTATGTTACTTGGTGTAAGTGTGTGTCTGTGTTACTGGGTATCACTGAATGACTTTGTTACTTGGTGTAAGTGTGTGTCTGTGTTACTGGGTATCAGTGTATGTCTTTGTTACTTGGTGTCGTTGTCTGTCTTTGTTACTTGGTGTAAGTGTGAGTCTGTGTTACTGGGTTTCAGTGTATGTCTTTGTTACTTGGTGTCTGTGTATGTCTTTGTTACTTGGTGTAAGTGTATGTCTTTGTTACTTGGTGTCATTGTATGTCTGTGTTACTTGGTGTATGTGTTTGTCTTTGTTACTTGGTGTCAGTGTATGTCTTTGTTACTTGGTGTAAGTGTATGTCTTTGCAACTTGGTGTCAGTGTATGTCTTTGATACTTGGTGTAAGTGTATGTCTGTGTTACTGGGTATCAGTGTCTGTCTTTGTTAATTGGTGTAAGTGTGTGTCTGTGTTGTTGGGTATCAGTGTATGTCTTTGCTACTTGGTGTCAGTGAATGTCTGTGTCCTTGGTGTTTGTGTATGTCTTTGTTACTTGGTGTCCGTGTATGTCTGTGTTGCTTGGTGTAAGTGTATGTCTTTGTTACTTGGTGTCAGTGTATGTCTTTGTTTCTTGGTGTAAGTGTATGTCTTTGTTTCTTGGTGTCAGTGCATGTCTTTGTTACTTGGTGTAAGTGTATGTCTTTGTTACTTGGTGTCAGTGTATGTCTCTGTTACTTGATGTAAGTGTGTGTCTGTGTTACTGGGTATCAGTGTATGTCTTTGTTACTTGGCGTCATTGTCTGTCTTTCTTACTTGGTGTCAGTGGATGTCTGTGTTACTTGGCGTAAGTGTATGTCTTTGTTACTTGGTGTCAGTGTACGTCTTTGTTACTTGGTGTAAGTGTATGTCTTTGTTACTCGGTGTCAGTGTATGTCTCTGTTACTTGATGTAAGTGTGTGTCTGTGTTACTGGGTATCAGTGTATGTCTTTGTTACTTGGTGTCATTGTCTGTCTTTCTCACTTGGTGTCAGTGGATGTCTGTGTTACTTGGCGTAAGTGTATGTCTTTGTTACTTGGTGTCAGTGTATGTCTTTGTTACTTGGTGTCAGTGCATGTCTTTGTTACTTCGTGGAAGTGTATGTCTTTGTTACTTGGTGTCAGTGTATGTCTGTGTTACTTGGTGTATGTGTATGTCTTTGTTACTTGGTGTCAGTGTATGTCTTTGTTACTTGGTGTAAGTGTATGTCTTTGTTTCATGGTGTCAATGTATGTCTCTGTTACTTGGTGTCAGTGTATGTCTTTGTTACTTGGTGTCAGTGTATGTCTGTGTTACTTGGTGTAAGTGTGTGTCTGTGTTGCTGGGTATCAGTGTATGTCTTTGTTACTTGGTGTCAGTGTATATCTGTGTTACTTGGTGTCAGTGTATGTCTGTGTTACTTGGTGTAAGTGTATGTCTTTGTTACTTGTTGTCAGTTTATGTCTTTGTTACTTGGTGTAAGTGTGTGTCTGTGTTACTGGGTATCAGTGTATGTCTTTGTTACTTGGTGTCAGTGTATGTCTTTGTTACTTGGTGTGTGTGTGTCTGTGTTACTGGGTATCAGTGAATGTCTTTGTTACTTGGTGGCAGTGTATGTCTTTATTACTGGGTGTCAGTGTGTGTTTTTGTTAATGGGTTTCAGTGTATGTCTTCGTTACTTGGCGTCCGTTTGTGTCTGTGTTACTGGGTGTCAGTGTATGTCTTTGTTACTGGGTGTCAGTGTATGCCTTTGTTTCTTGGTGTCAGTGCATGCCTTTGTTACTTGGTGTAAGTTTGTGTCTGTGTAACTGAGTATCAGTGTATGTCTTTGTTACTTGGTGTAAGTGTGTGTCTGTGTGACTGGGTATCAGTGTATGTCTTTGTTGCTTGTTGTCAGTTTATGTCTTTGTTACTTGGTGTAAGTGTGTGTCTGTGTTACTGGGTATCAGTGAATGTCTTTGTTACTTGTTGTAAGTGTGTGTCTGTGTTACTGGGTATCAGTGTATGTCTTCGTTACTTGGTGTCATTGTCTGTCTTTGTTACTTGGTGTAAGTGTGTGTCTGTGTTACTGGGTTTCAGTGCATGTCTTTGAAACATGGTGTCAGTGTATGTCGTTGTTACTTGGTGTAAGTGTATGTCTTTGTTACTTGGTGTCAGTGTATGTCTGTGTTACTTGGTGCAAGTGTATGTCTTTGTTACTTGGTGTCAGTGTATGTCTTTGTTACTTGGTGTCAGTGTATGTCTTTGTTACTTGGTGTAAGTGTATGTCTTTGCAACTTGGTGTCAGTGTATGTCTTTGATACTTGGTGTAAGTGTATGTCCGTGTTACTTGGTGTAAGTGTATGTCTTTGCAACTTGGTGTCAGTGTATGTCTTTGTTGCTTGGTTTCAGTGTATGTCTTTGTTACTTGGTGTAAGTGTCTGTCTTTGTTACTTGGTGTCAGTGTATGTCTTTGTTACTTGGTGTAAGTGTATGTCTTTGCAACTTGGTGTCAGTGTCTGTCTTTGTTACTTGGTGTAAGTGTGTGTCTGTGTTGTTGGGTATCAGTGTATGTCTTTGTTACTTGGTGTAAGATTGCGTCTGTGTTACTGGGTATCAGTGTCTGTCTTTGTTACTTTGTGTCTGTGTATGTCTTTTTACTTGGTGTCAGTGTGTGTCTTTGTTACTTGGTGTCAGTGTGTGTCTTTGTTACTGGGTGTCAGCGTTTGTCTTTGTTACTGGGTGTCAGTGTATGTCTTTGTGACTTGGTGTTAGTGTGTGTCTGTGTTACTGGGTATCAGTGTCTGTCTTTGTTACTTGGTGTAAGTGTGTGTCTGTGTTAATGGGTATCAGTCTATGTCTTTGTTACTTGGTGTCAGTGTATGTCTGTGTACTTGGTGTATGTGTGTGTCTTTGTTACTTGGTGTCAGTGTATGTCTTTGTTACTTGGTGTAAGTGTATGTCTTTGTTTCTTGGTGTCAGTGCATGTCTTTGTTACTTGGTGTAAGTGTATGTCTTTGTTACTTGGTGTCAGTGTATGTCTCTGTTACTTGATGTAAGTGTGTGTCTGTGTTACTGGGTATCAGTGGATGTCTTTGTTACTTGGTGACATTGTCTGTCTTTCTCACTTGGTGTCAGTGGGTGACTGTGTTACTTTGCGTAAGTGTATGTCTTTGTTACTTGGTGTCAGTGTATGTCTTTGTTACTTGGTGTAAGTGTATGTCTTTGTTACTTGGTGTCAGTGCATGTCTTTGTTACTTCGTGGAAGTGTATGTCTTTGTTACTTGGTGTCAGTGTATGTCTGTGTTACATGGTGTATGTGTATGTCTTTGTTACTTGGTGTCAGTTTATGTCTTTGTTACTTGGTGTAAGTGTATGTCTTTGTTTCCTGGTGTCAGTGTATGTCTCTGTTACTTGGTGTCAGTGTATGTCTTTGATACTTGGTTTAAGTGTGTGTATGTGTTACTTGGTGTAAGTGTGTGTCTGTGTTACTGGTTGTCAGTGTATGTCTTTGTTACTGGGTGTCAGTGTATGTCTTTGTTACTTGTTGTCAGTTTATGTCTTTGTTACTGGTTGTCAGTGTATGTCTTTGTTACTGGGTGTCAGTGTATGTCTTTGTTACTTGGTGTCGGTGTATGTCTTTGTTACTTGGTGTGTGTGTGTCTGTGTTACTGGGTATCAGTGAATGTCTTTGTTTCTTGGTGGCAGTGTATGTCTTTATTACTGGATGTCAGTGTGTGTTTTTGTTAATGGGTTTCAGTGTATGTGTTCGTTACTTGGCGTCCGTGTGTGTCTGTGTTACTGGGTGTCAGTGTATGTCTTTGTTACTGGGTGTCAGTGTATGCCTTTGTTTTTTGGTGTCAGTGTATGCCTTTGTTACTTGGTGTAAGTGTGTGTCTGTGTAACTGAGTATCAGTGTATGTCTTTGTTACTTGGTGTAAGTGTGTGTCTGTGTGACTGGGTATCAGTGTATGTCTTTGTTGCTTGTTGTCAGTTTATGTCTTTGTTAATTGGTGTAAGTGTGTGTCTGTGTTACTGGGTATCAGTGAATGTCTTTGTTACTTGGTGTAAGTGTGTGTCTGTGTTACTGGGTATCAGTGTATGTCTTCGTTACTTGGTGTCATTGTCTGTCTTTGTTACTTGGTGTAAGTGTGTGTCTGTGTTACTGGGTTTCAGTGTATGTCTTTGTTACTTGATGTCAGTGTATGTCTTTGTTACTTGGTGTAAGTGTATGTCTTTGTTACTTGGTGTCAGTGTATGTCTGTGTTACTTGGTGCAAGTGTATGTCTTTGTTACTTGGTGTCAGTGTTTGTCTTTGTTACTTGGTGTAAGTGTATGTCTTTGTTACTTGGTGTCAGTGTATGTCTTTGTTACTTGGTGTAAGTGTATGTCTTTGCAACTTGGTGTCAGTGTATGTCTTTGATACTTGGTGTAAGTGTATGTCTGTGTTACTGGGTATCAGTGTATGTCTTTGTTACTTGGTGTAAGTGTGTGTCTGTGTTGTTGGGAATCAGTGTCTGTCTTTGTTACTTGGTGTCTGTGTATGTCTTTGTTACTGGGTGTCAGAGTATGTCTTTGTGACTTGGTGTTAGTGTGCGTCTGTGTTACTGGGTATCAGTGTCTGTCTTTGTTACTTGGTGTAAGTGTGTGTCTGTGTTACTGGGTATCAGTGTATGTCTTTGTTACTTGGTGTCAGTGTAATTCTGTGTACTTGGTGCATGTGTGTGTTATTGTTACTTGGTGTCTGTGTATGTCTGTGATACTTGGTGTAAGTGTATGTCTTTGTTACTTGGTGTCAGTGTATGTCTTTGTTACTTGGTGTAAGTGTATGTCTTTGTTTCTTGGTGTCAGTGCATGTCTTTGTTACTTGGTGTAAGTGTATGTCTTTGTTACTTGGTGTCAGTGTATGTCTCTGTTACTTGATGTCAGTGTTTGTCTGTGTTACTGGGTATCAGTGGATGTCTTTGTTACTTGGTGTCATTGTCTGTCTTTCTTACTTGGTGTCAGTGGATGTCTGTGTTACTTTGCGTAAGTGTATGTCTTTGTTACTTGGTGTCAGTGTATGTCTTTGTTACTTGGTGTAAGTGCCTGTCTTTGTTACTTGATGTCAGTGCATGTCTTTGTTACTTCGTGGAACTGTATGTCTTTGTTACTTGGTATCAGTGTATGTCTGTGTTACTTGGTGTATGTGTATGTCTTTGTTACTTGGTGTCAGTGTATGTCTTTGTTACTTGGTGTAAGTGTATGTCTTTGTTACTTGGTGTCAGTGTATGTCTTTGTTACTTGGTGTAAGTGTATGTCTTTGCAACTTGGTGTCAGTTTCTGTCTTTGTTACTTGGTGTAAGTGTGTGTCTGTGTTGTTGGGTATCAGTGTATGTCTTTGTTACTTGATGTAAGTGTGCGTCTGTGTTACTGGGTATCAGTGTCTGTCTTTGTTACTTGGTGTCTGTGTATGTCTTTGTTACTTGGTGTCAGTGTGTGTCTTTGTTACTTGGTGTCAGTGTGTGTCTTTGTTACTGGTTGTCAGCGTTTGTCTTTGTTACTGGGTGTCAGTGTATGTCTTTGTGACTTGGTGTTAGTGTGTGTCTGTGTTACTGGGTATCAGTGTCTGTCTTTGTTACTTGGTGTAAGTGTGTGTCTGTGTTAATGGGTATCAGTCTATGTCTTTGTTACTTGGTGTCAGTGTATGTCTGTGTACTTGGTGTATGTGTGTGTCTTTGTTACTTGGTGTCAGTGTATGTCTTTGTTACTTGGTGTAAGTGTATGTCTTTGTTTCTTGGTGTCAGTGCATGTCTTTGTTACTTGGTGTAAGTGTATGTCTTTGTTACTTGGTGTCAGTGTATGTCTCTGTTACTTGATGTAAGTGTGTGTCTGTGTTACTGGGTATCAGTGGATGTCTTTGTTACTTGGTGTCATTGTCTGTCTTTCTTACTTGGTGTCAGTGGATGTCTGTGTTACTTTGCATAAGTGTATGTCTTTGTTTCTTGGTGTCAGTGTATGTCTTTGTTACTTGGTGTAAGTGTATGTCTTTGTTACTTGGTGTCAGTGCATGTCTTTGTTACTTCGTGGAAGTGTATGTCTTTGTTACTTGGTGTCAGTGTATGTCTGTGTTACATGGTGTATTTGTATGTCTTTGTTACTTGGTGTCAGTTTATGTCTTTGTTACTTGGTGTAAGTGTATGTCTTTGTTACTTGGTGTCAGTGTATGTCTCTGTTACTTGATGTCAGTGTTTGTCTGTGTTACTGGGTATCAGTGGATGTCTTTGTTACTTGGTGTCATTGTCTGTCTTTCTTACTTGGTGTCAGTGGATGTCTGTGTTACTTTGCGTAAGTGTATGTCTTTGTTACTTGGTGTCAGTGTATGTCTTTGTTACTTGGTGTAAGTGTATGTCTTTGTTACTTGATGTCAGTGCATGTCTTTGTTACTTCGTGGAAGTGTATGTCTTTGTTACTTGGTATCAGTGTATGTCTGTGTTACTTGGTGTATGTGTATGTCTTTGTTACTTGGTGTCAGTGTATGTCTTTGTTACTTGGTGTAAGTGTATGTCTTTGTTACTTGGTGTCAGTGTATGTCTTTGTTACTTGGTGTAAGTGTATGTCTTTGCAACTTGGTGTCAGTTTCTGTCTTTGTTACTTGGTGTAAGTGTGTGTCTGTGTTGTTGGGTATCAGTGTATGTCTTTGTTACTTGGTGTAAGTGTGCGTCTGTGTTACTGGGTATCAGTGTCTGTCTTTGTTACTTGGTGTCTGTGTATGTCTTTGTTACTTGGTGTCAGTGTGTGTCTTTGTTACTTGGTGTCAGTGTGTGTCTTTGTTACTGGTTGTCAGCGTTTGTCTTTGTTACTGGGTGTCAGTGTATGTCTTTGTTACTTGGTGTAAGTGTATGTCTTTGTTTCTTGGTGTCAGTGCATGTCTTTGTTACTTGGTGTAAGTGTATGTCTTTGTTACTTGGTGTCAGTGTATGTCTCTGTTACTTGATGTAAGTGTGTGTCTGTGTTACTGGGTATCAGTGGATGTCTTTGTTACTTGGTGTCATAGTCTGTCTTTCTTACTTGGTGTCAGTGGATGTCTGTGTTACTTTGCATAAGTGTATGTCTTTGTTTCTTGGTGTCAGTGTATGTCTTTGTTACTTGGTGTAAGTGTATGTCTTTGTTACTTGGTGTCAGTGCATGTCTTTGTTACTTCGTGGAAGTGTATGTCTTTGTTATTTGGTGTCAGTGTATGTCTGTGTTACATGGTGTATTTGTATGTCTTTGTTACTTGGTGTCAGTTTATGTCTTTGTTACTTGGTGTAAGTGTATGTCTTTGTTTCCTGGTGTCATTGTATGTCTCTGTTACTTGGTGTCAGTGTATGTCTTTGATACTTGGTTTAAGTGTGTGTATGTGTTACTTGGTGTAAGTGTGTGTCTGTGTTACTGGTTGTCAGTGTATGTCTTTGTTACTGGGTGTCAGTGTATGTCTTTGTTACTTGTTGTCAGTTTATGTCTTTGTTACTTGGTGTAAGTGTGTGTCTGTGTTACTGGGTATCAGTTTATGTCTTTGTTACTTGGTGTAAGTGTATGTCTTTGTTTCCTGGTGTCAGTGTATGTCTCTGTTACTTGGTGTCAGTGTATGTCTTTGATACTTGGTTTAAGTGTGTGTATGTGTTACTTGGTGTAAGTGTGTGTCTGTGTTACTGGTTGTCAGTGTATGTCTTTGTTACTGGGTGTCAGTGTATGTCTTTGTTACTTGTTGTCAGTTTATGTCTTTGTTACTTGGTGTAAGTGTGTGTCTGTGTTACTGGGTATCAGTGTATGTCTTTGTTACTTGGTGTCGGTCTATGTCTTTGTTACTTGGTGTGTGTGTGTCTGTGTTACTGGGTATCAGTGAATGTCTTTGTTACATTGGTGGCAGTGTATGTCTTTATTACTGGGTGTCAGTGTGTGTTTTTGTTAATGGGTTTCAGTGTATGTGTTCGTTACTTGGCGTCCGTGTGTGTCTGTGTTACTGGGTGTCAGTGTATGTCTTTGTTACTGGGTGTCAGTGTATGCCTTTGTTTTTTGGTGTCAGTGTATGCCTTTGTTACTTGGTGTAAGTGTGTGTCTGTGTAACTGAGTATCAGTGTATGTCTTTGTTACTTGGTGTAAGTGTGTGTCTGTGTGACTGGGTATCAGTGTATGTCTTTGTTGCTTGTTGTCAGTTTATGTCTTTGTTCCTTGGTGTAAGTGTGTGTCTGTGTTACTGGGAATCAGTGAATGTCTTTGTTACTTGGTGTAAGTGTGTGTCTGTGTTACTGGGTATCAGTGGATGTCTTCGTTACTTGGTGTCATTGTCTGTCTTTGTTACTTGGTGTAAGTGTGTGTCTGTGTTACTGGGTTTCAGTGTATGTCTTTGTTACTTGATGTCAGTGTATGTCTTTGTTACTTGGTGTAAGTGTATGTCTTTGTTACTTGGTGTCAGTGTATGTCTGTGTTACTTGGTGCAAGTGTATGTCTTTGTTACTTGGTGTCAGTGTTTGTCTTTGTTACTTGGTGTAAGTGTATGTCTTTGTTACTTGGTATCAGTGTATGTCTTTGTTACTTGGTGTAAGTGTATGTCTTTGCAACTTGGTGTCAGTGTATGTCTTTGATACTTGGTGTAAGTGTATGTCTGTGTTACTGGGTATCAGTGTATGTCTTTGTTACTTGTTGTAAGTGTGTGTCTGTGTTGTTGGGTATCAGTGTCTGTCTTTGTTACTTGGTGTCTGTGTATGTCTTTGTTACTGGGTGTCAGTGTATGTCTTTGTGACTTGGTGTTAGTGTGCGTCTGTGTTACTGGGTATCAGTGTCTGTCTTTGTTACTTGGTGTAAGTGTGTGTCTGTGTTACTGGGTATCAGTGTATGTCTTTGTTACTTGGTGTCAGTGTATGTCTGTGTACTTGGTGCATGTGTGTGTTATTGTTACTTGGTGTCTGTGTATGTCTGTGTTACTTGGTGTAAGTGTATGTCTTTGTTACTTGGTGTCAGTGTATGTCTGTGTACTTGGTGCATGTGTGTGTTATTGTTACTTGGTGTCTGTGTATGTCTGTGTTACTTGGTGTAAGTGTATGTCTTTGTTACTTGGTGTCAGTGTATGTCTTTGTTACTTGGTGTCAGTGTATGTCTGTGTTACTTGGTGCAAGTGTATGTCTTTGTTACTTGGTGTCAGTGTTTGTCTTTGTTACTTGGTGTAAGTGTATGTCTTTGTTACTTGGTATCAGTGTATGTCTTTGTTACTTGGTGTCAGTGTATGTCTTTGTTACTTGGTGTAAGTGTATGTCTTTGTTACTTGGTGTCAGTGCATGTCTTTGTTACTTCGTGGAAGTGTATGTCTTTGTTACTTGGTGTCAGTGTATGTCTGTGTTACATGGTGTATGTGTATGTCTTTGTTACTTGGTGTCAGTTTATGTCTTTGTTACTTGGTGTCAGTGTATGTCTTTGATACTTGGTTTAAGTGTGTGTATGTGTTACTTGGTGTAAGTGTGTGTCTGTGTTACTGGTTGTCAGTGTATGTCTTTGTTACTGGGTGTCAGTGTATGTCTTTGTTACTTGTTGTCAGTTTATGTCTTTGTTACTTGGTGTAAGTGTGTGTCTGTGTTACTGGGTATCAGTTTATGTCTTTGTTACTTGGTGTAAGTGTATGTCTTTGTTTCCTGGTGTCAGTGTATGTCTCTGTTACTTGGTGTCAGTGTATGTCTTTGATACTTGGTTTAAGTGTGTGTATGTGTTACTTGGTGTAAGTGTGTGTCTGTGTTACTGGTTGTCAGTGTATGTCTTTGTTACTGGGTGTCAGTGTATGTCTTTGTTACTTGTTGTCAGTTTATGTCTTTGTTACTTGTTGTAAGTGTGTGTCTGTGTTACTGGGTATCAGTGTATGTCTTTGTTACTTGGTGTCGGTGTATGTCTTTGTTACTTGGTGTGTGTGTGTCTGTGTTACTGGGTATCAGTGAATGTCTTTGTTACTTGTTGTCAGTTTATGTCTTTGTTACTTGGTGTAAGTGTGTGTCTGTGTTACTGGGTATCAGTGTATGTCTTTGTTACTTG
This sequence comes from Heterodontus francisci, assembly GCF_036365525.1. NCBI lineage: Eukaryota > Metazoa > Chordata > Chondrichthyes > Heterodontiformes > Heterodontidae > Heterodontus > Heterodontus francisci. The sequence goes on along the minus strand of NC_090392.1, from coordinate 13,894,702 downwards.
GTGTCAGTGTATGTCTTTGTTACTTGGTGTGTGTGTGGCTGTGTTACTGGGTATCAGTGAATGTCTTTGTTACTTGGTGGCAGTGTATGTCTTTATTACTGGGTGTCAGTGTGTGTTTTTGTTAATGGGTTTCAGTGTATGTGTTCGTTACTTGGCGTCCGTGTGTGTCTGTGTTACTGGGTGTCAGTGTATGTCTTTGTTACTGGGTGTCAGTGTATGCCTTTGTTTTTTGGTGTCAGTGTATGCCTTTGTTACTTGGTGTAAGTGTGTGTCTGTGTAACTGAGTATCAGTGTATGTCTTTGTTACTTGGTGTAAGTGTGTGTCTGTGTGACTGGGTATCAGTGTATGTCTTTGTTGCTTGTTGTCAGTTTATGTCTTTGTTACTTGGTGTCAGTGTATGTCTGTGTACTTGGTGCATGTGTGTGTTATTGTTACTTGGTGTCTGTGTATGTCTGTGTTACTTGGTGTAAGTGTATGTCTTTGTTACTTGGTGTCAGTGTATGTCTGTGTACTTGGTGCATGTGTGTGTTAGTGTTACTTGGTGTCTGTGTATGTCTGTGTTACTTGGTGTAAGTGTATGTCTTTGTTACTTGGTGTCAGTGTATGTCTTTGTTACTTGGTGTCAGTGTATGTCTGTGTTACTTGGTGCAAGTGTATGTCTTTGTTACTTGGTGTCAGTGTTTGTCTTTGTTACTTGGTGTAAGTGTATGTCTTTGTTACTTGGTATCAGTGTATGTCTTTGTTACTTGGTGTCAGTGTATGTCTTTGTTACTTGGTGTAAGTGTATGTCTTTGTTACTTGGTGTCAGTGCATGTCTTTGTTACTTCGTGGAAGTGTATGTCTTTGTTACTTGGTGTCAGTGTATGTCTGTGTTACATGGTGTATGTGTATGTCTTTGTTACTTGGTGTCAGTTTATGTCTTTGTTACTTGGTGTCAGTGTATGTCTTTGATACTTGGTTTAAGTGTGTGTATGTGTTACTTGGTGTAAGTGTGTGTCTGTGTTACTGGTTGTCAGTGTATGTCTTTGTTACTGGGTGTCAGTGTATGTCTTTGTTACTTGTTGTCAGTTTATGTCTTTGTTACTTGGTGTAAGTGTATGTCTTTGTTTCCTGGTGTCAGTGTATGTCTCTGTTACTTGGTGTCAGTGTATGTCTTTGATACTTGGTTTAAGTGTGTGTATGTGTTACTTGGTGTAAGTGTGTGTCTGTGTTACTGGTTGTCAGTGTATGTCTTTGTTACTGGGTGTCAGTGTATGTCTTTGTTACTTGTTGTCAGTTTATGTCTTTGTTACTTGTTGTAAGTGTGTGTCTGTGTTACTGGGTATCAGTGTATGTCTTTGTTACTTGGTGTCGGTGTATGTCTTTGTTACTTGGTGTGTGTGTGTCTGTGTTACTGGGTATCAGTGAATGTCTTTGTTACTTGTTGTCAGTTTATGTCTTTGTTACTTGGTGTAAGTGTGTGTCTGTGTTACTGGGTATCAGTGTATGTCTTTGTTACTTGGTGTCAGTGTATGTCTTTGTTACTTGGTGTGTGTGTGGCTGTGTTACTGGGTATCAGTGAATGTCTTTGTTACTTGGTGGCAGTGTATGTCTTTATTACTGGGTGTCAGTGAGTGTTTTTGTTAATGGGTTTCAGTGTATGTGTTCGTTACTTGGCGTCCGTGTGTGTCTGTGTTACTGGGTGTCAGTGTATGTCTTTGTTACTGGGTGTCAGTGTATGCCTTTGTTTTTTGGTGTCAGTGTATGCCTTTGTTACTTGGTGTAAGTGTGTGTCTGTGTAACTGAGTATCAGTGTATGTCTTTGTTACTTGGTGTAAGTGTGTGTCTGTGTGACTGGGTATCAGTGTATGTCTTTGTTGCTTGTTGTCAGTTTATGTCTTTGTTCCTTGGTGTAAGTGTGTGTCTGTGTTACTGGGAATCAGTGAATGTCTTTGTTACTTGGTGTAAGTGTGTGTCTGTGTTACTGGGTATCAGTGGATGTCTTCGTTACTTGGTGTCATTGTCTGTCTTTGTTACTTGGTGTAAGTGTGTGTCTGTGTTACTGGGTTTCAGTGTATGTCTTTGTTACTTGATGTCAGTGTATGTCTTTGTTACTTGGTGTAAGTGTATGTCTTTGTTACTTGGTGTCAGTGTATGTCTGTGTTACTTGGTGCAAGTGTATGTCTTTGTTACTTGGTGTCAGTGTTTGTCTTTGTTACTTGGTGTAAGTGTATGTCTTTGTTACTTGGTATCAGTGTATGTCTTTGTTACTTGGTGTAAGTGTATGTCTTTGCAACTTGGTGTCAGTGTATGTCTTTGATACTTGGTGTAAGTGTATGTCTGTGTTACTGGGTATCAGTGTATGTCTTTGTTACTTGTTGTAAGTGTGTGTCTGTGTTGTTGGGTATCAGTGTCTGTCTTTGTTACTTGGTGTCTGTGTATGTCTTTGTTACTGGGTGTCAGTGTATGTCTTTGTGACTTGGTGTTAGTGTGCGTCTGTGTTACTGGGTATCAGTGTCTGTCTTTGTTACTTGGTGTAAGTGTGTGTCTGTGTTACTGGGTATCAGTGTATGTCTTTGTTACTTGGTGTCAGTGTATGTCTGTGTACTTGGTGCATGTGTGTGTTATTGTTACTTGGTGTCTGTGTATGTCTGTGTTACTTGGTGTAAGTGTATGTCTTTGTTACTTGGTGTCAGTGTATGTCTGTGTACTTGGTGCATGTGTGTGTTATTGTTACTTGGTGTCTGTGTATGTCTGTGTTACTTGGTGTAAGTGTATGTCTTTGTTACTTGGTGTCAGTGTATGTCTTTGTTACTTGGTGTCAGTGTATGTCTGTGTTACTTGGTGCAAGTGTATGTCTTTGTTACTTGGTGTCAGTGTTTGTCTTTGTTACTTGGTGTAAGTGTATGTCTTTGTTACTTGGTATCAGTGTATGTCTTTGTTACTTGGTGTCAGTGTATGTCTTTGTTACTTGGTGTAAGTGTATGTCTTTGTTACTTGGTGTCAGTGCATGTCTTTGTTACTTCGTGGAAGTGTATGTCTTTGTTACTTGGTGTCAGTGTATGTCTGTGTTACATGGTGTATGTGTATGTCTTTGTTACTTGGTGTCAGTTTATGTCTTTGTTACTTGGTGTCAGTGTATGTCTTTGATACTTGGTTTAAGTGTGTGTATGTGTTACTTGGTGTAAGTGTGTGTCTGTGTTACTGGTTGTCAGTGTATGTCTTTGTTACTGGGTGTCAGTGTATGTCTTTGTTACTTGTTGTCAGTTTATGTCTTTGTTACTTGGTGTAAGTGTGTGTCTGTGTTACTGGGTATCAGTTTATGTCTTTGTTACTTGGTGTAAGTGTATGTCTTTGTTTCCTGGTGTCAGTGTATGTCTCTGTTACTTGGTGTCAGTGTATGTCTTTGATACTTGGTTTAAGTGTGTGTATGTGTTACTTGGTGTAAGTGTGTGTCTGTGTTACTGGTTGTCAGTGTATGTCTTTGTTACTGGGTGTCAGTGTATGTCTTTGTTACTTGTTGTCAGTTTATGTCTTTGTTACTTGTTGTAAGTGTGTGTCTGTGTTACTGGGTATCAGTGTATGTCTTTGTTACTTGGTGTCGGTGTATGTCTTTGTTACTTGGTGTGTGTGTGTCTGTGTTACTGGGTATCAGTGAATGTCTTTGTTACTTGTTGTCAGTTTATGTCTTTGTTACTTGGTGTAAGTGTGTGTCTGTGTTACTGGGTATCAGTGTATGTCTTTGTTACTTGGTGTCAGTGTATGTCTTTGTTACTTGGTGTGTGTGTGGCTGTGTTACTGGGTATCAGTGAATGTCTTTGTTACTTGGTGGCAGTGTATGTCTTTATTACTGGGTGTCAGTGTGTGTTTTTGTTAATGGGTTTCAGTGTATGTGTTCGTTACTTGGCGTCCGTGTGTGTCTGTGTTAATGGGTGTCAGTGTATGTCTTTGTTACTGGGTGTCAGTGTATGCCTTTGTTTTTTGGTGTCAGTGTATGCCTTTGTTACTTGGTGTAAGTGTGTGTCTGTGTAACTGAGTATCAGTGTATGTCTTTGTTACTTGGTGTAAGTGTGTGTCTGTGTGACTGGGTATCAGTGTATGTCTTTGTTGCTTGTTGTCAGTTTATGTCTTTGTTACTTGGTGTCAGTGTATGTCTGTGTACTTGGTGCATGTGTGTGTTATTGTTACTTGGTGTCTGTGTATGTCTGTGTTACTTGGTGTAAGTGTATGTCTTTGTTACTTGGTGTCAGTGTATGTCTGTGTACTTGGTGCATGTGTGTGTTAGTGTTACTTGGTGTCTGTGTATGTCTGTGTTACTTGGTGTAAGTGTATGTCTTTGTTACTTGGTGTCAGTGTATGTCTTTGTTACTTGGTGTCAGTGTATGTCTGTGTTACTTGGTGCAAGTGTATGTCTTTGTTACTTGGTGTCAGTGTTTGTCTTTGTTACTTGGTGTAAGTGTATGTCTTTGTTACTTGGTATCAGTGTATGTCTTTGTTACTTGGTGTCAGTGTATGTCTTTGTTACTTGGTGTAAGTGTATGTCTTTGTTACTTGGTGTCAGTGCATGTCTTTGTTACTTCGTGGAAGTGTATGTCTTTGTTACTTGGTGTCAGTGTATGTCTGTGTTACATGGTGTATGTGTATGTCTTTGTTACTTGGTGTCAGTTTATGTCTTTGTTACTTGGTGTCAGTGTATGTCTTTGATACTTGGTTTAAGTGTGTGTATGTGTTACTTGGTGTAAGTGTGTGTCTGTGTTACTGGTTGTCAGTGTATGTCTTTGTTACTGGGTGTCAGTGTATGTCTTTGTTACTTGTTGTCAGTTTATGTCTTTGTTACTTGGTGTAAGTGTATGTCTTTGTTTCCTGGTGTCAGTGTATGTCTCTGTTACTTGGTGTCAGTGTATGTCTTTGATACTTGGTTTAAGTGTGTGTATGTGTTACTTGGTGTAAGTGTGTGTCTGTGTTACTGGTTGTCAGTGTATGTCTTTGTTACTGGGTGTCAGTGTATGTCTTTGTTACTTGTTGTCAGTTTATGTCTTTGTTACTTGTTGTAAGTGTGTGTCTGTGTTACTGGGTATCAGTGTATGTCTTTGTTACTTGGTGTCGGTGTATGTCTTTGTTACTTGGTGTGTGTGTGTCTGTGTTACTGGGTATCAGTGAATGTCTTTGTTACTTGTTGTCAGTTTATGTCTTTGTTACTTGGTGTAAGTGTGTGTCTGTGTTACTGGGTATCAGTGTATGTCTTTGTTACTTGGTGTCAGTGTATGTCTTTGTTACTTGGTGTGTGTGTGGCTGTGTTACTGGGTATCAGTGAATGTCTTTGTTACTTGGTGGCAGTGTATGTCTTTATTACTGGGTGTCAGTGAGTGTTTTTGTTAATGGGTTTCAGTGTATGTGTTCGTTACTTGGCGTCCGTGTGTGTCTGTGTTACTGGGTGTCAGTGTATGTCTTTGTTACTGGGTGTCAGTGTATGCCTTTGTTTTTTGGTGTCAGTGTATGCCTTTGTTACTTGGTGTAAGTGTGTGTCTGTGTAACTGAGTATCAGTGTATGTCTTTGTTACTTGGTGTAAGTGTGTGTCTGTGTGACTGGGTATCAGTGTATGTCTTTGTTGCTTGTTGTCAGTTTATGTCTTTGTTACTTGGTATAAGTGTGTGTCTGTGTTACTGGGTATCAGTGAATGTCTTTGTTACTTGGTGTAAGTGTGTGTCTGTGTTACTGGGTATCAGTGTATGTCTTCGTTACTTGGTGTCATTGTCTGTCTTTGTTACTTGGTGTAAGTGTGTGTCTGTGTTACTGGGTTTCAGTGTATGTCTTTGTTACTTGATGTCAGTGTATGTCTTTGTTACTTGGTGTAAGTGTATGTCTTTGTTACTTGGTGTCAGTGTATGTCTGTGTTACTTGGTGCAAGTGTATGTCTTTGTTACTTGGTGTCAGTGTTTGTCTTTGTTACTTGGTGTAAGTGTATGTCTTTGTTACTTGGTGTCAGTGTATGTCTTTGTTACTTGGTGTAAGTGTATGTCTTTGCAACTTGGTGTCAGTGTATGTCTTTGATACTTGGTGTAAGTGTATGTCTGTGTTACTGGGTATCAGTGTATGTCTTTGTTACTTGGTGTAAGTGTGTGTCTGTGTTGTTGGGTATCAGTGTATGTCTTTGTTACTTGTTGTAAGTGTGCGTCTGTGTTACTGGGTATCAGTGTCTGTCTTTGTTACTTGGTGTCTGTGTATGTCTTTGTTACTGGGTGTCAGTGTATGTCTTTGTGACTTGGTGTTAGTGTGCGTCTGTGTTACTGGTTATCAGTGTCTGTCTTTGTTACTTGGTGTAAGTGTGTGTCTGTGTTACTGGGTATCAGTGTATGTCTTTGTTACTTGGTGTCAGTGTATGTCTGTGTACTTGGTGCATGTGTGTGTTATTGTTACTTGGTGTCTGTGTATGTCTGTGTTACTTGGTGTAAGTGTATGTCTTTGTTACTGGGTGTCAGTGTATGCCTTTGTTTTTTGGTGTCAGTGTATGCCTTTGTTACTTGGTGTAAGTGTGTGTCTGTGTAACTGAGTATCAGTGTATGTCTTTGTTACTTGGTGTAAGTGTGTGTCTGTGTGACTGGGTATCAGTGTATGTCTTTGTTGCTTGTTGTCAGTTTATGTCTTTGTTCCTTGGTGTAAGTGTGTGTCTGTGTTACTGGGAATCAGTGAATGTCTTTGTTACTTGGTGTAAGTGTGTGTCTGTGTTACTGGGTATCAGTGGATGTCTTCGTTACTTGGTGTCATTGTCTGTCTTTGTTACTTGGTGTAAGTGTGTGTCTGTGTTACTGGGTTTCAGTGTATGTCTTTGTTACTTGATGTCAGTGTATGTCTTTGTTACTTGGTGTAAGTGTATGTCTTTGTTACTTGGTGTCAGTGTATGTCTGTGTTACTTGGTGCAAGTGTATGTCTTTGTTACTTGGTGTCAGTGTTTGTCTTTGTTACTTGGTGTAAGTGTATGTCTTTGTTACTTGGTATCAGTGTATGTCTTTGTTACTTGGTGTAAGTGTATGTCTTTGCAACTTGGTGTCAGTGTATGTCTTTGATACTTGGTGTAAGTGTATGTCTGTGTTACTGGGTATCAGTGTATGTCTTTGTTACTTGTTGTAAGTGTGTGTCTGTGTTGTTGGGTATCAGTGTCTGTCTTTGTTACTTGGTGTCTGTGTATGTCTTTGTTACTGGGTGTCAGTGTATGTCTTTGTGACTTGGTGTTAGTGTGCGTCTGTGTTACTGGGTATCAGTGACTGTCTTTGTTACTTGGTGTAAGTGTGTGTCTGTGTTACTGGGTATCAGTGTATGTCTTTGTTACTTGGTGTCAGTGTATGTCTGTGTACTTGGTGCATGTGTGTGTTATTGTTACTTGGTGTCTGTGTATGTCTGTGTTACTTGGTGTAAGTGTATGTCTTTGTTACTTGGTGTCAGTGTATGTCTGTGTACTTGGTGCATGTGTGTGTTATTGTTACTTGGTGTCTGTGTATGTCTGTGTTACTTGGTGTAAGTGTATGTCTTTGTTACTTGGTGTCAGTGTATGTCTTTGTTACTTGGTGTCAGTGTATGTCTGTGTTACTTGGTGCAAGTGTATGTCTTTGTTACTTGGTGTCAGTGTTTGTCTTTGTTACTTGGTGTAAGTGTATGTCTTTGTTACTTGGTATCAGTGTATGTCTTTGTTACTTGGTGACAGTGTATGTCTTTGTTACTTGGTGTAAGTGTATGTCTTTGTTACTTGGTGTCAGTGCATGTCTTTGTTACTTCGTGGAAGTGTATGTCTTTGTTACTTGGTGTCAGTGTATGTCTGTGTTACATGGTGTATGTGTATGTCTTTGTTACTTGGTGTCAGTTTATGTCTTTGTTACTTGGTGTCAGTGTATGTCTTTGATACTTGGTTTAAGTGTGTGTATGTGTTACTTGGTGTAAGTGTGTGTCTGTGTTACTGGTTGTCAGTGTATGTCTTTGTTACTGGGTGTCAGTGTATGTCTTTGTTACTTGTTGTCAGTTTATGTCTTTGTTACTTGGTGTAAGTGTGTGTCTGTGTTACTGGGTATCAGTTTATGTCTTTGTTACTTGGTGTAAGTGTATGTCTTTGTTTCCTGGTGTCAGTGTATGTCTCTGTTACTTGGTGTCAGTGTATGTCTTTGATACTTGGTTTAAGTGTGTGTATGTGTTACTTGGTGTAAGTGTGTGTCTGTGTTACTGGTTGTCAGTGTATGTCTTTGTTACTGGGTGTCAGTGTATGTCTTTGTTACTTGTTGTCAGTTTATGTCTTTGTTACTTGGTGTAAGTGTGTGTCTGTGTTACTGGGTATCAGTGTATGTCTTTGTTACTTGGTGTCGGTGTATGTCTTTGTTACTTGGTGTGTGTGTGTCTGTGTTACTGGGTATCAGTGAATGTCTTTGTTACTTGGTGGCAGTGTATGTCTTTATTACTGGGTGTCAGTGTGTGTTTTTGTTAATGGGTTTCAGTGTATGTGTTCGTTACTTGGCGTCCGTGTGTGTCTGTGTTACTGGGTGTCAGTGTATGTCTTTGTTACTGGGTGTCAGTGTATGCCTTTGTTTTTTGGTGTCAGTGTATGCCTTTGTTACTTGGTGTAAGTGTGTGTCTGTGTAACTGAGTATCAGTGTATGTCTTTGTTACTTGGTGTAAGTGTGTGTCTGTGTGACTGGGTATCAGTGTATGTCTTTGTTGCTTGTTGTCAGTTTATGTCTTTGTTACTTGGTGTAAGTGTGTGTCTGTGTTACTGGGTATCAGTGAATGTCTTTGTTACTTGGTGTAAGTGTGTGTCTGTGTTACTGGGTATCAGTGGATGTCTTCGTTACTTGGTGTCATTGTCTGTCTTTGTTACTTGGTGTAAGTGTGTGTCTGTGTTACTGGGTTTCAGTGTATGTCTTTGTTACTTGATGTCAGTGTATGTCTTTGTTACTTGGTGTAAGTGTATGTCTTTGTTACTTGGTGTCAGTGTATGTCTGTGTTACTTGGTGCAAGTGTATGTCTTTGTTACTTGGTGTCAGTGTTTGTCTTTGTTACTTGGTGTAAGTGTATGTCTTTGTTACTTGGTATCAGTGTATGTCTTTGTTACTTGGTGTAAGTGTATGTCTTTGCAACTTGGTGTCAGTGTATGTCTTTGATACTTGGTGTAAGTGTATGTCTGTGTTACTGGGTATCAGTGTATGTCTTTGTTAATTGGTGTAAGTGTGTGTCTGTGTTGTTGGGTATCAGTGTCTGTCTTTGTTACTTGGTGTCTGTGTATGTCTTTGTTACTGGGTGTCAGTGTATGTCTTTGTGACTTGGTGTTAGTGTGCGTCTGTGTTACTGGGTATCAGTGTCTGTCTTTGTTACTTGGTGTAAGTGTGTGTCTGTGTTACTGGGTATCAGTGTATGTCTTTGTTACTTGGTGTCAGTGTATGTCTGTGTACTTGGTGCATGTGTGTGTTATTGTTACTTGGTGTCTGTGTATGTCTGTGTTACTTGGTGTAAGTGTATGTCTTTGTTACTTGGTGTCAGTGTATGTCTTTGTTACTTGGTGTAAGTGTATGTCTTTGTTTCTTGGTGTCAGTGCATGTCTTTGTTACTTGGTGTAAGTGTATGTCTTTGTTACTTGGTGTCAGTGTATGTCTCTGTTACTTGATGTCAGTGTTTGTCTGTGTTACTGGGTATCATTGGATGTCTCTGTTACTTGGTGTCATTGTCTGTCTTTCTTACTTGGTGTCAGTGGATGTCTGTGTTAATTTGCGTAAGTGTATGTCTTTGTTACTTGGTGTCAGTGTATGTCTTTGTTACTTGGTGTAAGTGTATGTCTTTGTTACTTCGTGGAAGTGTATGTCTTTGTTACTTGGAATCAGTGTATGTCTGTGTTACCTGGTGTATGTGTATGTCTTTGTTACTTGGTGTCAGTGTATGTCTTTGTTACTTGGTGTCAGTGTATGTCTTTGTTACTTGGTGTCAGTGTATGTCTTTGTTACTTGGTGTAAGTGCATGTCTTTGCAACTTGGTGTCAGTGTCTGTCTTTGTTACTTGGTGTAAGTGTGTGTCTGTGTTGTTGGGTATCAGTGTATGTCTTTGTTACTTGGTGTAAGTGTGCGTCTGTGTTACTGGGTATCAGTGTCTGTCTTTGTTACTTGGTGTCTGTGTATGTCTTTGTTACTTGGTGTCATTGTGTGTCTTTGTTACTTGGTGTCAGTGTGTGTCTTTGTTACTGGTTGTCAGCGTTTGTCTTTGTTACTGGGTGTCAGTGTATGTCTTTGTGACTTGGTGTTCGTGTGTGTCTGTGTTACTGGGTATCAGTGTCTGTCTTTGTTACTTGGTGTAAGTGTGTGTCTGTGTTAATGGGTATCAGTCTATGTCTTTGTTACTTGGTGTCAGTGTATGTCTGTGTACTTGGTGTATGTGTGTGTCTTTGTTACTTGGTGTCAGTGTATGTCTTTGTTACTTGGTGTAAGTGTATGTCTTTGTTTCTTGGTGTCAGTGCATGTCTTTGTTACTTGGTGTAAGTGTATGTCTTTGTTACTTGGTGTCAGTGTATGTCTCTGTTACTTGATGTAAGTGTGTGTCTGCGTTACTGGGTATCAGTGGATGTCTTTGTTACTTGGTGTCATTGTCTGTCTTTCTTACTTGGTGTCAGTGGATGTCTGTGTTACTTTGCGTAAGTGTATGTCTTTGTTACTTGGTGTCAGTGTATGTCTTTGTTACTTGGTGTAAGTGTATGTCTTTGTTACTTGGTGTCAGTGCATGTCTTTGTTACTTCGTGGAAGTGTATGTCTTTGTTACTTGGTGTAAGTGTATGTCTGTGTTACATGGTGTATGTGTATGTCTTTGTTACTTGGTGTCAGTTTATGTCTTTGTTACTTGGTGTAAGTGTATGTCTTTGTTTCCTGGTGTCAGTGTATGTCTCTGTTACTTGGTGTCAGTGTATGTCTTTGATACTTGGTTTAAGTGTGTGTATGTGTTACTTGGTGTAAGTGTGTGTCTGTGTTACTGGTTGTCAGTGTATGTCTTTGTTACTGGGTGTCAGTGTATGTCTTTGTTACTTGTTGTCAGTTTATGTCTTTGTTACTTGGTGTAAGTGTGTGTCTGTGTTACTGGGTATCAGTGTATGTCTTTGTTACTTGGTGTCAGTGTATGTCTTTGTTACTTGGTGTGTGTGTGGCTGTGTTACTGGGTATCAGTGAATGTCTTTGTTACTTGGTGGCAGTGTATGTCTTTATTACTGGGTGTCAGTGTGTGTTTTTGTTAATGGGTTTCAGTGTATGTGTTCGTTACTTGGCGTCCGTGTGTGTCTGTGTTACTGGGTGTCAGTGTATGTCTTTGTTACTGGGTGTCAGTGTATGCCTTTGTTTCTTGGTGTCAGTGTATGCCTTTGTTACTTGGTGTAAGTGTGTGTCTGTGTAACTGAGTATCAGTGTATGTCTTTGTTACTTGGTGTAAGTGTGTGTCTGTGTGACTGGGTATCAGTGTATGTCTTTGTAGCTTGTTGTCAGTTTATGTCTTTGTTACTTGGTGTAAGTGTGTGTCTGTGTTACTGGGTATCAGTGAATGTCTTTGTTACTTGGTGTAAGTGTGTGTCTGTGTTACTGGGTATCAGTGTATGTCTTCGTTCCTTGGTGTCATTGTCTGTCTTTGTTACTTGGTGTAAGTGTGTGTCTGTGTTACTGGGTTTCAGTGTATGTCTTTGTTACTTGATGTCAGTGTATGTCTTTGTTACTTGGTGTAAGTGTATGTCTTTGTTACTTGGTGTCAGTGTATGTCTGTGTTACTTGGTGCAAGTGTATGTCTTTGTTACTTGGTGTCAGTGTTTGTCTTTGTTACTTGGTGTAAGTGTATGTCTTTGTTACTTGGTGTCAGTGTATGTCTTTGTTACTTGGTGTAAGTGTATGTCTTTGCGACTTGGTGTCAGTGTATGTCTTTGATACTTGGTGTAAGTGTATGTCTGTGTTACTGGGTATCAGTGTATGTCTTTGTTACTTGGTGTAAGTGTGTGTCTGTGTTGTTGGGTATCAGTGTATGTCTTTGTTACTTGTTGTAAGTGTGCGTCTGTGTTACTGGGTATCAGTGTCTGTCTTTGTTACTTGGTGTCTGTGTATGTCTTTGTTACTGGGTGTCAGTGTATGTCTTTGTGACTTGGTGTTAGTGTGCGTCTGTGTTACTGGGTATCAGTGTCTGTCTTTGTTACTTGGTGTAAGTGTGTGTCTGTGTTACTGGGTATCAGTGTATGTCTTTGTTACTTGGTGTCAGTGTATGTCTGTGTACTTGGTGCATGTGTGTGTTATTGTTACTTGGTGTCTGTGTATGTCTGTGTTACTTGGTGTAAGTGTATGTCTTTGTTACTTGGTGTCAGTGTATGTCTTTGTTACTTGGTGTAAGTTTATGTCTTTGTTTCTTGGTGTCAGTGCATGTCTTTGTTACTTGGTGTAAGTGTATGTCTTTGTTACTTGGTGTCAGTGTATGTCTCTGTTACTTGATGGAAGTGTTTGTCTGTGTTACTGGGTATCAGCGGATGTCTTTGTTACTTGGTGTCATTGTCTGTCGTTCTTACTTGGTGTCAGTGGATGTCTGTGTTACTTTGCGTAAGTGGATGTCTTTGTTACTTGGTGTCAGTGTATGTCTTTGTTACTTGGTGTAAGTGTATGTCTTTGTTACTTGATGTCAGTGCATGTCTTTGAAACTTCGTGGAAGTGTATGTCTTTGTTACTTGGTATCAGTGTATGTCTGTGTTACTTGGTGTATGTGTATGTCTTTGTTACTTGGTGTCAGTGTATGTCTTTGTTACTTGGTGTAAGTGTATGTCTTTGTTTCCTGGTGTCAGTGTATGTCTCTGTTACTTGGTGTCAGTGTATGTCTTTGATAATTGGTTTAAGTGTGTGGATGTGTTACTTGGTGTAAGTGTGTGTCTGTGTTACTGGTTGTCAGTGTATGTCTTTGTTACTGGGTGTCAGTGTATGCCTTTGTTTCTTGGTGTCAGTGTATGCCTTTGTTACTTGGTGTAAGTGTGTGTCTGTGTAACTGAGTATCAGTGTATGTCTTTGTTACTTGGTGTAAGTGTGTGTCTGTGTGACTGGGTATCAGGGTATGTCTTTGTTGCTTGTTGTCAGTTTATGTCTTTGTTACTTGGTGTAAGTGTGTGTCTGTGTTACTGGGTATCAGTGAATGTCTTTGTTACTTGGTGTAAGTGTGTGTCTGTGTTACTGGGTATCAGTGTATGTCTTTGTTACTTGGTGTCATTGTCTGTCTTTGTTACTTGGTGGAAGTGTGTGTCTGTGTTACTGGGTATCAGTGTATGTCTTTGTTACTTGGTGTCGGTGTATGTTTTTGTTACTTGGTGTAAGTGTATGTCTTTGTTACTTGATGTCAGTGTATGTCTGTGTTACTTGGTGTAAGTGTCGGTCTTTGATACTTGGTGTATGTGTATGTCTGTGTTACTGGGTATCAGTGTCTGTCTTTGTTACTTGGTGTAAGTGTGTGTCTGTGTTGTTGGGTATCAGTGTATGTCTTTGTTACTTGGTGTCTGTGTATGTCTTTGTTACTTGGTGTAAGTGTATGTCTTTGTTACTTGGTGTCAGTGTATGTCTCTGTTACTTGATGTCAGTGTTTGTCTGTGTTACTGGGTATCATTGGATGTCTTTGTTACTTGGTGTCATTGTCTGTCTTTCTTACTTGGTGTCAGTGGATGTCTGTGTTAATTTGCGTAAGTGTATGTCTTTGTTACTTGGTGTCAGTGTATGTCTTTGTTACTTGGTGTAAGTGTATGTCTTTGTTACTTCGTGGAAGTGTATGTCTTTGTTACTTGGAATCAGTGTATGTCTGTGTTACCTGGTGTATGTGTATGTCTTTGTTACTTGGTGTCAGTGTATGTCTTTGTTACTTGGTGTAAGTGTATGTCTTTGTTACTTGGTGTCAGTGTATGTCTTTGTTACTTGGTGTAAGTGCATGTCTTTGCAACTTGGTGTCAGTGTCTGTCTTTGTTACTTGGTGTAAGTGTGTGTCTGTGTTGTTGGGTATCAGTGTATGTCTTTGTTACTTGGTGTAAGTGTGCGTCTGTGTTACTGGGTATCAGTGTCTGTCTTTGTTACTTGGTGTCTGTGTATGTCTTTGTTACTTGGTGTCATTGTGTGTCTTTGTTACTTGGTGTCAGTGTGTGTCTTTGTTACTGGTTGTCAGCGTTTGTCTTTGTTACTGGGTGTCAGTGTATGTCTTTGTGACTTGGTGTTCGTGTGTGTCTGTGTTACTGGGTATCAGTGTCTGTCTTTGTTACTTGGTGTAAGTGTGTGTCTGTGTTAATGGGTATCAGTCTATGTCTTTGTTACTTGGTGTCAGTGTATGTCTGTGCACTTGGTGTATGTGTGTGTCTTTGTTACTTGGTGTCAGTGTATGTCTTTGTTACTTGGTGTAAGTGTATGTCTTTGTTTCTTGGTGTCAGTGCATGTCTTTGTTACTTGGTGTAAGTGTATGTCTTTGTTACTTGGTGTCAGTGTATGTCTCTGTTACTTGATGTAAGTGTGTGTCTGTGTTACTGGGTATCAGTGGATGTCTTTGTTACTTGGTGTCATTGTCTGTCTTTCTTACTTGGTGTCAGTGGATGTCTGTGTTACTTTGCGTAAGTGTATGTCTTTGTTACTTGGTGTCAGTGTATGTCTTTGTTACTTGGTGTAAGTGTATGTCTTTGTTACTTGGTGTCAGTGCATGTCTTTGTTACTTCGTGGAAGTGTATGTCTTTGTTACTTGGTGTCAGTGTATGTCTGTGTTACATGGTGTATGTGTATGTCTTTGTTACTTGGTGTCAGTTTATGTCTTTGTTACTTGGTGTAAGTGTATGTCTTTGTTTCCTGGTGTCAGTGTATGTCTCTGTTACTTGGTTTCAGTGTATGTCTTTGATACTTGGTTTAAGTGTGTGTATGTGTTACTTGGTGTAAGTGTGTGTCTGTGTTACTGGTTGTCAGTGTATGTCTTTGTTACTGGGTGTCAGTGTATGTCTTTGTTACTTGTTGTCAGTTTCTGTCTTTGTTACTTGGTGTAAGTGTGTGTCTGTGTTACTGGGTATCAGTGTATGTCTTTGTTACTTGGTGTCAGTGTATGTCTTTGTTACTTGGTGTGTGTGTGGTTGTGTTACTGGGTATCAGTGAATGTCTTTGTTACTTGGTGGCAGTGTATGTCTTTATTACTGGGTGTCAGTGTGTGTTTTTGTTAATGGGTTTCAGTGTATGTGTTCGTTACTTGGCGTCCGTGTGTGTCTGTGTTACTGGGTGTCAGTGTATGTCTTTGTTACTGGGTGTCAGTGTATGCCTTTGTTTCTTGGTGTCAGTGTATGCCTTTGTTACTTGGTGTAAGTGTGTGTCTGTGTAACTGAGTATCAGTGTATGTCTTTGTTACTTGGTGTAAGTGTGTGTCTGTGTGACTGGGTATCAGTGTATGTCTTTGTTGCTTGTTGTCCGTTTATGTCTTTGTTACTTGGTGTAAGTGTGTGTCTGTGTTACTGGGTATCAGTGAATGTGTTTGTTACTTGGTGTAAGTGTGTGTCTGTGTTACTGGGTATCAGTGTATGTCTTCGTTACTTGGTGTCATTGTCTGTCTTTGTTACTTGGTGTAAGTGTGTGTCTGTGTTACTGGGTTTCAGTGTATGTCTTTGTTACTTGATGTCAGTGTATGTCTTTGTTACTTGGTGTAAGTGTATGTCTTTGTTACTTGGTGTCAGTGTATGTCTGTGTTACTTGGTGCAAGTGTATGTCTTTGTTACTTGGTGTCAGTGTTTGTCTTTGTTACTTGGTGTAAGTGTATGTCTTTGTTACTTGGTGTCAGTGTATGTCTTTGTTACTTGGTGTAAGTGTATGTCTTTGCAACTTGGTGTCAGTGTATGTCTTTGATACTTGGTGTAAGTGTATGTCTGTGTTACTGGGTATCAGTGTATGTCTTTGTTACTTGGTGTAAGTGTGTGTCTGTGTTGTTGGGTATCAGTGTATGTCTTTGTTACTTGTTGTAAGTGTGCGTCTGTGTTACTGGGTATCAGTGTCTGTCTTTGTTACTTGGTGTCTGTGTATGTCTTTGTTACTGGGTGTCAGTGTATGTCTTTGTGACTTGGTGTTAGTGTGCGTCTGTGTTACTGGGTATCAGTGTCTGTCTTTGTTACTTGGTGTAAGTGTGTGTCTGTGTTACTGGGTATCAGTGTATGTCTTTGTTACTTGGTGTCAGTGTATGTCTGTGTACTTGGTGCATGTGTGTGTTATTGTTACTTGGTGTCTGTGTATGTCTGTGTTACTTGGTGTAAGTGTATGTCTTTGTTACTTGGTGTCAGTGTATGTCTTTGTTACTTGGTGTAAGTTTATGTCTTTGTTTCTTGGTGTCAGTGCATGTCTTTGTTACTTGGTGTAAGTGTATGTCTTTGTTACTTGGTGTCAGTGTATGTCTCTGTTACTTGATGTAAGTGTTTGTCTGTGTTACTGGGTATCAGTGGATGTCTTTGTTACTTGGTGTCATTGTCTGTCGTTCTTACTTGGTGTCAGTGGATGTCTGTGTTACTTTGCGTAAGTGGATGTCTTTGTTACTTGGTGTCAGTGTATGTCTTTGTTACTTGGTGTAAGTGTATGTCTTTGTTACTTGATGTCAGTGCATGTCTTTGTTACTTCGTGGAAGTGTATGTCTTTGTTACTTGGTATCAGTGTATGTCTGTGTTACTTGGTGTATGTGTATGTCTTTGTTACTTGGTGTCAGTGTATGTCTTTGTTACTTGGTGTAAGTGTATGTCTTTGTTTCCTGGTGTCAGTTTATGTCTCTGTTACTTGGTGTCAGTGTATGTCTTTGATAATTGGTTTAAGTGTGTGGATGTGTTACTTGGTGTAAGTGTGTGTCTGTGTTACTGGTTGTCAGTGTATGTCTTTGTTACTGGGTGTCAGTGTATGCCTTTGTTTCTTGGTGTCAGTGTATGCCTTTGTTACTTGGTGTAAGTGTGTGTCTGTGTAACTGAGTATCTGTGTATGTCTTTGTTACTTGGTGTAAGTGTGTGTCTGTGTGACTGGGTATCAGGGTATGTCTTTGTTGCTTGTTGTCAGTTTATGTCTTTGTTACTTGGTGTAAGTGTGTGTCTGTGTTACTGGGTATCAGTGAATGTCTTTGTTACTTGGTGGAAGTGTGTGTCTGTGTTACTGGGTATCAGTGTATGTCTTTGTTACTTGGTGTCATTGTCTGTCTTTGTTACTTGGTGGAAGTGTGTGTCTGTGTTACTGGGTATCAGTATATGTCTTTGTTACTTGGTGTCGGTGTATGTTTTTGTTACTTGGTGTAAGTGTATGTCTTTGTTACTTGATGTCAGTGTATGTCTGTGTTACTTGGTGTAAGTGTCGGTCTTTGATACTTGGTGTATGTGTATGTCTGTGTTACTGGGTATCAGTGTCTGTCTTTGTTACTTGGTGTAAGTGTGTGTCTGTGTTGTTGGGTATCAGTGTATGTCTTTGTTACTTGGTGTCTGTGTATGTCTTTGTTACTTGGTGTCAGTGTGTGTCTTTGTTACTTGGTGTCAGTTTGTGTCTTTGTTACTGGGTGTCAGCGTTTGTCTTTGTTACTGGGTGTCAGTGTATGTATTTGTGACTTGGTGTTAGTGTGTCTCTGTGTTACTGGGTATCAGTGTCTGTCTTTGTTACTTGGTGTAAGTGTGTGTCTGTGTTACTGGGTATCAGTGTATGTCTTTGTTACTTGGTGTCAGTGTATGTCTGTGTACTTGGTGTATGTGTGTGTCTTTGTTAATTGGTGTCTGTGTATATCTGTGTTCCTAGGTGTAAGTGTATGTCTTTGTTACTTGGTGCCAGTGTATGTCTTTGTTACTTGGTGTAAGTGTATGTCTTTGTTTCTTGGTGTCAGTGCATGTCTTTGTTACTTGGTGTAAGTGTATGTCTTTGTTACTTGGTGTCAGTGTATGTCTCTGTTACTTGATGTAAGTGTGTGTCTGTGTTACTGGGTATCAGTGCATGTCTTTGTTACTTGGTGTCATTGTCTGTCTTTCTCACTTGGTGTCAGTGGTTGTCTTTGTTTCTTATCGTAAGAGTATGTCTTTGTTACTTGGTGTCAGTGTATGTCTTGGTTACTTGGTGTAAGTGTATGTCTTTGTTACTTGGTGTCAGTGAATGTCTTTGTTACTTCGTGGAAGTGTATGTCTTTGTTACTTGGTGTCAGTGTATGTCTGTGTTACTTGGTGTATGTGTATGTCTTTGTTACTTGGTGTCAGTGTATGTCTTTGTTACTTGGTTTAAGTGTATGTCTTTGATACTTGGTGTAAGTGTGTGTATGTGCTATTGGTGTAAGTGTGTGTCTTTGTTCCTTGGTGTAAGTGTGTGTCTGTGTTACTGGGTATCAGTGTATGTCTTTGTTACTTGGTGTCAGTGTATGTCTTTTTTACTTGGTATCCGTGTGTGTCTGTGTTACTGGGTGTCAGTGTATGTCTTTGTTACTGGCTTTCAGTGTATGCCTTTGTTTCTTCAGTCAGTGTATGCCTTTGTTACTTGGTGGAAGTGTGTGTCTGTGTAACTGAGTATCAGTGTATGTCTTTGTTACTTGGTGTATTTGTGTGTCTGTGTGACTGGGTATCAGTGAATGTCTTTATTACTTGTTGTCAGTTTATGTCTTTGTTACTTGGTGTAAGTGTGTGTCTGTGTTACTGGGTATCAGTGAATGTCTTTGTTACTTGGTGTCAGTGTATGTCCTTGTTACTTGGTGTAAGTGTGTGTCTGTGTTACTGGGTATCAGTGTATGTCTTTGTTACTTGGTGTCAGTGTGTGCCTTTGTTACTTGGTGTCATTGTGTGTCTTTGTTACTGGGTGTCAGTGTATGTCTTTGTGACTTGGTGTAAGTGTGTGTATCTGTTACTGGGTATCAGTGTCTGTCATTGTTACTTGGTGTAAGTGTGTGTCTGTGTTACTGGGTATCAGTGTATGTCTTTGTTACTTGGTGTCAGTGTATGTCTGTGTACTTGGTGTATGTGTGTGTCTTTGTTAATTGGTGTCTGTGTATATCTGTGTTACTAGGTGTAAGTGTATGTCTTTGTTACTTGGTGTCAGTGTATGTCTTTGTTACTTGGTGTAAGTGTATGTCTTTGTTTCTTGGTGTCAGTGCATGTCTTTGTTACTTGGTGTAAGTGTATGTCTTTGTTACTTGGTGTCAGTGTATGTCTTTGTTACTTGGTGTAAGTGTGTGTCTGTGTTACTGGGTATCAGTGAATGTCTTTGTTACTTGGTGTCAGTGTATGTCCTTGTTACTTGGTGTAAGTGTGTGTCTGTGTTACTGGGTATCAGTGTATGTCTTTGTTACTTGGTGTCAGTGTGTGCCTTTGTTACTTGGTGTCATTGTGTGTCTTTGTTACTGGGTGTCAGTGTATGTCTTTGTGACTTGGTGTAAGTGTGTGTATCTGTTACTGGGTATCAGTGTCTGTCATTGTTACTTGGTGTAAGTGTGTGTCTGTGTTACTGGGTATCAGTGTATGTCTTTGTTACTTGGTGTCAGTGTATGTCTGTGTACTTGGTGTATGTGTGTGTCTTTGTTAATTGGTGTCTGTGTATATCTGTGTTACTAGGTGTAAGTGTATGTCTTTGTTACTTGGTGTCAGTGTATGTCTCTGTTACTTGATGTAAGTGTGTGTCTGTGTTACTGGGTATCAGTGCATGTCTTTGTTACTTGGTGTCATTGTCTGTCTTTCTCACTTGGTGTCATTGGTTGTCTTTGTTACTTGGTGTCAGTGAATGTCTTTGTTACTTCGTGGAAGTGTATGTCTTTGTTACTTGGTGTCAGTGTATGTCTGTGTTACTTGGTGTATGTGTATGTCTTTGTTACTTGGTGTCAGTGTATGTCTTTGTTACTTTGTTTAAGTGTATGTCTTTGTTTCCTGGTGGCGGTGTATGTCTCTGTTACTTGGTGTCAGTGTATGTCTTTGATAGTTGGTGTAAGTGTGTGTATGTGCTATTGGTGTAAGTGTGTGTCTTTGTTACTTGGTGTAAGTGTGTGTCTGTGTTACTGGGTATCAGTGTATGTCTTTGTTACTTGGTGTCAGTGTATGTCTTTTTTACTTGGTGTCCGTGTGTGTCTGTGTTACTGGGTGTCAGTGTATGTCTTTGTTACTGGCTGTCAGTGTATGCCTTTGTTTCTTCAGTCAGTGTATGCCTTTGTTACTTGGTGGAAGTGTGTGTCTGTGTAACTGAGTATCAGTGTATGTCTTTGTTACTTGGTGTATTTGTGTGTCTGTGTGACTGGGTATCAGTGAATGTCTTTATTACTTGTTGTCAGTTTATGTCTTTGTTACTTGGTGTAAGTGTGTGTCTGTGTTACTGGGTATCAGTGAATGTCTTTGTTACTTGGTGTCAGTGTATGTCCTTGTTACTTGGTGTCATTGTGTGTCTTTGTTACTGGGTGTCAGTGTATGTCTTTGTGACTTGGTGTAAGTGTGTGTATCTGTTACTGGGTATCAGTGTCTGTCATTGTTACTTGGTGTAAGTGTGTGTCTGTGTTACTGGGTATCAGTGTATGTCTTTGTTACTTGGTGTCAGTGTATGTCTGTGTTACCTTTTGTAAGTGTGTGTCTTTGTTACTTGGTGTCAGTGTATGTCTTTGTTACTTGGTGTAAGTGTATGTCTTTGTTACTGGGTATCAGTCTATGTCTTTGTTACTGGGTGTCAGTGTATGCCTTTGTTACTTGGTGGAAGTGTGTGTCTGTGTAACTGAGTATCAGTGTATGTCTTTGTTACTTGGTGTAAGTGTGTGTCTGTGTGACTGGGTATCAGTGTATGTCTTTGTTACTTGTTGTCAGTTTATGTCTTTGTTACTTGGTGTAAGTGTGTGTCTGTGTTACTGGGTATCAGTGAATGTCTTTGTTACTTGGTGTCAGTCTATGTCCTTGTTACTTGGTGTAAGTGTGTGTCTGTGTTACTGGGTATCAGTGTATGTCTTTGTTACTTGGTGTCAGTGTGTGCCTTTGTTACTTGGTGTCATTGTGTGTCTTTGTTACTGGGTGTCAGTGTATGTCTTTGTGACTTGGTGGAAGTGTGTGTATCTGTTACTGGGTATCAGTGTCTGTCATTGTTACTTGGTGTAAGTGTGTGTCTGTGTTACTGGTTATCAGTGTGTGTCTTTGTTACTTGGTGTCAGTGTATGTCTGTGTTACCTGGTGTATGTGTGTGTCTTTGTTACTTGGTGTCAGTGTATGTCTTTGTTACTTGGTGTAAGTGTATGTCTTTGTTACTGGGTATCAGTGTATGTCTTTGTTACGTGGTGTCTGTGTATGTCTGTGATACTTGGTGTAAGTGCGTGTCTGTGTTGCTGGGTATCAGTGTACGTCTTTGTTACTTGGTGTAAGTGTGTGTCTGTGTTACTGGGTATCAGTGTATGTCGTTGTTACTTGGTGTCTGTGTATGTCTTTGTTTCTGGGTGTCAGTGTTTGTCTTTGTTACTGGGTGTCAGTGTATGTCTTTGTGACTTGGTGTTACTGTGTGTCTGTGTTACTGGGTATCAGTGTATGTCGTTGTTACTTGGTGCTAGTGCATGTCTGTGTACTTGGTGTAAGTTTGTGTCTTTGTTACTTGGTGTCAGTATATGTCTGTGTTACTTGGTGTAAGTGTATGTCTTTGTTACTTGGTGTCAGTGTATGTCTTTGTTACTTGGTGTAAGTGTGTGTCTGTGTTACTGGGTATCAGTGTATGTCTTTGTTACTTGGTGTCAGTGTATGTCTTTGTGACCTGGTGCAAATGTATGTCTGTGTAACTGGGTAACAGTGTCTGTCTTTGTTACTTGGTGTAAGTGTGTGTCTGTGTTGCTGGGTATCAGTGCGTGTCTTTCTTACTTGGTGTAAGTGTGTGTCTGTGTTACTGGGTATCAGTGTATGTCTTTGTTATTTGGTGTCAGTTTATGTCTTTGTTACTTGGTGTAAGTGTGTGTCTTTGTTACTGGGTGTCAGTGTATGTCTTTGTTGCTGGCTGTCAGTGTATGCCTTTGTTTCTTCAGTCAGTGTATGCCTTTGTACTTGGTGGAAGTGTGTGTCTGTGTAACTGAGTATCAGTGTATGTCTTTGTTACTTGGTGTATTTGTGTGTCTGTGTGACTGCGTATCAGTGAATGTCTTTATTACTTGTTGTCAGTTTATGTCTTTGTTACTTGGTGTAAGTGTGTGTCTGTGTTACTGGGTATCAGTGAATGTCTTTGTTACTTGGTGTCAGTGTATGTCCTTGTTACTTGGTGTCACTGTGTGTCTTTGTTACTGGGTGTCAGTGTTTGTCTTTGTTACTGGGTGTCAGTGTATGTCTTTGTGACTTGGTGTTAGTGTGTGTCTGTGTTACTGGGTATCAGTGTCTGTCTTTGTTACTTGGTGTAACTGTGTGCCTGTGTTACTGGGTGTCAGTGTATGTCGGTGTACGTGGTGTATGTGTGTGTCTTTGTTACTTGGTGTCAGTGTATTTCTGTGTTACTTGGTGTATGTGTATGTCTTTGTTACTTGGTGACAGTGTATGTCTTTGTTACTTGGTGTAAGTGTCTGTATGTGTTACTTGGTGTCAGTGTGTGTCTTTGGTTCTGGGTGTCAGTGTTTGACTTTGTTACTGGGTGTCAGTGTATGTCTTTGTGACTTGGTGTTAGTGTGTGTCTGTGTTGCTGGGTATCAGTGTATGTCTTTGTTACTTGGTGTCAGTGTATGTCTGTGTACTTGGTGTATGTGTGTGTCTTTGTTACTTGGTGTCAGTGTATGTCTGTGTTACTTGGTGTATGTGTATGTCTTTGTTACTTGGTGTCAGTGTGTGTCTTTGTTACTTGGTGTCAGTGTGTGTCTTTGGTTCTGGGTGTCAGTGTTTGTCTTTGTTACTGGGTGTCAGTGTATGTCTTTGTGACTTGGTGTTAGTGTGTGTCTGTGTTACTGGGTATCACTGTATGTCTTTGTTACTTGGTGTCAGTGTATGTCTGTGTTACTTGGTGTCTGTGTATGTCTTCGTTACTTGGTGTCAGTGTGTGTCTTTGTTACTTGGTGTCAGTGTGTGTCTTTGGTTCTGGGTGTCAGTGTTTGTCTTTGTTACTGGGTGTCAGTGTATGTCTTTGTGACTTTGTGTTAGTGTGTGTCTGTGTTACTGGGTATCAGTGTATGTCTTTGTTACTTGGTGTCTGTGTATGTCTTTGTTACTTGGTGTCAGTGTGTGTCATTGTTACTTGGTGTCAGTGTGTGTCTTTGGTTCTGGGTGTCAGTGTTTGTCTTTGTGACTTGGTGTTAGTGTGTGTCTGTGTTACTGGGTATCAGTGTATGTCTTTGTTACTTGGTGTCAGTGTATGTCTGTGTACTTGGTGTATGTGTGTGTCTTTGTTACTTGGTGTCAGTGTATGTCTGTGTTACTTGGTGTATGTGTATGTCTTTGTTACTTGGTTTCAGTGTATGTCTTTGTTACTTGGTGTAAGTGTGTGTATGTGTTACTTGGTGTAGGTGTGTGTCTGTGTTGCTGGGTATCAGTGTATGTCTTTGTTACTTGGTGTCTGTGGATGTCTTTGTTACTTGGTGTCAGTGTGTGTCTTTGTTACTTGGTGTCAGTGTGTGTCTTTGGTTCTAGGTGTCAGTGTTTGTCTTTGTTACTGGGTGTCAGTGTATGTCTTTGTGACTTGGTGTTACTGTGTGTCTGTGTTACTTGGTATCAGTGTATGTATTTGTTACTTGGTGTCAGTGTATGTCTGTGTACTTGGTGTAAGTTTGTGTCTTTGTTACTTGGTGTCAGTATATGTCTGTGTTACTTGGTGTAAGTGTATGTCTTTGTTACTTGGTATCAGTGTATGTCTTTGTTACTTGGTGTCAGTGTATGTCGGTGTTACTTGGTGTAAGTGTATGTCTTTGTTACTTGGTGTCAGTTTATGTCTTTGTTACTTGGTGTAAGTGTATGTCTTTGTTATTTGGTGTCAGTGTATGTCTTTGTTACTTGGTGTAAGTGTATTTCTTTGTTACTTGGTGTCAGTGTATGTCTTTTTTACTTGGTGTAAGTGTATGTCTTTGCTACTTGGTGTCAGTGTTTGTTTTTGATACTTGTTGTAAGTGTATGTCTGTGTTACTGGGTATCAGTGTCTGTCTTTGTTACTTGGTGTAAGTGTGTGTCTGTGTTACTAGGTGTCAGTGTATGTCTTTGTGACTTGGCGTTAGTGTGTGTCTGTGTTACTGGGTATCAGTGCCTGTCTTTGTTACTTGGTGTAACTGTGTGCCTGTGTTACTGGGTATCAGTGTATGTCGGTGTACTTGGTGTATGTGTGTGTCTTTGTTACTTGGTGTCAGTGTATGTCTGTGTTACTTGGTGTATGTGTATGCCTTTGTTACTTGGTGTCAGTGTATGTCTTTGTTACTTGGTGTCAGTGTATGTATTTGTTACTTGGTGTCAGTGTATGACTGTGTTTCTTGGTGTCAGTGTATGTCTTTGATACATGGTGTAAGTGTGTGTATGTGTTACTTGGTGTAAGTGTGTGTCTGTGTTGCTGGGTATCAGTGTTTGTCTTTGTTACTTGGTGTCAGTGTATGTCTTTATTACTTGGTGTCAGTGTATGTATTTGTTACTTGGTGTCAGTGTATGTCTGTGTTCCTTGGTGTAAGTGTATGTCTTTGTTACTTGGTGTCAGTGTATGTCTTTGTCACTTGGTGTAAGTGTGTGTCTGAGTTACTGGGTATCAGTGCATGTCTTTGTTACTTGGTGTGTGTGTGTCTTTGTTTTGGGTATCAGTGAATGTCTTTGTTACTTGGTGGCAGTGTATGTCTTTGTTACTGGGTGTCAGTGTATGTTTTTGTTAATGGGTTTCAGTGTATGTCTTTGTTACTTGGTGTCCGTGTGTGTCTGTGTTACTGGGTGTCAGTGTATGCCTTTGTTACTTGGTGCCAGTGTATGCCTTTGTTACTTGGTGCAAGTGTGTGTCTGTGTAACTGAGTATCAGTGTATGTCTTTGTTACTTGGTGTAAGTGTGTGTCTGTGTTACTGGGTATCAGTTTATGTCTTTGTTACTTGTTGTCAGTTTATGTCTTTGTTACTTGGTGTAAGTGTGTGTCTGTGTTTCTGGGCATCAGTGTATGTCTTTGTTACTTGGTGTCATTGTCTGTCTTTGTTACTTGGTGTAAGTGTGTGTCTGTGTTACTGGGTATCAGTGTATGTCTTTGTTACTTGGTGTCAGTGTATGTCTTTGTTACTTGGTGTAAGTGCATGTCTTTGTTACTTGGTGTCAGTGTATGTCTGTGTTACTTGGTGTAAGTGTATGTCTTTGTTACTTGGTGTCACTGTATGTCTTTGATACTTGGTGTAAGTGTATGTCTGTGTTACTGGGTATCAGTGTCTGTCTTTGTTACTTGGTGTAAGTGTGTGTCTGTGTTGTTGGGTATCAGTGTATGTCTTTGTTACTTGTTGTCAGTTGATGTCTTTGTTACTTGGTGTAAGAGTGTGTCTGTGTTACTGGGTATCAGTGAATGTCTTTGTTACTTGGTGTCAGTGTATGTCCTTGTTACTTGGTGTGTGTGTGTGTCTTTGTTTTGGGTATCTGTGAATGTCTTTGTTACTTGGTGTCAGTGTATGTGTTTGTTAATGGGTTTCAGTGTATGTCTTTGTTACTTGGTGTCCGTGTGTGTATGTGTTACTGGGTGTCAGTGTATGCCTTTGTTACTTGGTGCCAGTGTATGCCTTTGTTACTTGGTGCAAGTGTGTGTCTGTGTAACTGAGTATCAGTGTATGTCTTTGTTACTTGGTGTAAGTGTGTGTCTGTGTTTCTGGGTATCAGTGTATGTCTTTGTTACTTGTTGTCAGTTTATGTCTTTGTTACTTGGTGTAAGTGTGTGTCTGTGTTTCTGGGTATCAGTGTATGTCTTTGTTACTTGGTGTAAGTGTGTGTCTGTGTTACTGGGTATCAGTGTATGTCTTTGTTACTTGGTGTCAGTGTATGTCTTTGTTACTTGGTGTAAGTGCATGTCTTTGTTACTTGGTGTCAGTGTATGTCTGTGTTACTTGGTGTAAGTGTATGTCTTTGTTACTTGGTGTCAGTGTATGTCTTTGTTACTTGGTGTAAGTGTATGTCTTTGTTACTTTTTGTCAGTGTATGTCTTTGTTACATGGTGTAACTGTATGTCTTTGCAACTTGGTGTCAGTGTATGTCTTTGATACTTGGTGTAAGTGTATGTCTGTGTTACTGGGAATCAGTGTCTGTCTTTGTTACATTGGTGTAAGTGTGTGTCTGTGTTGTTGGGTATCAGTGTATGTCTTTGTTACTTGTTGTCAGTTTATGTCTTTGTTACTCGGTGTAAGAGTGTGTCTGTGTTACTGGGTATATGTTAATGTCTTTGTTACTTGGTGTCAGTGTCTGTCCTTGTTACTTGGTGTGTGTGTGTCTTTGTTTTGGGTATCAGTGAATGTCTTTGTTACTTGGTGGCAGTGTATGTCTTTGTTACTGGGTGTCAGTGCATGTTTTTGTTACTGGGTGTCAGTTTATGTCTTTGTTACTGGGTGTCAGTGTATGCCTTTGTTACTTGGTGCCAGTGTAAGTCTTTGTTACTTGGTGCAAGTGTGTGTCTGTATTACTGGGTATCAGTGTATGTCTTTGTTACTTGGTGTAATTGTCTGTCTTTGTTACTTGCTGTAAGTGCATGTCTTTATTACTTGGTGTCAGTGTATGCCTTTGTTACTTGGTGCCAGTGTATGTCTTTGTTACTTGGTGTAAGTGTGTGTCTGTGTTACTGGGTATCAGTGTATGTCTTTGTTACTTGTTGTCAGTTTATGTCTTTGTTACTTGGTGTAAGTGTGCGTCTGTGTTACTGGGTATCAGTGTAAGTCTTTGTTACTTGGTGTAATTGTCTGTCTTTGTTACTTGGTGTAAGAGTGTGTACTGTGTTACTGGGTATCAGTGTATGTCTTTGTTACTTGGTGTCAGTGTATGTCTTTGTTACTTGGTGCAAGTGCATGTCTTTGTTACTTGGAGTCAGTGTATGTCTGTGTTACTTGGTGTAAGTGTATGTCTTTGTTACTTGGTGTCAGTGTATTTCTTTGTTACTTGGTGTAAGTGTATGTCTTTGCAACTTGGTGTCAGTGTATGTCTTTGATACTTGGTGTAAGTGTATGTCCGTGTTACTGCGTATCAGTGTCTGTCTTTGTTACTTGGTGTAAGTGTGTGTCTGTGTTGTTGGGTATCAGTGTATGTCTTTGTTACTTGTTGTCAGTTTATGTCTTTGTTACTTGTTGTAAGAGTGTGTCTGTGTTACTGGGTATCAGTGAATGTCTTTGTTACTTGGTGTCAGTGTATGTCCTTGTTACTTGTTGTAAGTGTGTGTCTGTGTTACTGGGTATCAGTGAATGTCTTTGTTACTTGGTGTCAGTGTGTGCCTTTGTTACTTGGTGTCATTGTGTGTATCTGTTACTGGGTATCAGTGTCTGTCATTGTTACTTGGTGTAAGTGTGTGTCTGTGTTACTGGGTATCAGTGTATGTGTTGTTACTTGGTGTCAGTGTATGTCTGTGTTACTTGGTGTAAGTGTGTGTCTTTGTTACTTGGTGTCAGTGTATGTCTGTGTTACTTGGTGAAAGTGTATGTCTTTGTTACTTGGTGTCAGTGTATGTCTTTGTTACTTGGTGTCATTGTATTTCTTTGTTACATGGTGTAAGTGTGTGTCTGTATGATGGGTATCAGTGTATGTCTTTGTTACTTGGTGTCTGTGTATGTCTGTGATACTTGGTGTAAGTGTGTGTCTGTGTTACTGGGTATCAGTGCATGTCGTTGTTACTTGGTGTCTGTGTATGGCTTTGTTACTTGGTGTCAGTGTGTGTCTTTGTTACTTGGTGTCAGTGTTTGTCTTTGTTACTGGGTGTCAGTGTTTGTCTTTGTTACTGGGTGTTAGTGTGTGTCTGTGTTACTGGGTATCAGGTATGTCTTTGTTACTTGGTGCCAGTGTATGTCTGTGTACTTGGTGTAAGTTTGTGTCTTTGTTACTTGGTGTCAGTAAATGTCTGTGTTACTTGGTGTAAGTGTATGTCTTTGTTAGTGGGTGTCAGTGTCTGTCTTTGTTACTTGGTGTAAGTATATGTCTTTGTTTCTTGGTGTCAGTGCATGTCTTTGTTACTTGGTGTCAGTGTATGTCCTTGTTACCCAGTAACACAGTACACCAAGTATCAGTGTATGTCTTAGTTACTTGGTGTCAGTGTGTGCCTTTGTTACTTGGTGTCATTGTGTGTCTTTGTTCCTGGGTGTCAGTGTATGTCTTTGTTACTGGGTGTCAGTGCATGTCTTTGTGACTTGGTGTAAGTGTGTGTATCTGTTACTGGGTATCAGTGTCTGTCATTGTTACTTGGTGTAAGTGTGTGTCTGTGTTACTGGGTATCAGTGTATGTCTTTGTTACTTGGTGTCAGTGTATGTCTGTGTTACTTGGTGTAAGTGTGTGTCATTGTTACTTGGTGTCAGTGTATGTCTGTGTTACTTGCAGTAAGTGTATGTCTTTGTTACTTGGTGTCAGTGTATGTCTTTGTTACTTGGTGTCATTGTATGTCTTTGTTACATGGTGTAAGTGTGTGTCTGTGTTACTGGGTATCAGTGTATGTCGTTGTTACTTGGTGTCTGTGTATGACTTTGTTACTTGGTGTCAGTGTGTGTCTTTGTTACTTGGTGTCAGTGTGTGTCTTTGTTACTGGGTATCAGTGTATGTCTTTGTTACTTGGTGTCTGTGTATGTCTGTGATACTTGGTGTAAGTGTTTGTCTGTGTTGCGGTGTATCAGTGTATGTCTTTGTTACTTGGTGTAAGTGTGTGTCTGTGTTACTGGGTATCAGTGTATGTCGTTGTTACTTGGTGTCTGTGTATGTCTTTGTTACTTGGTGTCAAAGTGTGTCTTTGTTACTTCGTGTCAGTGTGTGTCTTTGTTATTGGGTGTCAGTGTTTGTCTTTGTTACCGGGTGTCAGTGTATGTCTTTGTGACTTGGTGTTAGTGTGTGTCTGTGTTACTGGGTATCAGTGTATGTCTTTGTGACTTGGTGTCAGTGTATGTCTGTGTACTTGGTGTAAGTTTGTGTCTTTGTTACTTGGTGTCAGTATATGTCTGTGTTACTTGGTGTAAGTGTATGTCTTTGTTACTTGGTGTCAGTGTATGTCTTTGTTACTTGGTGTAAGTATATGTCTTTGTTTCTTGGTGTCAGTGCATGTCTTTGTTACTTGGTGTGAGTGCATGTCTTTGTTACTTGGTGTCAGTGTATGTCTCTGTTACTTGGTGTAAGTGTGTGTCTGTGTTACTGGGTATCAGTGTATGTCTTTGTTACTTGGTGTCATTGTCTGTTTTTGTTACTTGGTGTAAGTGTGTGTCTGTGTTACTGGGTATCAGTGTATGTCATTGTTACTTGGTGTCAGTGTATGTCTTTGTTACTTGGTGTAAGTGTATGTCTTTGTTACTTGGTGTCAGTGTTTGTCTGTGTTACTTGGTGTAAGTGTATGTCTTTGTTACTTGGTGTCAGTGTATGTCTTTGTTACTTGGTGTAAGTGTCTTTTCTTCTTTCTTTTGGGCCTCCTTATCTCGAGAGACAATGGATACGCGCCTGGAGGTGGTCAGTGGTTTGTGAAGCAGCGCCTGGAGTGGCTATAAAGGCCAATTCTGCAGTGACAGGCTCTTCCACAGGTGCTGCAGAGAAATTTGTTTGTTGGGTCTGTTGCACAGTTGGCTCTCCCCTTGCGCCTCTGAGTATGTGTATGTCTGTGTTACTGGGTATCAGTGTCTGTCTTTGTTACTTGGTGTAAGTGTGTGTCTGTGTTAATGGGTATCAGTGTCTGTCTTTGTTACTTGGTGTCAGTTTATGTCTTTCTTACTTGGTGTCAGTGTATGTCTGTGCACTTGGTGTAAGTGTGTGTCTGTGTTACTGGGTATCAGTGTTTGTCTTTGTTACTTGGTGTCAGTTTATGTCTTTCTTACTTGGTGTCAGTGTATGTCTTTGTTCTTGGTGTCAGTGTATGTCTGTGTTACATGGTGTCAGTGTGTGTCTTTGTTACTGGGTGCCAGTGTATGTCTTTGTTATTTGGTGTAAGTGTGTGTCTGTGTTACTGGGTATCAGTGTATGTCTTTGATACTTGGTGTAAGTGTGTGTATGTGTTACTTGGTGTAAGTGTGTGTCTTTGATACTTGGTGTAAGTGTGTGTATGTGTTACTTGGTGTAAGTGAGTGTCTGTTTTGCTTGGTATCAGTGTATGTCTTTGTTACTTGGTGTCAGTGTATGTCTTTGTTACTTGGTGTCAGTGTATTTATTTGTTACTTGGTGTCAGAGTATGTCTGTGTTACTTGGTGTCAGTGTATGTCTGTGTTCCTTTGTGTAAGTGTATGTCTTTGTTACTTGGTGTAAGTGTATGTCTTTGTTACTTGGTGTAAGTGTGTGTCTGTGTTACTGGGTATCAGTGTATGTCTTTGTTACTTGGTGTCAGTGTATGTCTTTGTTACTTGGTGTGTGTGTGTTTGTGTTTTGGGTATCAGTGAATGTCTTTGTTACTTGGTGGCAGTGTATGTCTTTGTTACTGGGTGTCAATGTATGTTTTTGTTAATGGGTTTCAGTGTATGTCTTTGTTACTTGGTGTCCATGAGTGTCTGTGTTACTGGGTGTCAGTGTATGTCTTTGTTACTGGGTGTCAGTGTATGCCTTTGTTACTTGGTGTCAGTGTATGCATTTGTTACTTGGTGTAAGTGTGTGTCTGTGTAACTGAGTATCAGTGTATGTCTTTGTTACTTGGTGTAAGTGTGTGTCTGTGTTACTGGGTTTCAGTGTATGTCTTTGTTACTTGTTGTCAGTTTATGTCTTTGTTACTTGGTGTAAGAGTGTGTCTGTGTTACTGGGTATCAGTAAATGTCTTTGCTACTTGGAGTCAGTGTATGCCCTTGTAAATTGGTGTAAGTGTGTGTCTGTGTTACTGGGTATCAGTGTATGTCTTTGCTACTTGGTGTCAGTTTGTGCCTTTGTTACTTGGTGTCATTGTGTGTCTTTGTTACTGGGTGTCAGTGTAAGTCTTTGTTACTTGGTGTCAGTGTCTGTCATTGTTACTTGGTGCAAGTGTGTGTCTGTGTTACTGGGTATCAGTGTATGTCTTTGTTACTTGGTGTCAGTGTATGTCTGTGTACTTGGTGGATGTGTGTGTCTTTGTTACTTGGTGTCTGTGTATGTCTGTGTTACTTGGTGTAAGTGTATGTCTTTGTTACTTCGTGTCAGTGCATGTCTTTGTTACTTGGTGTCAGTGTATGTCTCTGTTACTTGATGTAAGTGTGTGTCCTTGTTACTTGGTGTAAGTGTGTGTCTGTGTTACTGGGTATCAATGTATGTCTTTGTTACTTGTTGTCAGTTTGTGCCTTTTTTACTTGGTGTCATTGTGTGTCGTTGTTACTGGCTGTAAGTGTGTGTATCTGTTACTGGGTATCAGTGTCTGTCATTGTTACTTGGTGTAAGTGTGTGTCTGTGTTACTGGGTATCAGTGTATGTCTTTGTTACTCGGTGTCAGTGTATGTCTGTGTTACTTGGTGGAAGTGTGTGTCTTTGTTACTTGGTGTCAGTGTATGTCTGTGTTACTTGGTGTAAGTGTATGTCTTTGTTACTTGGTGTCAGTGTATGTCTTTGTTACTTGTTGTCATTGTATGTCTTTGTGACTTGGTGTTAGTGTGTGTCTGTGTTACTGGGTATCAGTGTATGTCTTTGTTACTTGGTGTCAGTGTATGTCTGTGTACTTGGTGTAAGTTTGTGTCTTTGTTACTTGGTGTCAGTATATGTCTGTGTTACTTGGTGTAAGTGTATGTCTTTGTTACTTGTTGTCAGTGCATGTCTTTGTTACTTGGTGTAAGTATATGCCTTTGTTCCTTGGTGTCAGTGCATGTCTTTGTTACTTGGTGTAAGTGTATGCCTTTGCTACTTGATGTCAGTGCATGTCTCTGTTACTTGGTGTAAGTGTGTGTATGTGTTACTTGCTATCAGTGTATGTCTTTGTTACTTGGTGTCATTGTCTGTCTTTGTTACTTGGTGTAAGTGTGTGTCTGTGTTAATGGGTGTCAGTGTCTGTCTTTGTTACTTGGTGTAAGTGTGTGTCTGTGTTGTTGGGTATCAGTGTATGTCTTTGTTACTTGGTGTAAGTGTGTGTCTGTGTTTCTGGGTATCAGTTTATGTCTTTGTTACTTAGTGTCAGTGTACGTCTTTGTTACTTGGTGTAAGTGTATGTCTTTGTTACTTGGTGTCAGTGTATGTCTTTGTTACTTGGTGTCAGTGTATGTCTTTGTTACTGGGTGTAAGTGTGTGTCTGTGTTGTTGGGTATCAGTGTATGTCTTTGTTACTTGGTGTAAGTGTGCGTCTGTGTTGCTGGGTATCAGTGCCTGTCTTCGTTACTTGGTGTCTTTGTATCTGTTTGTTACTGGGTATCAGTGTATGTCTTTGTTACTTGGTGTCAGTGTATGTCTGTGTACTTGGTGTATGTGTGTGTCTTTGTTACTTGGTGTCAGTGTATGTCTGTGTTACTTGGTGTAAGTGTATGTCTTTGTAACTTGGTGGCAGTGTATGTCTTTGTTACTTGGTGCAAGTGTATGTCTTTGTTACTTGGTGTCAGTGTATGTCTATGTTACTTGATGTAAGTGTGTGTCAGTGTTACTGGGTATCATTGTATGTCTTTGTTACTTGGTGTCATTGTCTGTCTTTGTTACGTGTTGTAAGTGTGTGTCTGTGTTACTTGGTGTAAGTGTGTGTCTGTGTTACTGGGTATAAGTGGATGTCTTTGTTATTTGCTGTAAGTGTATGTCTTTGCTACTTGGTGTCAGTGTATGTCTTTGTTACTTTGTGTAAGTGTCTGTCTTTGCAACTTGGTGTCTGTGTATGTCTTTGATACTTGGTGTTAATGTATGTCTGTGTTACTTGGTGTCAGTGTATGTCTTTGATACTTGGTGTAAGTGTGTGTATGTGTTACTTGGTGTAAGTGTGTGTCTTTGATACTTGGTGCAAGTGAGTGTATGTGTTACTTGGTGTAAGTGAGTGTCTGTTCTGCTTGGTATCAGTGTATGTCTTTGTTACTTGGTGTCAGTGTATTTATTTGTTACTTGGTGTCAGAGTATGTCTGTGTTACTTGGTGTCAGTGTATGTCTGTGTTCCTTGGTGTAAGTGTATGTCTTTGTTACTTGGTGTAAGTGTATGTCTTTGTCACTTGGTGTAAGTGTGTGTCTGGTGTTACTGGGTATCAGTGTATGTCTTTGTTACTTGGTGTCAGTGTATGTCTTTGTTACTTGGTGTGTGTGTGTGTCTGTGTTTTGGGTTTCAGTGAATGTCTTTGTTACTTGGTGGCAGTGTATGTCTTTGTTACTGGGTGTCAATGTATGTTTTTGTTAATGGGTTTCAGTGTATGTCTTTGTTACTTGGTGTCCATGTGTGTCTGTGTTACTGGGTGTCAGTGTATGTCTTTGTTACTGGGTGTTAGTGTATGCCTTTGTTACTTGGTGTCAGTGTATGCATTTGTTACTTGGTGTAAGTGTGTGTCTGTGTAACTGAGTATCAGTGTATGTCTTTGTTACTGGGTTTCAGTGTATGTCTTTGTTACTTGTTGTCAGATTATGTCTTTGTTACTTGGTGTAAGAGTGTGTCTGTGTTACTGGGTATCAGTAAATGTCTTTGCTACTTGGTGTCAGTGTATGTCCTTGTTACTTGGTGTAAGTGTATGTCTTTGCAACTTGGTGTCAGTGTATGTCTTTGATACTTGGTGTAAGTGTATGTCTGTGTTACTCGGTATCAGTGTCTGTCTTTGTTACTTGGTGTAAGTGTGTGTCTGTGTTGTTGGGTATCAGTGTCTGTCTTTGTTACTTGGTGTCTGTGTATGTATTTGTTACTTGGTGTCAGTGTGTGTCTTTGTTACTTGGTGTCAGTGTGTGTCTTTGTTACTGGGTGTCAGCGTTTGTCTTTGATACTGGGTGTCAGTGTATGTCTTTGTGACTTGGTGTTAGTGTGTGTCTGTGTTACTGGGTATCAGTGTCTGTCTTTGCTACTTGGTGTAAGTGTGTGTCTGTGTTACTGGGTATCAGTGTATGTCTTTGTTACTTGGTGTCAGTGTATGTCTGTGTACTTGGTGTATGTGTGTGTCTTTGTTACTTGGTGTCAGTGTATGTCTTTGTAAATTGGTGTAAGTGTCTGTCTTTGTTTCTTGGTGTCAGTGCATGTCTGTTACTTGGTGTAAGTGTATGTCTTTGTTTCTTGGTGTAAGTGTGTGTCTGTGTTACTTGGTGTAAGTGTGTGTCTGTGTTACTGGGTATCAGTGTATGTCTTTGTTACTTGGTGTCAGTTTATGTCTTTGTTACTTGGTGTAAGTGTGTGTCTGTGTTACTGGGTATCAGTGAATGTCTTTGTTACTTGGTGTCAGTCTATGTCCTTGTTACTTGGTGTAATTGTGTGTCTGTGTTACTGGGTATCAGTGTATGTCTTTGTTACTTGGTGTCAGTGTGTGCCTTTGTTACTTGTTGTCATTGTGTGTCTTTGTTACTGGGTGTCAGTGTATGTCTTTGTTACTGGGTGTCAGTGTATGTCTGTGTTACTGGGTATCAGTGTATGTCTTTGTTACTTGGTGTCAGTGTATGTCTGTGTTACTTGGTGTAAGTGTGTGTCTTTGTTACTTGGTGTCAGTGTTTGTCTGTGTTGCTTGGTGTAAGTGTATGTCTTTGTTACTTGGTGTCAGTGTATGTCTTTGTTACTTGGTGTCATTGTATGTCTTTGTTACTTGGTGTAAGTGTGTGTCTGTGTTACTGGGTATCAGTGTATGTCTTTGTTACTTGGTGTCAGTGAATGTCTTTGTTACTTGGTGTCAGTGTATGTCTGTGTTACTTGGTGTAAGTGTGTGTCTGTGTTACTGGGTATCAGTTTATGTCTTTGTTACTTGGTGTCAGTGTATGTCCTTGTTACGTGGTGTAAGTGTATGTCTTTGTTACTTGGTGTCAGTGTATGTCTGTGTTACTTGGTGTAAGTGTCTGTCTTTATTACTTGGTGTCAGTGTAAGTCTTTGATACTTGGTGTATGTGTATGTCTGTGTTACTGGGTATCAGTGTCTGTCTTTGTTACTTGGTGTAAGTGTGTGTCTGTGTTGTTGGGGATCAGTGAATGTCTTTGTTACTTGGTGTAAGTGTGCGTCTGTGTTACTGGGTATCAGTGTCTGCCTTTGTTACTTGGTGTCTGTGTATGTCTTTGTTACTTGGTGTCAGTGTGTGTCTTTGTTACTTGGTGTCAGTGTGTGTCTTTGTTCCTGGGTGTCAGCGTTTGTCTTTGTTACTGGGTGTCAGTGTATGTCTTTGTGACTTGGTGTTAGTGTGTGTCTGTGTTACTTGCTGTCAGTGTATGTCGGTGTTACTTGGTGTAAGTGTATGTCTTTGTTACTTAGTGTCAGTGTATGTCTTTGTTAATTGGTGTAAGTGTCTGTCTTTGTTTCTTGGTGTCAGTGCATGTCTTTGTTACTTGGTGGAAGTGTATGTCTTTGTTACTTGGTGTCAGTGTATGTCTCTGTTACTTGATGTAAGTGTGTGTCTGTGTTACTGGGTATCAGTGTATGTCTTTGTTACTTGGTGTCATTGTCTGTCTTTATTACTTGGTGTAAGAATGTGTCTGTGTTACTTGGTGTAAGTGTGTGTCTGTGTTACTGGGTTTCAGTGAATGTCTTTGTTACTTGGTGTCAGTGTATGTCTTTGATACTTGGTGTATGTGTATGTCTGTGTTACTGGGTATCAGTGTCTGTCTTTGTTACTTGGTGTAAGTGTGTGTCTGTGTTGTTGGGTATCAGTGAATGTCTTTGTTACTTGGTGTAAGTTTGCGTCTGTGTTACTGGGTATCAGTGTCTGTCTTTGTTACTTGGTGTCTGTGTATGTCTTTGTTACTTGGTGTCAGTGTGTGTCTTTGTTACTTGGTGTCAGTGTGTGTCTTTGTTACTGGGTGTCAGCGTTTGTCTTTGTTACTGGGTGTCAGTGTATGTCTTTGTGACTTGGTGTTAGTGTGTGTCTGTGTTACTTGCTGTCAGTGTATGTCGGTGTTACTTGGTGTAAGTGTATGTCTTTGTTACTTGGTGTCAGTGTATGTTTTTGTTAATTGGTGTAAGTGTCTGTCTTTGTTTCTTGGTGTCAGTGCATGTCTTTGTTACTTGGTGGAAGTGTATGTCTTTGTTACTTGGTGTCAGTGTATGTCTCTGTTACTTGATGTAAGTGTGTGTCTGTGTTACTGGGTATCAGTGTATGTCTTTGTTACTTGGTGTCATTGTCTGTCTTTGTTACTTGGTGTAAGAATGTGTCTGTGTTACTTGGTGTAAGTGTGTGTCTGTGTTACTGGGTATCAGTGAATGTCTTTGTTACTTGGTGTCAGTGTATGTCCTTGTTCCTTGGTGTAAGTTTGTGTCTGTGTTACTAGGTATCAGTGTATGTCTTTGTTACTTGGTGTCATTGCGTGTCTTTGTTACTGGGTGTCAGTGTATGTCTTTGTTACTGGGTGTCAGTGTATGTCTGTGTTACTGGGTATCAGTGTATGTCTTTGTTACTTGGTGTCAGTGTATGTCTGTGTTGCTTGGTGTAAGTGTATGTCTTTGCTACTTGGTGTCAGTGTATGTATTTGTTACTTGGTGTCATTGTATGTCTTTGTTACATGGTGTAAGTGTGTGTCTGCGTTACTGGGTATCAGTGTATGTCTTTCTTACTTGGTGTCTGTGTATGTCTGTGATACTTGGTGTAAGTGTGTGCCTGTGTTGCTGGGTATCAGTGTATGTCTTTGTTACTTGGTGTAAGTGTGTGTCTGTGTTACTGGGTATCATTGTATGTCGTTGTTACTTGGTGACTGTGTTTGTCTTTGTTACTTGGTGTCAGTGTGTGTCTTTGTTACTTGGTGTCAGTGTGTGTCTGTGTTACTGGGTATCAGTGAATGTCTTTGTTACTTGGTATCAGTGTATGTCTTTGTTACTTGGTGTCAGTGTATGTCTGTGTTACTTGGTGTAAGTGTGTGTCTTTGTTACTTGGTGTCAGTGTTTGTCTGTGTTGCTTGGTGTAAGTATATGTCTTTGTTACTTGGTGTCAGTGTATGTCTTTGTTACTTGGTGTCATTGTATGTCTTTGTTACTTGGTGTAAGTGTGTGTCTGTGTTACTGGGTATCAGTGTATGTCTTTGTTACTTGGTGTCAGTGAATGTCTTTGTTACTTGGTGTCAGTGTATGTCTGTGTTACTTGGTGTAAGTGTGTGTCTGTGTTACTGGGTATCAGTTTATGTCTTTGTTACTTGGTGTCAGTGTATGTCCTTGTTACTTGGTGTAAGTGTATGTCTTTGTTACTTGGTGTCAATGTAAGTCTGTGTTACTTGGTGTAAGTGTCTGTCTTTATTACTTGGTGTCAGTGTAAGTCTTTGATACTTGGTGTATGTGTATGTCTGTGTTACTGGGTATCAGTGTCTGTCTTTGATACTTGGTGTAAGTGTGTGTCTGTGTTGTTGGGTATCAGTGAATGTCTTTGTTACTTGGTGTAAGTGTGCGTCTGTGTTACTGGGTATCAGTGTCTGTCTTTGTTACTTGGTGTCTGTGTATGTCTTTGTTACTTGGTGTCAGTGTGTGTCTTTGTTACTTGGTGTCAGTGTGTGTCTTTGTTCCTGGGTGTCAGCGTTTTTCTTTGTTACTGGGTGTCAGTGTATGTCTTTGTGACTTGGTGTTAGTGTGTGTCTGTGTTACTTGCTGTCAGTGTATGTCGGTGTTACTTGGTGTAAGTGTATGTCTTTGTTACTTAGTGTCAGTGTATGTCTTTGTTAATTGGTGTAAGTGTCTGTCTTTGTTTCTTGGTGTCAGTGCATGTCTTTGTTACTTGGTGGAAGTGTATGTCTTTGTCACTTGGTGTCAGTGTATGTCTCTGTGACTTGATGTAAGTGTGTGTCTGTGTTACTGGGTATCAGTGTATGTCTTTGTTACTTGGTGTCATTGTCTGTCTTTATTACTTGTTGTAAGAATGTGTCTGTGTTACTTGGTGTAAGTGTGTGTCTGTGTTACTGGGTATCAGTGAATGTCTTTGTTACTTGGTGTCAGTGTATGTCTTTGATACTTGGTGTATGTGTATGTCTGTGTTGCTGGGTATCAGTGTATGTCTGTGTTACTTGGTGTAAGTGTGTGTCTGTGTTACTGGATTTCAGTGTCTGTCTTTGTTACTTGGTGTCTGTGTATGTCTTTGTTACTTGGTGTCAGTGTGTGTCTTTGTTACTTGGTGTCAGTGTGTGTCTTTGTTACTGGGTGTCAGTGTTTGTCCTTGTTACTGGGTGTCAGTGTATGTCTTTGTGACTTGGTGTTAATGTGTGTCTGTGTTACTGGTATCAGTGTCTGTCTTTGTTACTTGGTGTAAGTGTGTGTCTGTGTTACTGGGTATCATTGCATGTCTTTGTTACTTGGTGTCAGTGTATGTCTGTGTACTTGGTGTATGTGTGTGTCTTTGATACTTGGTGTCAGTGTCTGTCTGTGTTACTTGGTGTAAGTGTATGTCTTTGTTACTTGGTGTCAGTGTATGTCTCTGTTACTTGCAGTAAGTGTATGTCTTTGTTTCTTGGTGTCAGTGCATGTCTTTGTTACTTGGTGTAATTGTATGTCTTTGCTACTTGGTGTAAGTGTATGTCTTTGTTACTTGGTGTAAGTGTATGTCTTTGTTACTTGGTGTCAGTGCATGTCTTTGTTACTTGGTGTAAGTGTATGTCTTTGCAACTTGGTGTCAGTGTATGTCTTTGATACTTGGTGTAAGTGTATGTCTGTGTTACTGGGTATCAGTGTCTGTCTTTGTTACTTGGTGTAAGTGTGTGTCTGTGTTGTTGGGTATCAGTGAATGTCTTTGTTACTTGGTGTAAGTGTGCGTCTGTGTTACTGTGTATCAGTGTCTGTCTTTGTTACTTGGTGTCTGTGTATGTATTTGTTACTTGGTGTCAGTGTGTGTCTTTGTTACTTGGTGTCAGTGTGTGTCTTTGTTAATGGGTGTCAGCGTTTGTCTTTGTTACTGGGTGTCAGTGTATGTCTTTGTGACTTGGTGTTAGTGTGTGTCTGTGTTACTGGGTATCAGTGTCTGTCTTTGCTACTTGGTGTAAGTGTGTGTCTGTGTTCCTGGGTATCAGTGTTTGTCTTTGTTACTTGGTGTCAGTGTATGTCTGTGTACTTGGTGTATGTGTGTGTCTTTGTTACTTGGTGTCAGTGTATGTCTTTGTAAATTGGTGTAAGTGTCTGTCTTTGTTTCTTGGTGTCAGTGCATGTCTGTTACTTGGTGTAAGTGTATGTCTTTGTTTCTTGGTGTAAGTGTGTGTCTGTGTTACTTGGTGTAAGTGTGTGTCTGTGTTACTGGGTATCAGTGTATGTCTTTGTTACTTGGTGTCAGTTTATGTCTTGGTTACTTGGTGTAAGTGTGTGTCTGTGTTACTGGGTATCAGTGAATGTCTTTGTTTCTTGGTGTCAGTCTATGTCCTTGTTACTTGGTGTAAGTGTGTGTCTGTGTTACTGGGTATCAGTGTATGTCTTTGTTACTTGGTGTCAGTGTGTGCCTTTGTTACTTGTTGTCATTGTGTGTCTTTGTTACTGGGTGTCAGTGTATGTCTTTGTTACTGGGTATCAGTGTATGTCTTTGTTAATTGGTGTCAGTGTATGTCTGTGTTACTTGGTGTAAGTGTGTGTCTTTGTTACTTGGTGTCAGTGTTTGTCTGTGTTGCTTGGTGTAAGTGTATGTCTTTGTTACTTGGTGTCAGTGTATGTCTTTGTTACTTGGTGTCATTGTATGCCTTTGTTACATGGTGTAAGTGTGTGTCTGTGTTACTGGGTATCATTGTATGTCTTTGTTACTTGGTGTCAGTGAATGTCTTTGTTACTTGGTGTCAGTGTATGTCTGTGTTACTTGGTGTAAGTGTGTGTCTGTGTTACTGGGTATCAGTTTATGTCTTTGTTACTTGGTGTCAGTGTATGTCTTTGTTACTTGGTGTAAGTGTATGTCTTTGTTACTTGGTGTCAGTGTATGTCTGTGTTACTTGGTGTAAGTGTCTGTCTTTGTTACTTGGTGTCAGTGTAAGTCTTTGTTCCTTGGTGTAAGTGTATGTCTTTGCAACTTGGTGTCAGTGTATGTCTTTGATACTTGGTGTATGTGTATGTCTGTGTTACTGGGTATCAGTGTCTGTCTTTGTTACTTGGTGTAAGTGTGTGTCTGTGTTGTTGGGTATCAGTGAATGTCTTTGTTACTTGGTGTAATTGTGCGTCTGTGTTACTGGGTATCAGTGTCTGTCTTTGTTACTTGGTGTCTGTGTATGTCTTTGTTACTTGGTGTCAGTGTGTGTCTTTGTTACTTCGTGTCAGTGTGTGTCTTTGTTACTGGGTGTCAGCGTTTGTCTTTGTTACTGGGTGTCTGTGTATGTCTTTGTGACTTGGTGTTAGTGTGTGTCTGTGTTACTTGCTGTCAGTGTATGTCGGTGTTACTTGGTGTAAGTGTATGTCTTTGTTACTTGGTGTCAGTGTATGTCTTTGTTAATTGGTGTAAGTGTCTGTCTTTGTTTCTTGGTGTCAGTGCATGTATTTGATTCTTGGTGGAAGTGTATGTCTTTGTTACTTGGTGTCAGTGTATGTCTCTGTTACTTGATGTAAGTGTGTGTCTGTGTTACTGGGTATCAGTGTATGTCTTTGTTACTTGGTGTCATTGTCTGTCTTTGTTACTTGGTGTAAGAATTTGTCTGTGTTACTTGGTGTAAGTGTGTGTCTGTGTTACTGGGTATCAGTGAATGTCTTTGTTACTTGGTGTCAGTGTATGTCTTTGATACTTGTTGTATGTGGATGTCTGTGTTACTGGGTATCAGTGTCTGTCTTTGTTACTTGGTGTAAGTGTGTGTCTGTGTTGTTGGGTATCAGTGAATGTCTTTGTTACTTGGTGTAAGTGTGCGTCTGTGTTACTGGGTATCAGTGTCTGTCTTTGTTACTTGGTGTCTGTGTATGTCTTTGTTACTTGGTGTCAGTGTGTGTCTTTGTTACTTCGTGTCAGTGTGTGTCTTTGTTACTGGGTGTCAGCGTTTGTCTTTGTTACTGGGTGTCAGTGTATGTCTTTGTGACTTGGTGTTAGTGTGTGTCTGTGTTACTTGCTGTCAGTGTATGTCGGTGTTACTTGGTGTAAGTGTATGTCTTTGTTACTTGGTGTCAGTGTATGTCTTTGTTAATTGGTGTAAGTGTCTGTCTTTGTTTCTTGGTGTCAGTGCATGTCTTTGTTACTTGGTGGAAGTGTATGTCTTTGTTACTTGGTGTCAGTGTATGTCTCTGTTACTTGATGTAAGTGTGTGTCTTTGTTACTGGGTATCAGTGTATGTCTTTGTTACTTGGTGTCATTGTCTGTCTTTGTTACTTGGTGTAAGAATGTGTCTGTGTTACTTGGTGGAAGTGTGTGTCTGTGTTACTGGGTATCAGTGAATGTCTTTGTTACTTGGTGTCAGTGTATATCCTTGTTCCTTGGTGTAAGTGTGGGTCTGTGTTACTGGGTATCAGTGTATGTCTTTGTTACTTGGTGTCTGTGTGTGCCTTTGTTACTTGTTGTCATTGCGTGTCCTTGTTACTGGGTGTCAGTGTATGTCTTTGTTACTGGGTGTCAGTGTATGTCTGTGTTACTGGGTATCAGTGTATGTCTTTGTTACTTGGTGTCAATGTATGTCTGTGTTGCTTGGTGTAAGTGTATGTCTTTGCTACTTGGTGTCAGTGTATGTATTTGTTACTTGGTGTCATTGTATGTCTTTGTTACATGGTGTAAGTGTGTGTCTGCGTTACTGGGTATCAGTGTATGTCTTTGTTACTTGGTGTCTGTGTATGTCTGTGATACTTGGTGTAAGTGTGTGTCTGTGTTGCTGGGTATCAGTGTATGTCTTTGTTACTTGGTGTAAGTGTGTGTCTATGTTACTGGGTATCAGTGTATGTCGTTGTTACTTGGTGACTGTGTTTGTCTTTGTTACTTGGTGTCAGTGTGTGTCTTTGTTACTTGGTGTCAGTGTGTGTCTGTGTTACTGGGTATCAGTGAATGTCTTTGTTACTTGGTGTCAGTGTATGTCCTTGTTACTTGTGTAAGTGTGTGTCTGTGTTACTGGGTATCAGTGTATGTCTTTGTTACTTGGTGTCAGTGTGTGCATTTGTTACTTGTTGTCATTGTGTGCCTTTGTTACTGGGTGTCAGTGTATGTCTTTGTTACTGGGTGTCAGTGTATGTCTTTGTTACTTGGTGTCAGTGCATGTATTTGTTACTTGGTGTCATTGTATGTCTTTGTTACATGGTGTAAGTGTGTGTCTGCGTTACTGGGTATCAGTGTATGTCTTCGTTACTTGGTGTCTGTGTATGTCTGTGATAATTGGTGTAAGTGTGTGTCTGTGTTGCTGGGTATCAGTGTATGTCTTTGTTACTTGGTGCAAGTGTTTGTCTGTGTTACTGGGTATCAGTGTATGTCTTTGTTACTTGGTGTCATTGTC
The DNA here is from genome assembly GCF_036365525.1 of Heterodontus francisci. NCBI lineage: Eukaryota > Metazoa > Chordata > Chondrichthyes > Heterodontiformes > Heterodontidae > Heterodontus > Heterodontus francisci. The sequence goes on along the minus strand of NC_090392.1, from coordinate 13,852,297 downwards.
TGTCTTTGTTACTTGGTGTAAGTGTGTGTCTGTGTTACTTGGTGTAAGTGTGTGTCTGTGTTACTGTGTATCAGTGTATGTCTTTGTTACTTGGTGTCAGTTTATGTCTTTGTTACTTGGTGTAAGTGTGTGTCTGTGTTACTGGGTATCCGTGAATGTCTTTGTTACTTGGTGTCAGTGTATGTCCTTGTTACTTGGTGTAAGTGTGTGTCTGTGTTACTGGGTATCAGTGTATGTCTTTGTTACTTGGTGTCAGTGTGTGCCTTTGTTACTTGTTGTCATTGCGTGTCTTTGTTACTGGGTGTCAGTGTATGTCTTTGTTACTGGGTGTCAGTGTATGTCTGTGTTACTGGGTATCAGTGTATGTCTGTGTTACTTGGTGTCAGTGTATGTCTGTGTTGCTTGGTGTAAGTGTATGTCTTTGTTACTTGGTGTAAGTGTATGTATTTGTTACTTGGTGTCATTGTATGTCTTTGTTACATGGTGTAAGTGTGTGTCTGCGTTACTGGGTATCTGTGTATGTCTTTGTTACTTGGTGTCTGTGTGTGTCTGTGTTACTGGGTATCAGTGTATGTCGTTGTTACTTAGTGACTGTGTTTGTCTTTGTTACTTGGTGTCAGTGTGTGTCTTTGTTACTTGGTGTCAGTGTGTGTCTTTGTTACTGGGTGTCAGTGTTTGTCTGTGTTACTGGGTGTCAGTGTCTGTCTTTGTTACTTGGTGTATGTGTGTGTCTGTGTTACTTGGTGTATGTGCATGTCTTTTTTACTTGGTGTCAGTGTATGTCTTTGTTACTTGGTGTAAGTGTATGTCTTTGTTACTTGGTGTCAGTGTATGTCTTTGATTCTTGGTGTAAGTGTGTGTCTGTGTTACTGGGTATCAGTGTCTGTCTTTGTTTCTTGGTGTAAGAGTGTGTCTGTGTTGCTGGGGATCAGTGTATGTCATTGTTACTTGGTGTCAGTGTAGGTCTGTGTTACTTGGTGTAAGTGTGTGTATTTCTTACTTGGTGTAAGTGCATGTCTTTGTCAATTGGTGTCAGTGTATGTCTGTGTTACTTGGTGTAAGTGTGTGTCTTTGTTAGTTGGTGTAAGTGTATGTCTTTGTTACTTGGTGTCCGTGTATGTCTGTGTTATTTGGTGTAAATGTATGTCTTTGTTACTTGGTGTCAGTGTATGTCTGTGATACTTGGTGTAAGTGTGTGTCTGTGTTACTGGGTATCAGTGTTTTTCTTTGTTACTTGGTGTAAGTGAGTGTCTGTGTTACTGGGTATCAGTATTTGCCTTTGTTACTTGGTGTCAGTGTATGTGTTTGTGACTTGGTGTCAGTGTATGTCTTTGTTACTGTTTATTCATGTTTCTCTGTGTTACTGGGTTTCAGTGTGTGTTTGTTTGTGTTACTGGGTGTCAGTGTGTATCCGTGACACTCGGTGTCAGTATTTAGTTTAGTTTAGAGATACAGCACTTTAACAGGCCCTTCGTCCCACCGAGTCTGTGCCGACCATCAACCACCCATTCATCCTAATCCTGCACTAATCCCGTAATCCTATCACATCCCCACCTGTCCCTATATATTTCCCTACCACCTACCTATACCAGGGGCAATTTATGATGGCCAATAAGCATATCAACCTGCAAGTCTTTGGCATGTGGGAGGAAACCGGAGCACCCGGAGGAAACCCGCGCAGATACAGGGAGAATGCAAACTCCGCACAGGCAGTACCCAAAATCGAACCCGGGTCACTGGAGCTGTGAGCATGCGGTGCTAACCACTGCGCCAATATGCCCACCCCCCAGTGTGTGCCTGAGTTACTGGGTATCAGTGTATGTCTGTGTTACTTGGTGTAAGTGTGTGTCTGTGTTACAGGGCATCAGTGTATGTCTTTGTGACTTGCTGTCAAAGTATGTCTTTGTTACTGGGTGTCAGTGTGTGTCGATGTGACTTGGTGTCAGTGTATGTCTGTGTTACTGGGTGTCAGTGTCTGACAAAATACTTGGTGTAAGTGTATGTCTTTGTTACTTGGTGTCAGGGTATGTCTTTGTTACTTGGTGTCAGTGTATGTCTGTGTTACTGGGTATCAGTGTCTGTCTTTGTTACTTGGTGTCAGTGTATGACACAATACTTGGTGTAAGTGTATGTCTTTGTTACTTGGTGTCATGGTCTGTCTTTGTTACTTGGTGTCAGTGTATGTCTGTGTTACTTGGTGTAAGTGTGTGTCTTTGTTACTTGGTGTCAGTGAATGTCTTTGTTACTTGGTGTCAGTGTATCTCTTTGTTACTTGGTGTAAGTGTATGTCTTTGTTACTTGGTGTCAGTGAATGTCTTTGTTTCTTGGTGTAAGTGTATGTCTTTGTTACTTGGTGTCAGTGTATCTCTTTGTTACTTGGTGTAAGAGTATGTCTTTGTTACTTGGTGTCAGTGAATGTCTTTGTTTCTTGGTGAAAGTGTATCTCTCTGTTACTTGATGTAAGTGTGTGTCTGTGTTACTGGGTATCAGTTTATGACTTTGTTACTTGGTGTCAGTGTATGTCTTTGTTACTTGGTGTCAGTGTATCTCTTTGTTACTTGGTGTAAGTGTATGTCTTTGTTACTTGGTGTCAGTGAATGTCTTTGTTTCTTGGTGTAAGTGTATGTCTTTGTTACTTGGTGTCAGTGTATCTCTTTGTTACTTGGTGTAAGTGTATGTCTTTGTTACTTGGTGTCAGTGAATGTCTTTGTTTCTTGGTGTAAGTGTATCTCTTTGTTACTTGATGTCAGTGTATGTCTTTGTTACTGGGTATCAGTGTATGTCTTTGTTACTTGGTGTCAGTGTGTGTCTTTGTTACTGGGTGTCAGTGTATGTCTTTGTTACTGGGTGCCAGTGTGTCTCTTTGTGACTTGGTGTAAGTGTGTGTCTTTGTTACTGGATGTCAGTGTCTGTCATTGTTACTTGGTGTAAGTGTGTGTCTGTGTTCCTGCGTATCAGTGTCTGTCTTTGTTACTGGGTGTCAGTGTGTGTCTTTGTGACTTGGTGTAAGTGTGTGTCTGTATTACTGGGTGTCAGTGTCTGTCTTTGCTACTTGGTGTATGTGTGTGTCTGTGTTACTGGGTATCAGCGTATGTCTTTGTTACTTGGTGTCAGTGTATGTCCGTGTTACTTGGTGGAAGTGTGTGTCTTTGTTACTTGGTGGAAGTGTATGTCTGTCTTACTTGGTGTAAGCGTATGTCTTTGTTACTTGGTGGAAGTGTGTGTCTGTGTTACTGGGTATCTGTATCTGTCTTTGTTACTGGGTGTCAGTGTGTGTCTTTGTGACTTGGTGTAAGTGTGTGTCTGTATTACTGGGTGCCAGTGTCTGTCTTTGTTACTTGGTGGAAGTGTGTGTCTGTGTGACAGGGTATCAGCGTATGTCTCTGTTACTTGGTGTCAGTGTATGTCCGTGTTACTTGGTGGAGGTGTGTGTCTTTGTTAATTGGTGGAAGAGTATGTCTGTCTTACTTGGTGTCAGTGTATGTCTTTGTTACTTGGTGTCAGTGTATCTCTTTGTTACTTGGTGTAAATGTATCTCTTTGTTACTTGGTGTCAGTGTATGTTTTTGATTCTTGGTGTAATTGTGTGTCTGTGTTACTGGGTATCAGTGTCTGTCTTTGTTACTTGGTGAAAGTGTGTGTCTGTGTTACTGGGTATCAGTGTCTGTCTTTGTTACTGGGTGTTAGTGTGTGTCTTTGTGACTTGGTGTAAGTGTGTGTCTGTGTTGCTGGATGTCAGTGTCTGTCTTTGTTACTTGGTGTAAGTGTGTGTCTGTGTTCCTGCGTATCAGTGTCTGTCTTTGTTACTTGGTGTCAGTGTGTGTCTTTGTGACTTGGTGTAAGTGTGTGTCTGTATTACTGGGTGTCAGTGTCTGTCTTTCTTACTTGGTGTAAGTGTGTGTCTGTGTTACTGGGTATCAGCGTATGTCTTTGTTACTTGGTGTCAGTGTATGTCCGTGTTACTTGGTGGCAGTGTGTGTCTTTGTTAATTGGTGGAAGTGTATGTCAGTCTTGCTTGGTGTAAGTGTATGTCTTTGTTACTTGGTGTCAGTGTATGTCTTTGTTACTTGGTGTATGTGCATGTCTTTTTTACTTGGTGTCAGTGTATGTCTTTGTTACTTGGTGTAAGTGTATGTCTTTGTTACTTGGTGTCAGTGTATGTCTTTAATTCTTGGTGTAAGTGTGTGTCTGTGTTACTGGGTATCAGTGTCTGTCTTTGTTACTTGGTGTAAGAGTGTGTCTGTGTTGCTGGGGATCAGTGTATGTCTTTGTTACTTGGTGTCAGTGTAGGTCTGTGTTACTTGGTGTAAGTGTGTGTATTTCTTACTTGGTGTAAGTGCATGTCTTTGTCAATTGGTGTCAGTGTATGTCTGTGTTACTTGGTGTAAGTGTGTGTCTTTGTTAGTTGGTGTAAGTGTATGTCTTTGTTACTTGGTGTCCGTGTATGTCTGTGTTATTTGGTGTAAATGTATGTCTTTGTTACTTGGTGTCAGTGTATGTCTGTGATACTTGGTGTAAGTGTGTGTCTGTGTTACTGGGTATCAGTGTTTTTCTTTGTTACTTGGTGTAAGTGAGTGTCTGTGTTACTGGGTATCAGTATTTGCCTTTGTTACTTGGTGTCAGTGTATGTGTTTGTGACTTGGTGTCAGTGTATGTCTTTGTTACTGTTTATTCATGTTTCTCTGTGTTACTGGGTTTCAGTGTGTGTTTGTTTGTGTTACTGGGTGTCAGTGTGTATCCGTGACACTCGGTGTCAGTATTTAGTTTAGTTTAGAGATACAGCACTTTAACAGGCCCTTCGTCCCACCGAGTCTGTGCCGACCATCAACCACCCATTCATCCTAATCCTGCACTAATCCCGTAATCCTATCACATCCCCACCTGTCCCTATATATTTCCCTACCACCTACCTATACCAGGGGCAATTTATGATGGCCAATAAGCATATCAACCTGCAAGTCTTTGGCATGTGGGAGGAAACCGGAGCACCCGGAGGAAACCCGCGCAGATACAGGGAGAATGCAAACTCCGCACAGGCAGTACCCAAAATCGAACCCGGGTCACTGGAGCTGTGAGGCTGCGGTGCTAACCACTGCGCCAATATGCCCACCCCCCAGTGTGTGCCTGAGTTACTGGGTATCAGTGTATGTCTGTGTTACTTGGTGTAAGTGTGTGTCTGTGTTACAGGGCATCAGTGCATGTCTTTGTGACTTGCTGTCAAAGTATGTCTTTGTTACTGGGTGTCAGTGTGTGTCGATGTGACTTGGTGTCAGTGTATGTCTGTGTTACTGGGTGTCAGTGTCTGACAAAATACTTGGTGTAAGTGTATGTCTTTGTTACTTGGTGTCAGGGTATGTCTTTGTTACTTGGTGTCAGTGTATGTCTGTGTTACTGGGTATCAGTGTCTGTCTTTGTTACTTGGTGTCAGTGTATGACAAAATACTTGGTGTAAGTGTATGTCTTTGTTACTTGGTGTCAGGGTATGTCTTTCTTACTTGGTGTCAGTGTATGTCTGTGTTACTTGGTGTAAGTGTGTGTCTTTGTTACTTGGTGTAAGTGTATGTCTTTGTTACTTGGTATCAGTGCATGTCTTTGTGACTGGGTGTCAGTGTGTGTCTGTGTTACTGGGTATCAGTGTTTGTCTTTGTGACTTGGTATAAGTGTACGTCTTTGTTACTGGGTGTCAGTGTGTGTCTGTGTTACTGGGAATCAGTGTCTGTCTTTGTGACTTGCTATCAGTGTATGTCTTTGTTACTGGGTGTCAGTGTGTGTCTGTGTTCCTGGGTATCAGTGTATGTCTTTGTGACTTGGTGTCAGTGTATGTCTTTGTTACTTGGTGTCAGTGTATGTCTTTGTTACTTGGTGTAAGTGTGTGTCTGTGTTACTGGGTGTCAGTGTATGTCTTTGTTACTGGGTGTCAGTGTGTGTCTGTGCTCCTGGGTATCAGTGTATGTCTTTGTGACTTGGTGTCAGTGTATGTCTTTGTTACTTGGTGTAAGTGTATGTCTTTGTTACTTGGTGTCAGTGTATGTCTTTGTTACTTGGTGAAAGAGTGTGTCTGTGTTGCTGGGTATCTGTGTGTGTCTTTGTTAGTTGGTGTCAGTGTGTTAATTTGTGACTTGTTGTTAGTGTCTGTCTGTGTTACTGGGTATCAGAGTCTGTCTTTGTTACTTGGTGTAAGTGTGTGTCTGTGTTACTTGGTATCAGTGTATGTCTTTGTTACTTGGTGTCAGTGTATGTCTGTGTTACTTGGTGTAAGTGTGCGTCTGTGTTACTGGGGATCAGTGAATGTCTTTGTTACTTGGTGTCAGTGTATGTCTTTGTTACTGGGTGTCAGTGTATGTCTTTGTTACTGGGTTTCAATGTATGCCTTTGTTACTTGGTGTCAGTGTATGTCTTTGTTACTTGGTGTCAGTGTATGTCTTTGTTACTTGGTGTAAGTGTGTGTCTGCGTTACTGGGTATCAGTGAATGTCTTTGTTACTTGGTGTCAGTGTATGTCTTTGTTGCTTGGTGTAAGTGTGTGTCTGTGTTACTGGGTATCAGTGTATGTCATTGTTACTTGGTGTCAGTGTGTGCCTTTGTTACTTGGTGTCATTGGGTTTCTTTGTTACTGGTGTCAGTGTATGTCTTTGTTACTGGGTGTCAGTGTATGTCTTTGTGACTTGGTGTAAGTGTGTGTCTGTGTTACTGGGTATCAGTGTCTGTCATTGTTACTTGGTGTAATTGTGTGTCTGTGTTACTGGATATCAGTGTGTGTCGTTGTTACTTGGTGTAAGTGTGTGTCTGTGTTACTGGGTATCAGTGTCTGTCATTGTTACTTGGTGTAATTGTGTGTCTGTGTTACTGGATATCAGTGTGTGTCGTTGTTACTTGGTGTCAGTGTATGTCTGTGTTACTAGGGATCAGTGTATGTCTTTGTTTCTTGGTGTCAGTGTATGTCTTTGTTACATGGTGTAAGCGTGTGTCTTTGTTACTGGGTACCAGTGTATGTCTTTGTTACTTGGTTTCTGTGTATGTCTGTGATACTTGTTGTAAGTGTGTGTCTGTGTGGCTGGGTATCTTTGTATGTCTTTGTTACTTGGTGCAAGTGTGTTTCTGTGTTACTGGGTATCAGTGTATGTCTTTGTTAGTTGGTGTCTTTGTATGTCTTTGTATACTTGGTGTCAGTGTGTGTCTTTGTTACTTGGTGTCAGTGTGTTAATTTGTTACTGGGTGTCAGTGTATGTCTTTGTGACTTGGTGTTACTGTCTGTCTGTGTTACTGGGTATCAGTGTCTGTCTTTGTTACTTGGTGTCAGTGTATGTCTGTGTTACTGGGTATCAGTGTATGTCTTTGTTACTTGGTGTCAGTGTATGTCTGAGTACTTAGTATAAGTGTGTGTCTTTGTTACTTGGTGTCAGTGTATGTATGTGTTACTTGGTGTAAGTGTGTGTCTTTGTTACTTGGTGTCAGTGCATGTCTTTGTTACTTGGTGTAAGTGTACGTCTCTGTTACTTGGTGTCGGTGCATGTCATTGTTACTTGGTGTCAGTGTATGCCTTTGTTACTTGGTGTCAGTGTATGTCTATGTTACTTGGTGTAAGTGTGTGTCTGTGTTACTGGGTATCAGTGTATGTCTTTCTTACTTGGTGTCATTGTCTGTCTTTGTTACTTGGTGTAAGTGTGTGTCTGTGTTACTGGGTATCAGTGTATGTCTTTGTTATTTGGTGTCAGTGTATGTCTTTCTTACTTGGTGTCATTGTCTGTCTTTGTTACTTGGTGTAAGTGTGTGTCTGTGTTACTGGGTATCAGTGAATGTCTTTGTTACTTGGTGTCATTGTATGTCTTTGTTACATGGTGTATGTGTGTGTCTGTGTTACTGGGTATCAGTGTATGTCTTTGTTACTTGGTGTCTGTGTATGTCTGTGATACTTGGTGTAAGTGTGTGTCTGTGTGGCTGGGTATCTTTGTATGTCTTTGTTACTTGGTGCAAGTGTGTGTCTGTGTTACTGGGTATCAGTGTATGTCTTTGTTACTTGGCGTGTTTGTATGTCTTTGTATACTTGGTGTCAGTGTGTGTCTTTGTTACTTGGTGTCAGTGTGTTAATTTGTGACTTGGTGTTAGTGTCTGTCTGTGTTACTGGGTATCAGAGTCTGACTTTGTTACTGGGTACCAGTGTCTGTCTTTGTTACTTGGTGTAAGTGTGTGTCTGTGTTACTGGGTATCAGTGTATGTATTTCTTACTTGGTGTCAGTGTATGTCTGTGTACTTAGCATAAGTGTGTGTCTTTGTTACTTGGTGTCAGTGTATGTATGTGTGACTTGGTGTAAGTGCATGTCTTTGTTACTTGGTGGAAGTGTACATATTTGTTACTTGGTGTCAGTGCATGTCTTTATTGCTTGGTGTCAGTGTATGCCTTTATTACTTGGTGTCAGTGTATGTCTCTGTTACTTGGTGTAAGTATGTGTCTGTGTTACTGGGGATCAGTGAATGTCTTTGTTACTTGGTGTCAGTGTATGTCTTTGTTACTGGGTGTCAGTGTATGTTTTTGTTACTGGGCGTCAGTGTATGTCTTTGTTACTTGGTGTGCGTGTGTGTCTGTGTTACAGGGTGTCAGTGTATGTCTTTGTTACTGGGTGTCAATGTATGCCTTTGTTACTTGGTGTCAGTCTATGTCTTCGTTACTTGGTGTCAGTGTATGTCTTTGTTACTTGGTGTAAGTGTGTGTCTGTGTTACTGGGTATCAGTGAATGTCTTTGTTACTTGGTGTCAGTGTATGTCTTTGTTGCTTGGTGTAAGTGTGTGACTGTGTTCCTGGGCATCAGTGTATGTCATTGTTACGTGGTGTCAGTGTGTGCCTTTGTTACTTGGTGTCATTGGGTTTCTTTGTTACTGGGTGTCAGTGTATGTCTTTGTTACTGGGTGTCAGTGTATGTCTTTGTGACTTGGTGTAAGTGTGTGTCTGTGTTACTGGGTATCAGTGTCTGTCATTGTTACTTGGTGTAATTGTGTGTCTGTGTTACTGGATATCAGTGTGTGTCGTTGTTACTTGGTGTAAGTGTGTGTCTGTGTTACTGGGTATCAGTGTCTGTCATTGTTACTTGGTGTAATTGTGTGTCTGTGTTACTGGATATCAGTGTGTGTCGTTGTTACTTGGTGTCAGTGTATGTCTGTGTTACTAGGGATCAGTGTATGTCTTTGTTACTTGGTGTCAGTGTATGTCTTTGTTACATGGTGTAAGTGTGTGTCTGTGTTACTGGGTATCAGTGTATGTCTTTGTTACTTGGTGGCAGTGTGTGTCTGTGTTACTGGGTATCAGTGTATGTCTTTGTTGGTTGGTGTCTTTGTATGTCTTTGTATACTTGGTGTCAGTGTGTGTCTTTGTTACTTGGTGTCAGTGTGTTAATTTGTTACTGGGTGTCAGTGTATGTCTTTGTGACTTGGTGTTAGTTTCTGTCTGTGTTACTTGGTGTAAGTGTGTGTCTGTGTTACTTGGTGTAAGTGTATGTCTTTGTTACTTGGTGTCAGTGCATGTCTTTGTTACTTGGTGTAAGTGTACGTCTTTGTTACTTGGTGTCGGTGCATGTCATTGTTACTTGGTGTCAGTGTATGCCTTTGTTACTTGGTGTCAGTGTATGTCTCTGTTACTTGGTGCAAGTGTGTGTCTGTGTTACTGGGTATCAGTGTATGTCTTTCTTTCTTGGTGTCATTGTCTGTCTTTGTTACTTGGTGTAAGTGTGTGTCTGTGTTACTGGGTATCAGTGTATGTCTTTGTTATTTGGTGTCAGTGTATGTCTGTGTTATTTGGTGTAAGTGTGTGTCTGTGTTACTGAGTATCAGTGTATGTCTCTGTTACTTGGTGTCAGTGTATGTCTTTGTTACTTGGTGTAAGTGTATGTCTTTGTTACTTGGTGTCATTGTATGTCTGTGTTACTTGGTGTCAGTGTCGGTCTGTGTTACTTGGTGTAAGTGTGTGTCTTTCTTACTTGGTGTAAGTGCATGTCTTTGTTACTTGGTGTCAGTGTATGTCTTTGTAACTTGGTGTAAGTGTGTGTCTTTGTTACTTGGTGTCAGTGTGTTAATTTGTGACTTGGTGTTAGTGTCTGTCTGTGTTACTGGGTATCAGAGTCTGACTTTGTTACTGGGTACCAGTGTCTGTCTTTGTTACTTGGTGTAAGTGTGTGTCTGTGTTACTGGGTATCAGTGTATGTATTTGTTACTTGGTGTCAGTGTATGTCTGTGTACTTAGTATAAGTGTGTGTCTTTGTTACTTGGTGTCAGTGCATGTCTTTGTTACTTGGTGGAAGTGTACATATTTGTTACTTGGTGTCAGTGCATGTCTTTATTGCTTGGTGTCAGTGTATGCCTTTGTTACTTGGTGTCAGTGTTTGTCTCTGTTACTTGGTGTAAGTGTGTGTCTGTGTTACTGGGGATCAGTGAATGTCTTTGTTACTTGGTGTCAGTGTATGTCTTTGTTACTGGGTGTCAGTGTATGTTTTTGTTACTGGGCGTCAGTGTATGTCTTTGTTACTTGGTGTCCGTGTGTGTCTGTGTTACTGGGTGTCAGTGTATGTCTTTGTTACTGGGTGTCAATGTATGCCTTTGTTACTTGGTGTCAGTCTATGTCTTCGTTACTTGGTGTCAGTGTATGTCTTTGTTACTTGGTGTAAGTGTGTGTCTGTGTTACTGGGTATCAGTGAATGTCTTTGTTACTTGGTGTCAGTGTATGTATTTGTTGCTTGGTGTAAGTGTGTGACTGTGTTACTGGGTATCAGTGTATGTCATTGTTACTTGGTGTCAGTGTGTGCCTTTGTTACTTGGTGTCATTGGGTTTCTTTGTTACTGGGTGTCAGTGTATGTCTTTGTTACTGGGTGTCAGTGTATGCCTTTGTGACTTGGTGTAAGTGTGTGTCTGTGTTACTTTGTATCAGTGTCTGTCATTGTTACTTGGTGTAATTGTGTGTCTGTGTTACTGGATATCAGTGTGTGTCGTTGTTACTTGGTGTAAGTGTGTGTCTGTGTTACTGGGTATCAGTGTCTGTCATTGTTACTTGGTGTAATTGTGTGTCTGTGTTACTGGATATCAGTGTTTGTCGTTGTTACTTGGTGTCAGTGTATGTCTGTGTTACTTGGGATCAGTGTATGTCTTTGTTACTTGGTGTCAGTGTATGTCTTTGTTACATGGTGCAAGTGTGTGTCTGTGTTACTGGGTATCAGTGTATGTCTTTGTTACTTGGTGTTTGTGTATGTCTGTGATACTTGGTTTAAGTGTGTTTCTGTGTGGCTGGGTATCTTTGTATGTCTTTGTTACTTGGTGGCAGTGTGTGTCTGTGTTACTGGGTATCAGTGTAAGTCTTTGTTAGTTGGTGTCTTTGTATGTCTTTGTATACTTGGTGTCAGTGTGTGTCTTTGTTACTTGGTGTCAGTGTGTTAATTTGTTACTGGGTGTCAGTGTATGTCTTTGTGACTTGGTGTTAGTGTGTGTCTGTGTTACTGGGTATCAGTGTATGTCTTTGTTACTTGGTGTCAGTGTATGTCTGAGTACTTAGTATAAGTGTGTGTCTTTGTTACTTGGTGTCAGTGTATGTATGTGTTACTTGGTGGAAGTGTATTTCTTTGTTACTTGGTGTCAGTGCATGTCTTTGTTACTTGGTGTAAGTGTACGTCTTTGTTACTTGGTGTCGGTGCATGTCATTGTTACTTGGTGTCAGTGTATGCCTTTGTTACTTGGTGTCAGTGTATGTCTCTGTTACTTGGTGCAAGTGTGTGTCTGTGTTACTGGGTATCAGTGTATGTCTTTCTTTCTTGGTGTCATTGTCTGTCTTTGTTACTTGGTGTAAGTGTGTGTCTGTGTTACTGGGTATCAGTGTATGTCTTTGTTATTTGGTGTCAGTGTATGTCTGTGTTATTTGGTGTAAGTGTGTGTCTGTGTTACTGAGTATCAGTGTATGTCTCTGTTACTTGGTGTCAGTGTATGTCTTTGTTACTTGGTGTAAGTGTATGTCTTTGTTACTTGGTGTCATTGTATGTCTGTGTTACTTGGTGTCAGTGTCGGTCTGTGTTACTTGGTGTAAGTGTGTGTCTTTCTTACTTGGTGTAAGTGCATGTCTTTGTTACTTGGTGTCAGTGTATGTCTTTGTAACTTGGTGTAAGTGTGTGTCTTTGTTACTTGGTGTCAGTGTGTTAATTTGTGACTTGGTGTTAGTGTCTGTCTGTGTTACTGCGTATCAGAGTCTGACTTTGTTACTGGGTACCAGTGTCTGTCTTTGTTACTTGGTGTAAGTGTGTGTCTGTGTTACTGGGTATCAGTGTATGTATTTGTTACTTGGTGTCAGTGTATGTCTGTGTACTTAGTATAAGTGTGTGTCTTTGTTACTTGGTGTCAGTGCATGTCTTTGTTACTTGGTGGAAGTGTACATATTTGTTACGTGGTGTCAGTGCATGTCTTTATTGCTTGGTGTCAGTGTATGCCTTTGTTACTTGGTGTCAGTGTTTGTCTCTGTTACTTGGTGTAAGTGTGTGTCTGTGTTACTGGGGATCAGTGAATGTCTTTGTTACTTGGTGTCAGTGTATGTCTTTGTTACTGGGTGTCAGTGTATGTTTTTGTTACTGGGCGTCAGTGTATGTCTTTGTTACTTGGTGTCCGTGTGTGTCTGTGTTACTGGGTGTCAGTGTATGTCTTTGTTACTGGGTGTCAATGTATGCCTTTGTTACTTGGTGTCAGTCTATGTCTTCGTTACTTGGTGTCAGTGTATGTCTTTGTTACTTGGTGTAAGTGTGTGTCTGTGTTACTGGGTATCAGTGAATGTCTTTGTTACTTGGTGTCAGTGTATGTCTTTGTTGCTTGGTGTAAGTGTGTGACTGTGTTACTGGGTATCAGTGTATGTCATTGTTACTTGGTGTCAGTGTGTGCCTTTGTTACTTGGTGTCATTGGGTTTCTTTGTTACTGGGTGTCAGTGTATGTCTTTGTTACTGGGTGTCAGTGTATGCCTTTGTGACTTGGTGTAAGTGTGTGTCTGTGTTACTGGGTATCAGTGTCTGTCGTTGTTACTTGGTGTAAGTGTGTGTCTGTGTTACTGGGTATCAGTGTCTGTCATTGTTACTTGGTGTAATTGTGTGTCTGTGTTACTGGATATCAGTGTTTGTCGTTGTTACTTGGTGTCAGTGTATGTCTGTGTTACTAGGGATCAGTGTATGTCTTTGTTACTTGGTGTCAGTGTATGTCTTTGTTACATGGTGCAAGTGTGTGTCTGTGTTACTGGGTATCAGTGTATGTCTTTGTTACTTGGTGTTTGTGTATGTCTGTGATACTTGGTTTAAGTGTGTTTCTGTGTGGCTGGGTATCTTTGTATGTCTTTGTTACTTGGTGGCAGTGTGTGTCTGTGTTACTGGGTATCAGTGTAAGTCTTTGTTAGTTGGTGTCTTTGTATGTCTTTGTATACTTGGTGTCAGTGTGTGTCTTTGTTACTTGGTGTCAGTGTGTTAATTTGTTACTGGGTGTCAGTGTATGTCTTTGTGACTTGGTGTTAGTGTCTGTCTGTGTTACTTGGTGTAAGTGTGTGTCTGTGTTACTGGGTATCATTGTATGTCTTTGTTACTTGGTGTCAGTGTATGTCTGAGTACTTAGTATAAGTGTGTGTCTTTGTTACTTGGTGTCAGTGTATGTATGTGTTACTTGGTGGAAGTGTATTTCTTTGTTACTTGGTGTCAGTGCATGTCTTTGTTACTTGGTGTAAGTGTACGTCTTTGTTACTTGGTGTCGGTGCATGTCATTGTTACTTGGTGTCAGTGTATGCCTTTGTTACTTGGTGTCAGTGTATGTCTCTGTTACTTGGTGCAAGTGTGTGTCTGTGTTACTGGGTATCAGTGTATGTCTTTCTTTCTTGGTGTCATTGTCTGTCTTTGTTACTTGGCGTAAGTGTGTGTCTGTGTTACTGGGTATCAGTGTATGTCTTTGTTAATTGGTGTCAGTGTATGTCTGTGTTATTTGGTGTAAGTGTGTGTCTGTGTTACTGAGTATCAGTGTATGTCTCTGTTACTTGGTGTCAGTGTATGTCTTTGTTACTTGGTGTAAGTGTATGTCTTTGTTACTTGGTGTCATTGTATGTCTGTGTTACTTGGTGTCAGTGTCGGTCTGTGTTACTTGGTGTAAGTGTGTGTCTTTCTTACTTGGTGTAAGTGCATGTCTTTGTTACTTGGTGTCAGTGTATGTCTTTGTAACTTGGTGTAAGTGTGTGTCTTTCTTAGTTGGTGTAAGTGTATATCTTTGTTACTTGGTGTCAGTGTATGTCTGTGTTATTTGGAGTAAGTGTATATATTTGTTACTTGGTGTCGGTGTGTGTCTTTGTTACTTGGTGTAAGTGTTTGTCTGTGTTACTGGGTATCAGTGTATGTCTTTGTTAGTTGGTGTTGGAGTATGTCTGTGATACTTGGTGTAAGTGTGTGTCTTTGTTACCGGGTATCAGTGTATGTCTTTGTTACTTGGCGTCAGTGTATGTCTTTGTTACTTGGTGTAAGTGTATGTCTTTGTTACTTTGTATAAGTGTATGTCTTTGTTACTTGGTGTCAGTGTCTGCATTTGTTACTTGGTTTAAGTGTGTGTCTTTGTTACTGGGTATCAGTGTATGTCTTTGTTAATGTGTGTCAGTGGATGTCTTTGTTACTTGGTGTCAGTGTGTGTCTTTGTTACTGGGTGTCAGTGTATGTCTTTGTTACTGGGTGTCAGTGTATGTCTTTGTGACTTGGTGTAAGTGTGTGTCTCTGTTACTGGGTATCAGTGTCTGTCTTTGTTACTTGGTGTGAGTGTCTGTCTGTGTTACTGGGTATCAGTGTATGTCTGTGTTACTTGGTTTAAGTTTGTGTCTTTGTTACTTGGTGTAAGTGTGTGTCCGTGTTACTGGGGATCAGTGAATGTCTTTGTTACTGGGTGTCAGTGTATGTCTTTGTTACATGTTGTAAGTGTGTGTCTGTGTTACTGGGTATCAGTGTATGTCTTTGTTACTTGGTGTCTGTGTATGTCTGTGATACTTGGCGTCAGTGTGTGTCTGTGTGGCTGGGTATCAGTGTATGTCTTTGTTACTTGGTGTAAGTGTGTGTCTGTGTTACTGGGTATCATGTGTATGTCTTTGTTACTTGGTGTCTGTGTATGTCTTTGTATACTTGGTGTCAGTGTGTGTCTTTGTTACTTGGTGTAAGTGTGTTTCTTTGTTACTGGGTGTCAGTGTTTGTCTTTGATACTGTGTGACAGTGTATGTCTTTGTGACTTGGTGTTAGTGTGTTTCTGTGTTCCTGTGTATCAGTGTATGTCTTTGTTACTGGGTACGAGTGTCTGTCTCTGTTACTTGGTGTAAGTTTGTGTCTGTGTTACTTGGTATCAGTGTTTGTCTTTGTTACTTGGTGTCAGTGTATGTCTGTGTACTTAGTGTAAGTGTGTGTCTTTATTACTTGGTGGCAGTGCATGTCTGTGTTACTTGGTGTAAGTGTATGTCTTTGTTACTTGGTGTCAGTGTCTGTCTGTGTTACTTGGTGTCAGTGTGTGTCTGTGTTACTGGGTATCAGTTTATGTCTTTGTTACTTGGTGTCAGTGTATGTTTTTGTTACTTGGTGTAAGTGTATGTCTTTGTGACTTGGTGTCAGTGTATGTATTTGTTACTTAGTGTCAGTGTGTGTCTTTGTTATTGGGTATCAGTGTATGTCTTTGTTAATTTGTGTCAGTGGTTGTCTTTATTACTTGGTTTCAGTGTGTGTCTTTGTTACTGGGTATCAGTGTGTGTCTTTGTAACTTGGTGTAAGTGGGTGTCTTTGTTACTTGGTGTAAGTGAATGTCTTTGTTACTTAGTGTCAGTGTATGTCTGTGTTTCTTGGTGAAAGTGTGTGTCTTTGTTACTTGATGTAAGTGTATGTCTTTGTTACTTGATGTCAGTGTATGTCTGTGTTACTTGGTGTAAGTGTATGTCTTTGTTACTCGGTGTCAGTGTATGTCTGTGTTTCTTGGTGTAAGGGTGTGTCTTTGTTAGTTGGTGTAAGGGTATGTCTTTGTTACTTGGTGTCAGTGTATGTCTGTGTTACTTGGTGTAAGTGTATGTCTGTGTTACTTGGTGTCAGTGTATGTCTTTGTTGCTTGGTGTCAGTGTATGCCTTTGTTACTTGGCGTCAGTGTATGTCTCTGTTACTTGGTGTCAGTGTGTGTCTCTGTTACTGGGGGTCAGTGAATGTCTTTGTTACTTGGTGCCAGTGTATGTCTTTGTTACTGGGTGTCAGTGTATGTTTTGTTACTGGGTGTCAGTGTATGTCTTTGTTACTTGGTGTCCGTGTGTGTCTGTGTTACTGGGTGTCATTGTATGTCTTTGTTACTGGGTGTCAATGTATGCCTTTGTTACTTGGTGTCAGTGTATGTCTTTGTTACTTGGTGTCAGTGTATGTCTTTGTTACTTGGTGTAAGTGTGTGTCTGTGTTACTGGGTATCAGTGAATGTCTTTGTTACTTGGTGTCAGTGTATGTCTTTGTTGCTTGGTGTAAGTGTGTGTCTGTGTTACTGGGTATCAGTGTGTGTCATTGTTACTTGGTGTCAGTGTGTGCCTTTGTTACTTGGTGTCATTGGGGTCTTTGTTACTGGGTGTCAGTGTATGTCTTTGCTACTGGGTATCAGTGTCTGTCATTGTTGCTTGGTGTAAGTGTGTGTCTGTGTTACTGGATATCAGTGTATGTCTTTGTTACTTGGTGTCAGTGTATGTCTGTGTTACTTGGTGCAAGTGAGTGTCTTTGTTAGTTGGTGTCAGTGTATGTCTTTGTGACTTGGTGTCAGTGTATGTCTTTGTTACATGGTGTAAGTGTGTGTCTGTGTTAATGGATATCAGTGTATGTCTTTGTTACTTGGTGTCAGTGTCTGTCTGTGTTACTTGGTGCAAGTGAGTGTCTTTGTTAGTTGGTGACAGTGTATGTCTTTGTTACTTGGTGTCTTTGTATGTCTTTGTATACTTGGTGTCAGTGTGTGTCTTTGTTACTTGGTGTCAGTGTGTTAATTTGTTGTTGGGTGTCAGTGTATTTCTTTGTGACTTGGTGTTAGTGTCTGTCTGTGTTACTGGGTATCAGTGTCTGTCTTTGTTACTGTGCACCAGTGTCTGTCTTTGTTACTTGGTGTAAGTGTGTGTCTGTGTTACTGGGTATCAGTGTATGTCTTTGTTACTTGGTGTCAGTGTATGTCTGTGTACTTAGTATAAGTGTGTTTCTTTGTTACTTGGTGTCAGTGCATGTATGTGTTACTTGGTGTAAGTGTATGTCTTTGTTTCTTGGTGTCAGTGCATGTCTTTGTTACTTGGTGCAAGTGTACGTCTTTGTTACTTGCTGTCAGTGCATGTCTTTGTTACTTGGTGTCAGTGTATGTCTCTGTTACTTGGTGTAAGTGTGTGTCTGTGTTACTGGGTATCAGTGTATGTCTTTGTTACTTGGTGTCATTGTCTGTCTTTGTTACTTGGTGTATGTGTGTGTCTGTGTTACTGGGTAACAGCGTATGTCTTTGTTATTTGGTGTCAGTGTATGTCTGTGTTACTTGGTGTAAGTGTGTGTCTGTGTTACTGAGTATCAGTGTATGTCTTTGTTACTTGGTGCAAGTGTATGTCTTTGTTACTTGGTGTCAGTGTATGTCTGTGTTACTTGGTGTAAATGTATGTCTTTGTTACTTGGTGTCTGTGTATGTCTTTGTTACTTGGTGTCAGTGTCGGTCTGTGTTACTTGGTGCAAGTGTGTGTCTTTCTTACATGGTGTAAGTGCATGTCTTTGTTACTTGGTGTCAGTGTATGTCTGTGTAACTTGGTGTAAGTGTGTGTCTGTGTTACTGGATATCAGTGTATGTCTTTGTTACTTGGTGTGAGTGTATGTCTTTGTTACTTGGTGTCTGTGTACGTCTTTGTTACTTGGTGTCTGTGTACGTCTTTGTTACTTGGTGTATGTGTGTGTCTATGTTACTGGTTATCAGTGTCTGACTTTGTTACTTGGCGTAAGTGTATGTCTTTGTTACTGCGTGTCAGTGTATGTCTTTGTTACTTGGTGACAGTGTGTCTCTGTGTGTCAGTGTATGTCTTTGTTCCTGTGTATCAGTGTTTCTCTATGTTACTGGGTGTCAGCGTGTGTTTGTTTGTGTTACTGGGTGTCAGTATTTAGTTTAGTGATACAGCACTGAAACAGGCCCTTCGGCCAACCGAGACTGTGCCGACCATCAACCACCCATTTATACTCATCCTACACTAAAACCGTATTTCTATCACATCCCCACCTGTCCCTATATATTTCCCGACCACCTACCTATACTAGGGGCAATTTATAATGGCCAATTAACCTATCAACCTGCAAGTCTTTGGCATGTGGGAGGAAACCGGAGCACCCGGTGGAAACCCACGCAGACACAGGGAGAACTTGCAAACTCCGCACGGGCAGCACCCAGAATCGAGCCCGAGTCCCTGGCGCTGTGAGGCTGCTAACCACTGTGCCAATGTGCCGCCCAGTGTGTGTCTGTGTTACTGGGTATCAGTGTATGTCTTTGTTACTTGGTGTAAGTGTGTGTCTGTGTTACTGGTTAACAGTGTATGTCTTTGTTACTTGGTGTCAGTGTATGTCTGTGTTACTTGGTGTAAGTGTGTGTCTTTGTTCCTTGGTGTAATTGCATGTCTTTGTTACTTGGTGCAAGTGTGTGTCTGTGTTACTTGGTATAAGTGTGTGTCTGTGTTACTTGGTATCAGTGTGTGTCTTTGTTAATTGGTGTAAGTGTGTGTCTGTGTTACTGGGTAACGGTGTATGTCTTTGTTACTTGGTGTCAGTGTATGTCTGTGTTACTTGGTGTAAGTGTAAGTCTTTGTTACTTGCTGTCAGTGTATGTCTTTGTTACTTGGTGCAAGTGTGTGTCTGTGTTACTTGGTATAAGTGTGTGTCTGTGTTACTTGGTGTCAGTGTATGCCTTTGTTACTTGGTGTAAGTGTGTGTTTGTGTGACCTGGTGTAAGTGTGTGTCTGTGTTAATTGGTATCAGTGCATGTCTTTGTTACTTGGTGTAAGTGTGTGTCTGTGTTACTGGGTAACAGTGTATGTCTTTGTTACTTGGTGTCAGTGTATGTCTGTGTTACTTGGTGGAAGTGTGTGTCTTTGTTAATTGGTGTAATTGTATGTCTTTGTTACTTGGTGTAAGTGTATGTCTTTGTTACTTGGTGTCAGTGTATGTCTTGTTTACTTGGTGTAAGTGTGTGTCTGTGCTACTGGGTATCAGTGTATGTCTTTGTTACTTGGTGTCAGTGTATGTCTTTGTGACTTGGAGTCAGTGTATGTCTTTGTTACTGTGTGTCAGTGTATGTATTTGTGACTTGGTGTCAGTGTATGTGTTTGTTACTGTGTGTCAGTTTATGTCTTTGTTACTTGGTGTCAGTGTATGTCTCTGTTACTTGGTGTCAGTGTCTGTCTGTGTTTCTTGGTGTAAGTGTGTGTCTTTGTTACTTGGTGTAAGTGTGTGTCTGTGTTACTGGGTATCAGTGTATGTCTTTGTTACTTGGTGTCAGTGTATGTCTTTGTTACTTGGTGTATGTGTGTGTCTGTGTTACTGGGTGTCAGCGTATGTCTTTGTTACTTGGTGTCAGTGTATGTCTGTGTTACATGGTGTCAGTGTGTGTCTTTGTTACTGGGTGTCAGTGTATGTCTTTGTTACTAGTTGTAAGTGTGTGTCTGTGTTGCTGGGGAACAGTGTATGTCTTTGTTACTTGGTGTCAGTGTATGTCTGTGTTACTTGGTGTAAGTGTGTGTCTTTGTTACATGGTGTAATTGTTTGTCTTTGTTACTTGGTGTCTGTGTATGTCTTTGTTACTTGGTGTAAGTGTGTGTTTGTGTTACTTTTTGTAAGTGTGCGTCTGTGTTACTGGGTACCAGTGTAAGTCTTTGTGACTTGGTGTCAGTGTATGTCTTTGTTATTGTGTGTCAGTGTGTGTCTTTGTGACTTGGTGTCAGTGTATGTCTTTGTTACTTGCTGTAAGTGTGTGTCTGTGTTACTGGGTATCAGTTTATGTCTTTGTTACTTGGTGTGAGTGTATGTCAAAATACTTGGTGTAAGTGTATGTCTTTGTTACTTGGTGTAATTGTCTGTCTTTGTTCCTTGGTGTCAGTGTTTGTCTCTGTTTCTTGGTGCAAGTGTGAGTCTTTGTTACTTGGTGTAAGTTTATGCCTTTGTTACTTGGTGTCTGTGTATGTCTTTGTTACTTGGTGTCAGTGTATGTTCGTGTTACTTGGTGTAAGTGTGAGTCTGTGAAACTGGATATCAGTGTATGTCTTTGTTACTTGGTGTAAGTGTGTGTCTGTGTTACTGGGTATCAGTGTATGTATTTGTTACTTGGTGCCTGTGCATGTCTTTGTTACTTGGTGTGAGTGTATGTCTTTGTTACTTGATGTCTGTGTACGTCTTTGTTACTTGGTGTCTGTGTACGTCTTTGTTACTTGGTGTTTGTGTGTGTCTATGTTCCTGGTTATCAGTGCATGACTTTGTTACTTGGCGTAAGTGTGTGTCTTTGTTACTGGGTTTCAGTGCATGTCTTTGTTACTTGGTGACAGTCTGTCTCTGTGTGTCAGTGTATGTCTTTGTTACTGTGTATCAGTGTTTCTCTATGTTACTGGATGTCAGCGTGTGTTTGTTTGTGTTACTGGGTGTCAGTATTTAGTTTCGTGATACAGCACTGAAACAGGCCCTTCGGCCAACCGAGTCTGTGCCGACCATCAACCACCCATTTATACTAATCCTACACTAAAACCGTATTCCTGTCACATCCCCACCTGTCCCGATATATTTCCCCACCACCGACCTATACTCGGGGCAATTTATAATGGCCAATTAACCTATCAACCTGCAAGTCTTTGGCATGTGGGAGGAAACCGGAGCACCCGGTGGAAACCCACGCAGACACAGGGAGAACTAGCAAACTCCGAAAAGGCAGCACCCAGAATCGTGCCCGGGTCCCTGGAGCTGTGAGGCTGCTAACCACTGTGCCAATGTGCCGCCCAGTGTGTGTCTGTGTTACTGGGTATCAGTGTATGTCTTTGTTACTTGGTGTCAGTGCATGTCTGTGTTACTTGGTGTAAGTGTGTGTCTGTGTTACTTGGTATCAGTGTATGTCTTTGTTACTTGGTGTAAGTGTGTGTCTGTGTTACTTGGTGTAAGTGTGTGTCTGTGTTACTTGGTATCAGTGTGTGTCTTTGTTACTTGGTGTAAGTGTGTGTCTGTGTTACTGGGTAACGGTGTATGTCTTTGTTACTTGGTGTCAGTGTATGTCTGTGTTACTTGGTGTAAGTGTGTGTCTTTGTTACTTGGTGTAATTGCATGTCTTTGTTACTTGGTGTCAGTGTATGTCTTTGTTACTTGGTGTAAGTGTGTGTTTGTGTGACTTGGTGTAAGTGTGTGTCTGTGTTACTGGGTATCAGTGTATGTCTTTGTTACTTGGTGTCAGTGTATGTCTTTGTTACTTGGTGTAAGTGTGTGTCTGTGTTACTGGGTGTCAGTGTATGTTTTTGTTACTTGGTGTCAGTGTATGTCTGTGTTACATGGTGTCAGTGTGTGTCTTTGTTACTTGGTGTCAGTGTATGTCTTTGTTACTTGGTGTAAGTGTGTGTCTGTGTTACTGGGTGTCAGTGTATGTTTTTGTTACTTGGTGTCAGTGTATGTCTGTGTTACATGGTGTCAGTGTGTGTCTTTGTTACTTGGTGTCAGTGTATGTCTGTGTTACTTGGTGTAAGTGTGTGTTTTTGTTACTTGGTGTAATTGTTTGTCTTTGTTACTTGGTGTAAGTGTGTGTTTGTGTTACTTGGTGTAAGTGTGTGTCTGTGTTACTTGGTATCAGTGTATGTCTTTGTTACTTGGTGTAAGTGTGTGTCTGTGTTACTGGGTGACAGTGTATGTCTTTGTTACTTGGTGTCAGTGTATGTCTGTATTACTTGGTGTAAGTGTGTGTCTTTGTTACTTGGTGTCAGTGTATGTCTGTGTTACTTGGTGTATGTGTGTGTCTTTGTTACTTGGTATAATTGTATGACTTTGTTACTTGGTGTCAGTGTATGCCTTTGTTACTTGGTGTAAGTGTGTGTTTGTGTGACTTGGTGTAAGTGTGTGTCTGTGTTAATTGGTATCAGTGCATGTCTTTGTTACTTGGTGTAAGTGTGTGTCTGTGTTACTGGGTAACAGTGTATGTCTTTGCTACTTGGTGTCAGTGTATGTCTGTGTTACTTGGTGGAAGTGTGTGTCTTTGTTAATTGGTGTAATTGTATGTCTTTGTTACTTGGTGTAAGTGTATGTCTTTGTTACTTGGTGTCAGTGTATGTCTTGGTTACTTGGTGTAAGTGTGTGTCTGTGCTACTGGGTATCAGTGTATGTCTTTGTTACTTGGTGTCAGTGTATGTCTTTGTGACTTGGTGTCAGTGTATGTCTTTGTTACTGTGTGTCAGTGTATGTATTTGTGACTTGGTGTCAGTGTATGTCTCTGTTACTTGGTGTCAGTGTCTGTCTGTGTTTCTTGGTGTAAGTGTATGTCTTTGTTACTTGTTGTAAGTGTGTGTCTGTGTTACTGGGTATCAGTGTATGTCTTTGTTACTTGGTGTCAGTGTATGTCTTTGTTACTTTGTGTAAGTGTGTGTCTGTGTTACTGGGTGTCAGTGTACGTCTTTGTTACTTGGTGTCAGTATATGTCTGTGTTACATGTTGTCAGTGTGTGTCTTTGTTACTGGGTGTCAGTGTATGTCTTTGTTACTAGTTGTAAGTGTGTGTCTGTGTTGCTGGGGAACAGTGTATGTCTTTGTTACTTGGTGTCAGTGTATGTTTGTGTTAATTGGTGTCAGTGTGTGTCTTTGTTACATGGTGTAATTGTTTGTCTTTGTTACTTGGTGTCTTTGTATGTCTTCGTTACTTGGTGTAAGTGTGTGTTTGTGTTGCTTGGTGTAATTGTGTGTCTGTGAAACTTGGTATCAGTGTATGTCTTTGTTACTTGGTGTAAGTGTGCGTCTGTGTTACTGGGTATCAGTGTAAGTCTTTGTGACTTGGTGTCAGTGTATGTCTTTGTTATTGTGTGTCAGTGTGTGTCTTTGTGACTTGGTGTCAGTGTATGTCTTTGTTACTTGCTGTAAGTGTGTTTCTGTGTTACTGGATATCAGTTTATGTCTTTGTTACTTGGTGTCAGTGTATGTCAAAATACTTGGTGTAAGTGTATGTCTTTGTTACTTGGTGTAATTGTCTGTCTTTATTCCTTGGTGTCAGTGTTTGTCTGTGTTTCTTGGTGCAAGTGTGAGTCTTTGTTACTTGGTGTAATTTTATGCCCTTGTTACTTGGTGTCTGTGTATGTCTTTGTTACTTGGTTTCAGTGTATGTTTGTGTTACTTGGTGTAAGTGTGAGTCTGTGAAACTGGATATCAGTGTATGTCTTTGTTACTTGGTGTAAGTGTGTGTCTGTGTTACTGGGTATCAGTGTATGTCTTTGTTACTTGGTGCCTGTGTATGTCTTTGTTACTTGGTGTGATTGTATGTCTTTGTTACTTGATGTCTGTGTACGTCTGTGTTACTTGGTGTCTGTGTACGTCTTTGTTACTTGGTGTTTGTGTGTGTCTTTGTTACTGGGTTTCAGTGCATGTCTTTGTTACTTGGTGACAGTCTGTCTCTGTGTGTCAGTGTATGTCTTTGTTACTGTGTATCAGTGTTTCTCTATGTTACTGGGTGTCAGCGTGTGTTTGTTTGTGTTACTGGGTGTCAGTATTTAGTTTCGTGATACAGCACTGAAACAGGCCCTTCGGCCAACCGAGTCTGTGCCGACCATCAACCACCCATTTATACTAATCCTACACTAAAACCGTATTCCTGTCACATCCCCACCTGTCCCGATATATTTCCCCACCACCGACCTATACTCGGGGCAATTTATAATGGCCAATTAACCTATCAACCTGCAAGTCTTTGGCATGTGGGAGGAAACCGGAGCACCCGGTGGAAACCCACACAGACACAGGGAGAACTAGCAAACCCCGAACAGGCAGCACCCAGAATCGAGCCCGGGTCCCTGGAGCTGTGAGGCTGCTAACCACTGTGCCAATGTGCCGCCCAGTGTGTGTCTGTGTTACTGGGTATCAGTGTATGTCTTTGTTACTTGGTGTCTGTGTACGTCTTTGTTACTTGGTGTCTGTGTACGTCTTTGTTACTTGCTGTCAGTGTATGTCTTTGTTACTTGGTGTAAGTGTGTGTCTGTGTTACTTGGTGTAAGTGTGTGTCTGTGTTACTAGAAATCAGTGTGTGTCTTTGTTACTTGGTGTAAGTGTGTGTCTGTGTTACTGGGTAACGGTGTATGTCTTTGTTACTTGGTGTCAGTGTATGTCTTTGTTACTTGGTGTAAGTGTGTGTTTGTGTGACTTGGTGTAAGTGTGTGTCTGTGTTAATTGGTATCAGTGCATGTCTTTGTTACTTGGTGTAAGTGTGTGTCTGTGTTACTGGGTATCAGTGTATGTTTTTGTTACTTGGTGTCAGTGTATGTCTTTGTTACTTGGTGTAAGTGTGTGTCTGTGTTACTGGGTGTCAGTGTATGTTTTTGTTACTTGGTGTCAGTGTATGTCTGTGTTACATGGTGTCAGTGTGTGTCTTTGTTAATGGGTGTCAGTGTATGTCTTTGTTACTAGTTGTGAGTGTGTCTGTGTTACTGGGGAACAGTGTATGTCTTTGTTACTTGGCGTCAGTGTATGTCTGTGTTACTTGGTGTAAGTGTGTGTTTTTGTTACTTGGTGTAATTGTTTGTCTTTGTTACTTGGTGTAAGTGTGTGTTTGTGTTACTTGGTGTAAGTGTGTGTCTGTGTTACTTGGTATCAGTGTATGTCTTTGTTACTTGTTGTAAGTGTGTGTCTGTGTTACTGGGTAACAGTGTATGTCTTTGTTACTTGGTGTCAGTGTATGTCTGTATTACTTGGTGTAAGTGTGTGTCTTTGTTACTTTGTGTAATTGTATGTCTTTGTTGCTTGGTGTCAGTGTATGTCTGTGATACTTGATGTAAGTGTTTGTCTTTGTTACTTAGTGTCAGTGCATGTCTGTGTTACTTGGTGTCACTGTATGTCTTTGTTACTGGGTGTCATTGTATGTCTTTGTGACTTGGTGTCAGAGTATGTCTTTGTTACTGTGTGTCAGTTTATGTCTTTGTTACTTGGTGTCAGTGTATGTCTGTGTTACTTGGTGTCACTGTATGTCTTTGTTACTGGGTGTCATTGTATGTCTTTGTGACTTGGTGTCAGAGTATGTCTTTGTTACTGTGTGTCAGTTTATGTCTTTGTTACTTGGTGTCAGTGTATGTCTTTGTTACTTGGTGTCAGTGTATGTCTGTGTTACTTGGTGTCAGTGTGTCTCTTTGTTACTTTGTGTAAGTGTGTGTCTGTGTTACTGGGTATCAGTGTATGTCTTTGTTACTTGGTGTCAGTGTATGTCTTTGTTACTTGGTGTCAGTGTGTGTCTGTGTTACTGGGTGTCAGTGTATGTCTTTGTTACTTGGTGTCAGTGTATGTCTGTGTTACATGGTGTCAGTGTGTGTCTTTGTTACTGGGTGTCAGTGTATGTCTTTGTTACTTGGTGTCTGTGTACGTCTTTGTTACTTGCTGTCAGTGTATGTCTTTGTTACTTGGTGTAAGTGTGTGTCTGTGTTACTTGGTGTAAGTGTGTGTCTGTGTTACTTGGTATCAGTGTGTGTCTTTGTTACATGGTGTAAGTGTGTGTCTGTGTTACAGGGTAACGGTGTCTGTCTTTGTTACTTGGTGTCAGTGTATGTCTGTGTTACTTGGTGTCAGTGGGTGTCTTTGTTACTTGGTGTAATTGTCTGTCTTTGTTACTTGGTGTCAGTGTATGTCTTTGTTACTTGGAGTAAGTGTGTGTTTGTGTGACTTGGTGTAAGTGTGTGTCTGTGTTAATTGGTATCAGTGTTTGTCTTTGTTACTTGGTGTAAATGTGTGTCTGTGTTACTGGGTAACAGTGTATGTCTTTGTTACTGGGTGTCAGTGTCTGCTTCGTTTCTTGGTTTCAGTGTTTGTCTTTGTTACTGGGTGTCAGTGTCTGTCTTTGTGACTTGGTGTCAGTGTATGTCTTTGTTACTGGGTGTCAGTGTATGTCTTTGTTACTTGGTGTAAGTGTGTGTCTTTGTTACTTGGTGTCAGTGTATGTCTGTTTTACTGGGTATCACTGCATGTCTTTGTTACATGGTGTCAGTGTATGTCTGTGTTAATTGGTGTAAGTGTATGTCTTTGTTACTGGGTGTCAGTGTCTGCTTCGTTTCTTGGTGTCAGTGTTTGTCTTTGTTACTGGGTGTCAGTGTCTGTCTTTGTGACTTGGTGTCAGTGTATGTCTTTGTTACTTGGTGTCAGTGTATGTCTTTGTTACTTGGTGTCAGTGTGTGTCGGTTTTACTGGGTGTCAGTGTATATCTTTGTTACTTGGTGTCAGTGTGTGTCTGTGTTACTGGGTATCAGTGCATGTCTTTGTTACATGGTGTCAGTGTATGTCTGTGTTACTTGGTGTAAGTGTGTGTCTTTGTTACTTGGTGTAATTGTATGTCTTTGTTCCTTGGTGTCAGCGTATGTCTGTGTTACTTGGTGTAAGTGAATGACTTTGTTACTTGGTGTCAGTGTATGTCTATGTTACTTGGTGTAAGTTTGTGTCTGTGTTACTTGGTGTAAGTGTGTGTCTGTGTTACTTGGTATCAATGGATGTCTTTGTTACTTGGTGTAAGTGTGCGTCTGTGTTACTGGGTAACAGTGTATGTCTTTGTTACTTGGTGTCAGTGTATATCTGTGTTACTTGGTGTAAGTGTGTGTCTTTGTTACTTGGTGTAATTGTATGTCTTTGTTACTTGGTGTCAGTGTATGTCTTTGTTACTAGGTGTAAGTGTGTGTTTGTGTTACTGGGTGTCAGTGCGTGTCTGTGTTACTGGGTATCAGTGTATGTCTTTATTACTTAGTGTAAGTTTGTGTCTGTGTTCCTGGGTATCAGTGTATGTCTTTGTTACTTGGTGCAAGTGTATGTCTTCGTGACTTCGTGTAAGTGTGTGTCTTTGATACTTGGTGTCAGTGTATGTCTTTGTTACTTGGTGTCAGTGTATGTCTGTGTTACTGGGTATCAGTGTATGTCTTTGTTACATTGTGTAAGTGCATGTCTTTGTTACTTTGTGTCAGTGTATGTCTTTGTTACTGGGTGTCAGTGCGTCTCTGTGTTACTGGGTATCAGTGTATGTCATTGATACTGGGTGTCAGTGCGTGTCTGTGTTACTGGGTCCCAATGTATGTTTTTGCTACTGGGTATCAATTTATGTCTTTGTTACTTGGTGTAAGTGGATGTCTTTGTTTCTTGGAGCCAGTGTATCTCTTTGTTATTTGGCGTAAGTGTATGTCTTTGCTACTTTGTGTCAGTGTATGTCTTTATTACTTAATGTAAGTGTGTGTCTGTGTGACTCGGTATCAGTGTATGTCTTTGTTACTTGGTGTCAGTGTTTCTCTGTGTTACTGGATGTCAGTGTGTATCTGTATTCCTGGGTGTCAGTGTGTGTCTGTGACACTAGGTGTCAGTATTTAGATTAGTTTCGAGATACAGCACGTAAACAGGCCCTTCGGCCCACCGAGCCTGTGCCGACCATCAACCACCCATTTACACTAATCCTACACTAATCCCGTATTCCTATCACATCTCCACCTATCCCTATATATTTCCCAACCACCTACCTATACTTGGGGCAATTTATGATGGCCAATTAACCTATCAACCTGCAAGTCTTTGGCATGTGGGAGGAAACCGGAGCACCGGGATGAAACCCACGCAGACACAGGGAGAAGTTGCAAACTCCGCACAGGCATTACCCAGAATCGAACCCGGCCCCTGGAGCTGTGAGGCTGCGGTGCCAACCACTGCTCCAATGTGCAGCCCAGTGTGTGTCTGTGTCACTGGGTATCAGCGTCTGTCTTTGATACTTGGTGTCAGTGCATGTCTGCATTACTGGGTATCAGTGTCTGTCTTTGTTACTTGGTGTCAGTGTATGTATTTGTGACTTGGTGTCAGTGTATGTCTTTGTTACTGGGTTTCAGTGCGGGTCTGTGTCACTGGATGTGAGTGTATGTCATTGTTACTGGGTGTCAGTGCGTGTCTGTGTTACTGGGTATCAATGTATGTCTTTGTTAATGGGTATCAAAGTATGTCTTTGTTATTTGGTGTCAGTGTATGTCTGTGTTACTTGGTGTCAGTGTATGTCTGTGTTACTTGGTGTCAGTGTATGTCTTTGTGACTTGGTGTCAGAGTATGTCTTTGTTAATGGGGGTCAGTGTGTGTCTGTGTTACTGGGTATCAGTGTATGTCTTTGTTAAATGGTGTAAGTGTATGTCTTTGCACTTGGTATCAGTGTATGTCCTTGTTACTTGGTGCAAGTGTGTGTCTGTGTTACTGGGTATCAGTGTCTGTCTTTGTTACTTGGAGTAAGTGGATGTCTTTGTTACTTTGTGTCAGTGTATGTCTTTGTGACTTGGTGTCAGTGTATGTCTTTGTTACTGGGTGTCAGTGCGTGTCTGTGTTAATGGGTATCAGTGTATGTCTTTGTTACTGGGTGTCAGTGTATGTCTTTGTGACTTGGTGTAAGGGTGTGTCTGTGTTACTGGGTATCAGTGTCTGTCTTTGTTACTTGGTGTCAGTGTGTGTCTGTGTTCCTGGGTATCAGTGTATGTCTGTGTTACTTGGTGTCAGTGTATGTCTTTGTGACTTGCTGTCAGTGCATGTCTTTGTTACTGGGTGTCAGTGTCTGTCTGTGTTACTGGGTATCAGTGTATGTCTTTGTTACTTGGTGCAAGTGTTTGTCTTTGTGACTTGGTGTCAGTGTATGTCTTCGTTACTGGGTGTCAGTGCGTGTCTGTGTTACTGGCTATCAGTGTATGTTTTGTTACTGGGTGTCAGTGCGTGTCTGTGTTACTGGGTATCAATGTATTTCTTTGTTACTTGGTGTCAGCGTATGTCTGTGTTACTTGGTGTAAGTGGATGTCTTGGTTCCTGGGTATTTTTGTATGTCTTTGTTACTTGGTGTCAGTGTATGTGTTTGTTACTTGGTGTCAGTGCATGTCTTTGTTACTTGGTGTAAGTGTGTGTCTGTGTTACTGGGTATCAGTGTATGTCTTTGTTACTTGGTATCAGTGTATGTCCTTGTTACTTGGTGCAAGTGTGTGTCTGTGTTCCTGGGTATCAGTGTCTGTCTTTGTTACTTGGTGTAAGTGTGTGTCTGTGTTCCTGGGTATCAGTGTATGTCTCTGTTACTTGGTGTAAGTGTGTGTCTGTGTTACTGCGTATCAGTGTATGTCTTTGTTACTTGCTGTCAGTGTGTATCTTTGTTATTGGTTGTCAGTGCATTTCTTTGTGACTTGGTGTCAGTGTATGTCTTTGTTACTGGGTGTCAGTGCATGTCTTTGTTACTTGGTGATAGTGTGTGTATGTGTTAGTCTTTGTTACTTGGTGTAAGTGTGTGTCAGTGCAACTGGGTATTAGTGTATGTCTTCGTTACTTGGTGTAAGTGTGTGTCTGTGTTACTGGGTATCATACTTTGTCTTTGTTACTTCGTGTCAGTGTATGTCTTTTTTACTTGGTGTAAGTGTATGTCTTTGTTACTTGTTGTCAGTGTATGTCTTTGTTACTTGGTGTAATTGTGTGTCTGTGTTACTTGGTATCAGTATATGTCTGTGTTACTTGGTGTCAGTGTGTGTCTGTGTTACTGGGTGTCAGTGCATGTCTTTGTGACTTGGTGTAAGTTTGTGTTTGTGCTACTGGGCATCAATGCCTGTCTTTGTGACTTGGTGTCAGTGTTTCTCTGTGTTACTGGGTGTCAGTGTGTATCTGTGTTCCTGGGTGTCAGTGTCTGTCTTTGTTACTTGGTGTCAGTGTATATCTGTGTTATTTGGTGTAAGTGTGTGTCTGTGTTATTGGGTATCAGTGTATGTCTTTGTTACTTGGTGTCAGTGTATGTCTTTGTGACTTGGTGTCAGTGTATGTCTTTGTTACTGGGTTTCAGTGCGGGTCTGTGTCACTTGATGTGAGTGTATGTCATTGTTACTGGGTGTCAGTGCGTGTCTGTGTTACTGGGTGTCAGTGTGTATCTGTGTTCCTGGGTGTCAGTGTCTGTCTTTGTTAATGGGTATCAAAGTATGTCTTTGTTATTTGGTGTCAGTGTATGTCTGTGTTACTTGGTGTCAGAGTATGTCTGTGTTACATGGTGTCAGTGTATGTCTTTGTGACTTGGTGTCAGAGTATGTCTTTGTTACTTGGTGTCAGTGTGTGTCTGTGTTACTGGGTATCAGTGTATGTCTTTGTTAAATGGTGTAAGTGTGTGTCTGTGTTACTAGGTATCAGTGTATGTCTTTGTTACTTTGTGTAAGTGTCTGTCTTTGTTATTGGGTATCAGTGTATGTCTCTGTTACTTGGTGTCAGTGTATGTGTTTGTTACTTGGTGTAAATGTATGTCTTTGTTACTTGGTGTCAGTGCATGTCTTTGTTACTTGGTGTAAGTGTGTGTCTGTGTTACTGGGTATCAGTGTACGTCTTTGTTACTTGGTGTCTGTGTGTGTCTGTGTTACTTGGTGTAAATGTGTGTCAGTGTAACTGGGTATCAGTGTATGTCTTTATTACTTGGTGTAAGTGTGTGTCTGTGTTACTGGGTGTCATTGTCTGTCTTTGTTACTTGGTGTCAGTGTATATCTGTGTTAGTTGGTGTAAGTGTGTGTCTGTGTTACTGGGTGTCAGTGCGTGTCTGTGTTACTGGAAATCAGTGTATGTCTTTGTTACTGGGTGTCAGTGCGTGTCTGTGTTACTGGGTATCAATGTATGTCTTTGTTACTGGGTATCAATGAATCTGTTTGTTACTTGGTGTACGTTGATGTCTTTGCTACTTGGCGTCAGTGTATGTCTGTGTTACTTGGTGTAAGTGTGTGTCTTTGTTACTTGGTGTAAGTTTGTGTCTGTGTTACTGGGTATCAGTGTATGCCTTTGTTACTTGGTGTCAGTGTGTGTCATTGTTACCTGGTGTAAGTGTATGTCTTTGTTACTTGGTGTAAGTGTGTGTCTGTGTTCCTTGGTGTAAGTGTATGTCAGTGTAACTGGGTATCAGTGTATGTCTTTGTTAATTGGTGTCAGTTTATGTCTTTGTTACTTGGTGTCAGTGTATGTCTTTGTTACTGGGTATCAATGTATGTGTTTGTTACTTGGTGTAAGTTGATGTCTTTGTTACTTGGCGTCAGTGTATGTCTGTGTTACTTGGTGTAAGTGTGTGTCTTTGTTACTTGGTGTAAGTTTGTGTCTGTGTTACTGGGTATCAGTGTATGCCTTTGTTACTTGGTGTAAGTTTGTGTCTGTGTTACTGGGTATCAGTGTATGTCTTTGTTACTTGGTATCAGTGTATGTCTTTGTTACTTGGTGTCAGTGTATGTCTTTGTTACTGGGTGTAAGTGTATTTCTTTGTTACTTTGTGTCAGTGTATGTCTTTATTACTTAGTGTAAGTGTGTGTCTGTGTTAATGGGTGTCTGTGCATGTCATTGTTACTTGGTGTAAGTGTGTGTCTGTGTTACTGGGTATCAGTGTATGTCTTTGTTACTTGGTGTCAGTGTATGTCTTTGTTACTTGGTGTAAGTGTATTTCTTTGTTACTTTGTGTCAGTGTATGTCTTTATTACTTAGTGTAAGTGTGTGTCAGTGTTCCTGGGTATCAGTGTATGTCTTTGTTACTTATTGTAAGTGTGTGTCTGTGTTACTGGGTATCAGTGTATGTCTTTGTTACTTGGTGCAAGTGTGTGTTTGTGTTACTTAGTATCAGTGTCTGCCTTTGTTACTTGGTGTCAGTGTATGTCTTTGTGACTTGGTGTCAGTGTATGTCTTTGTTCCTGGGTGTCAGTGCCTGTCTGTGTTACTGGGTATCAGTGTATGTCTTTGTTACTGGGTGTCAGTGCCTCTCTGTGTTACTGGGTATGAATGTATGTCTTTGTTACTGGGTATCAATGTATGTCTTTGTTACTTGGTATCAATGTATGACTTTGTTAATTGGTGTAAGTGGATGTCTTTGTTACTTGGTGTCAGCGTATGTCTGTGTTACTTGGTGTAAGTGTATTTCTTGGCTACTGGGTATCTTTGTATGTCTTTGTTACTTGGTGTAAGTGTGTGTCTGTGTCACTGGGTATCAGTGTATGCCTCTGTTACTTGGTGTCAGTGTATGTCTTTGTTACTTGGTGTAAGTGTATGTCTTTGTTACTTGGTGTCAGTGTTTGTCTTTGTTACTTGGTGTAAGTGTGTGTCTGTGTTACTGGGTATCTGTGTATGTCTTTGTTACTTGATGTCTGTGTGTGTCTGTGTGACTTGGTGTAAGTGTGTGTCAGTGTAACTGGGTATCAGTGCATGTCTTTGTTACTTGGTGTATGTGTGTGTCAGTGTTACTGGGTATCAGTGTATGTCTTTGCTACTTGGTGTCAGTGTATGTCTTTTTTACTTGCTGCAAGTGAATGTCCTTTTTACTTGGTGTCAGTGTATGTCTTTGTTACTTGGTGTAAGTGTGTGTCTGTGTTACTGGGTATCAGTGTATGTCGTTGTTAATTGGTGTCAGTGTCTGTCTTTGTTACTTGGTGTAAGTGTGTGTCTGTGTTACTGGGTATCAGTGTCTGTCTTTGTTACTTGGTGTCAGTGTGTGTCTTTGTTACTGGGTGTCAGTGCATGTGTTTGTGACTTGGTGTAAGTTTGTGTCTGTGTTCCTGGGTATCAGTGTCTGTCTTTGTTACTTGGTGTAAGTGTTTCTCCGTGTTACTGGGTGTCAGTGTTTATCTGTGTTCCTGGGTGTCAGTGTATGTCTTTGTTACTTGGTGTCAGTGTATGTATGTGTTAGTTGGTGTAAGTGTGTGTCTGTGTTATTGAGTATCAGTCTATGTCTTTGTTACTTGGTGTAAGTGTATGTCTTGGTTACTGGGTGTCAGTGTTCGTCTTTGTTACTTGGTGTCAGTGTTTCTCTGTGTTACTGGGTGTCAGTGTGTATCTGTGTTCCTGTGTGTCAGTGTGTGTCTGTGACACTAGGTGTCAGTGTTTAGTTTAGAGATACAGCACTGAAACAGGCCGTTCGGCCCACCGATTGTTTGCCGACCATCCACCACCCATTTACTTGGTGTAAGTGTGTGTCTGTATTACTGGGTATCAGTGTCTGTCTTTGTTACTGGGTGTTAGTGTGTGTCTTTGTGACTTTGTGTAAGTGTGTGTCAGTGTTACTGGGTATCAGTGTCTGTCTTTGTTACTTGGTGTAAGTGTGTTTCTGTGTTACTGGGTATCACTTGTATGTCTTAGTTACTTGGTGTCAGTGTATGTCTTTGTTATTAGGTGTAAGAGCATGTCTGTGTTACTTCGTGTAAGTGAATGTCTTTGTTACTTGGTGTCAGTGTATGTCTTTGTTACTTGGTGTAAGTGTATGTCTTTGTTACTTGGTGTCAGTGTATGTCTTTGTAACTTGGTGTCAGTGCATGTCTTTGTTTCTTGGTGTAAGTGTCTGTCTGTGTTACTGGTTATCAGTGTATGTCTTTGTTACTTGGTGTCAGTGTGTGTCTTTGTTACTTGGTGTCAGGGTGTGTCTTTGTTACTTGGTGTCAGTGTATGTCTTTGTTACTGGGTGTCAGTGCATCTCTTTGTTACTTTGTGTCAGTGTATTTCTGTGTTAGTTGGTGTAAGTGTGTGTCTGTGTTATTGGGTATCAGTGTCTGTCTTCATTCCTTGGTCTAAGTGTGTGTCTGTGTTACTGGGTATCAGTGTATGTCTCTGTTACTTGGTGTAAGTGTGTGTCTGTGTTACTGCGTATCAGTGTATGTCTTTGTTACTTGCTGTCAGTGTGTATCTTTGTTATTGGTTGTCAGTGCATTTCTTTGTGACTTGGTGTCAGTGTATGTCTTTGTTACTGGGTGTCAGTGCATGTCTTTGTTACTTGGTGATAGTGTGTGTATGTGTTAGTCTTTGTTACTTGGTGTAAGTGTGTGTCAGTGCAACTGGGTATTAGTGTATGTCTTCGTTACTTGGTGTAAGTGTGTGTCTGTGTTACTGGGTATCATACTTTGTCTTTGTTACTTCGTGTCAGTGTATGTCTTTTTTACTTGGTGTAAGTGTATGTCTTTGTTACTTGTTGTCAGTGTATGTCTTTGTTACTTGGTGTAATTGTGTGTCTGTGTTACTTGGTATCAGTATATGTCTGTGTTACTTGGTGTCAGTGTGTGTCTGTGTTACTGGGTGTCAGTGCATGTCTTTGTGACTTGGTGTAAGTTTGTGTTTGTGCTACTGGGCATCAATGCCTGTCTTTGTGACTTGGTGTCAGTGTTTCTCTGTGTTACTGGGTGTCAGTGTGTATCTGTGTTCCTGGGTGTCAGTGTCTGTCTTTGTTACTTGGTGTCAGTGTATATCTGTGTTATTTGGTGTAAGTGTGTGTCTGTGTTATTGGGTATCAGTGTATGTCTTTGTTACTTGGTGTCAGTGTATGTCTTTGTGACTTGGTGTCAGTGTATGTCTTTGTTACTGGGTTTCAGTGCGGGTCTGTGTCACTTGATGTGAGTGTATGTCATTGTTACTGGGTGTCAGTGCGTGTCTGTGTTACTGGGTGTCAGTGTGTATCTGTGTTCCTGGGTGTCAGTGTCTGTCTTTGTTAATGGGTATCAAAGTATGTCTTTGTTATTTGGTGTCAGTGTATGTCTGTGTTACTTGGTGTCAGAGTATGTCTGTGTTACATGGTGTCAGTGTATGTCTTTGTGACTTGGTGTCAGAGTATGTCTTTGTTACTTGGTGTCAGTGTGTGTCTGTGTTACTGGGTATCAGTGTATGTCTTTGTTAAATGGTGTAAGTGTGTGTCTGTGTTACTAGGTATCAGTGTATGTCTTTGTTACTTTGTGTAAGTGTCTGTCTTTGTTATTGGGTATCAGTGTATGTCTCTGTTACTTGGTGTCAGTGTATGTGTTTGTTACTTGGTGTAAATGTATGTCTTTGTTACTTGGTGTCAGTGCATGTCTTTGTTACTTGGTGTAAGTGTGTGTCTGTGTTACTGGGTATCAGTGTACGTCTTTGTTACTTGGTGTCTGTGTGTGTCTGTGTTACTTGGTGTAAATGTGTGTCAGTGTAACTGGGTATCAGTGTATGTCTTTATTACTTGGTGTAAGTGTGTGTCTGTGTTACTGGGTGTCATTGTCTGTCTTTGTTACTTGGTGTCAGTGTATATCTGTGTTAGTTGGTGTAAGTGTGTGTCTGTGTTACTGGGTGTCAGTGCGTGTCTGTGTTACTGGGAATCAGTGTATGTCTTTGTTACTGGGTGTCAGTGCGTGTCTGTGTTACTGGGTATCAATGTATGTCTTTGTTACTGGGTATCAATGTATCTGTTTGTTACTTGGTGTACGTTGATGTCTTTGCTACTTGGCGTCAGTGTATGTCTGTGTTACTTGGTGTAAGTGTGTGTCTTTGTTACTTGGTGTAAGTTTGTGTCTGTGTTACTGGGTATCAGTGTATGCCTTTGTTACTTGGTGTCAGTGTGTGTCATTGTTACTTGGTGTAAGTGTATGTCTTTGTTACTTGGTGTAAGTGTGTGTCTGTGTTCCTTGGTGTAAGTGTATGTCAGTGTAACTGGGTATCAGTGTATGTCTTTGTTAATTGGTGTCAGTTTATGTCTTTGTTACTTGGTGTCAGTGTATGTCTTTGTTACTGGGTATCAATGTATGTGTTTGTTACTTGGTGTAAGTTGATGTCTTTGTTACTTGGCGTCAGTGTATGTCTGTGTTACTTGGTGTAAGTGTGTGTCTTTGTTACTTGGTGTAAGTTTGTGTCTGTGTTACTGGGTATCAGTGTATGCCTTTGTTACTTGGTGTAAGTTTGTGTCTGTGTTACTGGGTATCAGTGTATGTCTTTGTTACTTGGTATCAGTGTATGTCTTTGTTACTTGGTGTCAGTGTATGTCTTTGTTACTGGGTGTAAGTGTATTTCTTTGTTACTTTGTGTCAGTGTATGTCTTTATTACTTAGTGTAAGTGTGTGTCTGTGTTAATGGGTGTCTGTGCATGTCATTGTTACTTGGTGTAAGTGTGTGTCTGTGTTACTGGGTATCAGTGTATGTCTTTGTTACTTGGTGTCAGTGTATGTCTTTGTTACTTGGTGTAAGTGTATTTCTTTGTTACTTTGTGTCAGTGTATGTCTTTATTACTTAGTGTAAGTGTGTGTCAGTGTTCCTGGGTATCAGTGTATGTCTTTGTTACTTATTGTAAGTGTGTGTCTGTGTTACTGGGTATCAGTGTATGTCTTTGTTACTTGGTGCAAGTGTGTGTTTGTGTTACTTAGTATCAGTGTCTGCCTTTGTTACTTGGTGTCAGTGTATGTCTTTGTGACTTGGTGTCAGTGTATGTCTTTGTTCCTGGGTGTCAGTGCCTGTCTGTGTTACTGGGTATCAGTGTATGTCTTTGTTACTGGGTGTCAGTGCCTCTCTGTGTTACTGGGTATGAATGTATGTCTTTGTTACTGGGTATCAATGTATGTCTTTGTTACTTGGTATCAATGTATGACTTTGTTAATTGGTGTAAGTGGATGTCTTTGTTACTTGGTGTCAGCGTATGTCTGTGTTACTTGGTGTAAGTGTATTTCTTGGCTACTGGGTATCTTTGTATGTCTTTGTTACTTGGTGTAAGTGTGTGTCTGTGTCACTGGGTATCAGTGTATGCCTCTGTTACTTGGTGTCAGTGTATGTCTTTGTTACTTGGTGTAAGTGTATGTCTTTGTTACTTGGTGTCAGTGTTTGTCTTTGTTACTTGGTGTAAGTGTGTGTCTGTGTTACTGGGTATCTGTGTATGTCTTTGTTACTTGATGTCTGTGTGTGTCTGTGTGACTTGGTGTAAGTGTGTGTCAGTGTAACTGGGTATCAGTGCATGTCTTTGTTACTTGGTGTATGTGTGTGTCAGTGTTACTGGGTATCAGTGTATGTCTTTGCTACTTGGTGTCAGTGTATGTCTTTTTTACTTGCTGCAAGTGAATGTCCTTTTTACTTGGTGTCAGTGTATGTCTTTGTTACTTGGTGTAAGTGTGTGTCTGTGTTACTGGGTATCAGTGTATGTCGTTGTTAATTGGTGTCAGTGTCTGTCTTTGTTACTTGGTGTAAGTGTGTGTCTGTGTTACTGGGTATCAGTGTCTGTCTTTGTTACTTGGTGTCAGTGTGTGTCTTTGTTACTGGGTGTCAGTGCATGTGTTTGTGACTTGGTGTAAGTTTGTGTCTGTGTTCCTGGGTATCAGTGTCTGTCTTTGTTACTTGGTGTAAGTGTTTCTCCGTGTTACTGGGTGTCAGTGTTTATCTGTGTTCCTGGGTGTCAGTGTATGTCTTTGTTACTTGGTGTCAGTGTATGTATGTGTTAGTTGGTGTAAGTGTGTGTCTGTGTTATTGAGTATCAGTCTATGTCTTTGTTACTTGGTGTAAGTGTATGTCTTGGTTACTGGGTGTCAGTGTTCGTCTTTGTTACTTGGTGTCAGTGTTTCTCTGTGTTACTGGGTGTCAGTGTGTATCTGTGTTCCTGTGTGTCAGTGTGTGTCTGTGACACAAGGTGTCAGTGTTTAGTTTAGAGATACAGCACTGAAACAGGCCGTTCGGCCCACCGATTGTTTGCCGACCATCCACCACCCATTTACTTGGTGTAAGTGTGTGTCTGTATTACTGGGTATCAGTGTCTGTCTTTGTTACTGGGTGTTAGTGTGTGTCTTTGTGACTTTGTGTAAGTGTGTGTCAGTGTTACTGGGTATCAGTGTCTGTCTTTGTTACTTGGTGTAAGTGTGTTTCTGTGTTACTGGGTATCACTTGTATGTCTTAGTTACTTGGTGTCAGTGTATGTCTTTGTTATTAGGTGTAAGAGCATGTCTGTGTTACTTCGTGTAAGTGAATGTCTTTGTTACTTGGTGTCAGTGTATGTCTTTGTTACTTGGTGTAAGTGTATGTCTTTGTTACTTGGTGTCAGTGTATGTCTTTGTAACTTGGTGTCAGTGCATGTCTTTGTTTCTTGGTGTAAGTGTCTGTCTGTGTTACTGGTTATCAGTGTATGTCTTTGTTACTTGGTGTCAGTGTGTGTCTTTGTTACTTGGTGTCAGGGTGTGTCTTTGTTACTGGGTGTCAGTGTATGTCTTTGTTACTGGGTGTCAGTGCATCTCTTTGTTACTTTGTGTCAGTGTATTTCTGTGTTAGTTGGTGTAAGTGTGTGTCTGTGTTATTGGGTATCAGTGTCTGTCTTCATTCCTTGGTCTAAGTGTGTGTCTGTGTTACTGGGTATCAGTGTATGTCCTTGTTACTTGGTGTCAGTGTATGTCTTTGTTACTGGTGTAAGTGTTTATATTTGTTTCTTTGTGTCAGTGTATGTCTTTGTTACTTTGTGTAAGTGTGTGTCTGTGTTACTGGTTATCAGTGTATGTCTTTGTTACTTGGTGTCAGTGTGTGTCTGTGTTACTGGGTATCAGTGTCTGTCTATGTTACTTGGTGTCAGTGTATGTCTTTGTTACTGGGTGTAAGTGTTTGTCTGTGTTACTGTGTATCATTGTATGTCTTTGTTACTTGGTGTCAAGTGTATGTCTTTGTACTTGGTGTCAGTGTCTGTCTTTGCTACTTGGTGTCAGTGTTTCTGTGTGTTACTCGGTGTCAGTGTGTATCTGTGTTCCTGGGTGTCAGTGTATGCCTTTGTTACTTGGTGTCAGTGCATGTCTGTGTTCGTTGGTGTAAGTGTGTGTCTGTGTTATTGGGTATCAGTGCATGTCTTTGTTACTTGGTGTCAGTGTACGTCTTTGTTACTTTGTGCAAGTGTATGTCTTTGTTACTTTGTGTCAGTGTATGTCTTTGTTACTTGGTGTAAGTGTGTGTCTGTGTTACTGGGTATCAGTGTCTGTCTTTGTTACTGGGTGTCTGTGTATGTCTGTGTTACTTGATGTAAGTGTGTGTCTGTGTAACTGGGTATGGGTGTATGCCTTTGTTACTTGGTGTCTGTGTGTGTCTTTGTTACTGGGTGTCAGTGTATGTCTTTGTGACTTGGTGTAAGTGTGTGTCTGTGTTACTGGGTATCAGTGTCTGTCTTTGTTACTTGGTGTAAGTGTTTCTCTGTGTTACTGGGTGTCAGTGTGTATCTGTGTTCCTGGGTGTCAGAGTATGCCTTTGTTACTTGGTGTCAGTGCATGTCTGTGTTCGTTGGTGTAAGTGTGTGTCTGTGTTATTGGGTATCAGTGCATGTCTTTGTTACTTGGTGTCAGTGTACGTCTTTGTTACTTGGTGTAAGTGTATGTCTTTGTTACTTTGTGTCAGTGTATGTCTTTGTTACTTGGAGTAAGTGTATGTCTGTGTTACTGGGTATCAGTGTATGTCTTTGTGACTTGGTGTAAGTGTGTGTCTGTGTTACTGGGTATCAGTGCCTGTCTTTGTTACTTGGTGTCAGTGTGTGTCTTTGTTACTTGGTGTAAGTGTGTGTCTGTGTTACTGGGTGTCAGTGTATGTCTTTGTTACTGGGTGTCAGTGTATGTCTTTGTGACTTGGTGTAAGTGTGTGTCTGTGTTACTGGGTATCAGTGTCTGTCTTTGTTACTTGGTGTAAGTGTTTCTCTGTGTTACTGGGTGTCAGTGTGTATCTGTGTTCCTGGGTGTCAGAGTATGCCTTTGTTACTTGGTGTCAGTGCATGTCTGTGTTCGTTGGTGTAAGTGTGTGTCTGTGTTATTGGGTATCAGTGCATGTCTTTGTTACTTGGTGTCAGTGTACGTCTTTGTTACTTGGTGTAAGTGTATGTCTTTGTTACTTTGTGTCAGTGTATGTCTTTGTTACTTGGAGTAAGTGTATGTCTGTGTTACTGGGTATCAGTGTATGTCTTTGTGACTTGGTGTAAGTGTGTGTCTGTGTTACTGGGTATCAGTGCCTGTCTTTGTTACTTGGTGTCAGTGTGTGTCTTTGTTACTTGGTGTAAGTGTGTGTCTGTGTTACTGGGTGTCAGTGTATGTCTTTGTTACTTGGTGTCTGTGTATGTCTTTTTTACTTGGTGTAATTGTATGTCTTTGTTACTTGGTGTCAGTGTATGTCTTTGTTACTTGGTGTAAGTGTGTGTCTGTGTTACTTGGTATCAGTGTATGTCTTTGTTAATTGGTGTCAGTGTATGTCTTTGTTTCTTTGTGTAAGTGTGTGTCTGTGTTACTGGGTATCAGTGTATGTCTTTGTTACTTGGTTTCAGTGTGTGTCTTTGTTACTGGGTGTCAGTGCATGTCTTTGTTACTGGGTGTCAGTGTATGTCTTGGTGACTTGGTGTAAGTGTGTGTCTGTGTTACTGGGTATCAGTGTCTGTCTTTTTTACTTGCTGTAAGTGTATGTCTGTGTTAGTTGGTGGAAGTGTGTCTCTGTGTTATTGGGTATCATTGTATGTCTTAGTTAAATGGTGTAAGTGTGTGTCTGTGTTACTGGGTATCAGTGTATGTCTTTGCTACTTGGTGTCAGTTTATGTCTTTGTTACTTGGTGTAAGTGTATGTCTTTGTTACTTGGTGTCAGTGTATGTATTTGTTACTTGGTATTTGTGTGTGTCTTTGTTACATGGTGTCAGTGTATGTCTTTGTTACTTGGTGTCAGTGTGTGTCTTTGTTATTGAGTGTCAGTGTATGTCTTTGTTACTTTGTGTCAGTGTATGTCTGTGTTAGTTCGTGTAAGTATGTGTCTGTGTTATTGGGTATCAGTGCCTTTCTTTCTTACTTGGTGTAAGTGTTTCTCTGTGTTACCGGGTGTCAGTGTGTATCTGTGTTCCTGGGTGTCAGTGTATGCCTTTGTTACATTTGTGTCAGTGTATGTCTGTGTTTGTTGGTGTAAGTGTGTGTCTGTTTTATTCGGATTCAGTGTATGTCTTTGTTACTTGGTGTCAGTGTACGTCTTTGTTACTTGGTGTAAGTGTATGTCTTTGTTACTTTGTGTCAGTGTATGTCTTTGTTACTTGGTGTAAGTGTGTGTCTGTGTTACTGAGTATCAGTGTATGTATTTGTGACTTGGTGTAAGTGTGTGTCTGTTTTACTGGGTTTCAGTGCCTGTCTTTGTTACTTGGTGTCAGTGTATGTCTTTGTTTCTTGGTGTAAGTGTGTGTCTGTGTTACTGGGTATCAGTGTATGTCTTTGTTACTTGGTGTCAGTGTGTGTCTTTGTTACTGGGTGTCAGTGCATGTCTTTGTCACTGGATGTCAGAGTATGTCTTTGTGACTTGGTGTAAGTGTGTGTCTGTGTTACTGGGTATCAGTGTCTGTCTTTTTTTACTTGCTGTAAGTGTATGTCTGTGTTAGTTGGTGTAAGTGTGTGTCTGTGTTATTGGGTATCAGTGTATGGCTTTGTTAATTGGTGTAAGTGTGTGT
The DNA here is from genome assembly GCF_036365525.1 of Heterodontus francisci. Classification (NCBI taxonomy): domain Eukaryota; kingdom Metazoa; phylum Chordata; class Chondrichthyes; order Heterodontiformes; family Heterodontidae; genus Heterodontus; species Heterodontus francisci. The sequence continues at coordinate 13,810,915 of NC_090392.1, read as the reverse complement.
CTCTGTTACTGGGTATCAGTGTATGTCTTTGTTACTTGGTGTCAGTGTATGTCTTTGTTACTTGGTGTAAGTGCATGTCTTTATTACTTGGTGTCAGTGTATGTCTTTGTTACTTGGTATATGTGTGTGCCTTTGTTACTTGGAGTAAGTGTATGTCTTTGTTACTTGGTGTCAGTGTGTGTCTTTGTTACTGAGTATCAGTGTATGTCTTCGTTACCTTGTGTCAGTGTATGTCTGTGTTAGTTGGTGTAAGTATGTGTCTGTGTTATTGGGTATCAGTGCCTTTCTTTGTTACTTGGTGTAAGTGTGTGTCTGTGTTACTGGGTATCAGTGTCTGTCTTTGTTACTTGGTGTCAGTGTATGTCTTTGTTACTGTTTATTAGTGTTTCTCTGTGTTACTGGGTGTCAGTGTGTGTTTGTTTGTGTTACTTGGTGTCAGTGTATGTCTTTGTTACTTGGTGTAAGTGTGTGTCTGTTTTACTGGGTATCAGTGTCTTTCTTTGTTACTTGGTGTAAGTGTGCGTCTTTGTTACTTGGTGTAATTGTATGTCTTTGTTACTTCGTGTCAGTGTATGTCTTTGCACTTGGTGTAAGTCGATGTATTTGTTACTTGGTGTCAATGGATGACTGTGTTACTGGGTGTCGTGTGTATCTGTGTTCCTGGGTGTCATTATATGTCTTTGTTACTTGGTGTCAGTGTATGTCTGTGTTACTTGATGCAAGTGTGTGTCTGTGTTACTGGGTATCAGTGTATGTCTTTGTTACTTGGTGTCAGTGTATGTCTTTGTTACTTGGTGTAAGTGTGTGTCTGTGTTACTGGGTATCAGTGTATGTCTTTGTTACTGGGTGTCAGTCTATGTCTTTGTTACTGGGTGTCAGTGTATGTCTTTGTGACTTGGTGTAAGTGTGTGTCTGTGTTACTGGGTATCAGTGAATGTCTTTGTTACTTGGTGTCAGTGTATGTCTTTGTTACTTGGTGTCAGTGCATGTCTTTGTTTCTTGGTGTCAGTGTGTGTCTTTGTTGCTGGGTGTCAGTGTCTGTCTTTGTTACTGGGTGTCAGTGTATGTCTTTGTGACTTGGTGTAAGTGTATGTCTTTGTTACTTGGTTTCAGTGTAAGTCTTTGTTACTTGGTGTAAGTGTATGTCTTTGTTACTTGGTGCCAGTGTATGTCTTTGATACTTGGTGTAAGTGTGTGTCTGTGTTACTGGATATCAGTGTCTGTCTTTGTTACTTCGTGTATGTGTGTGTCTGTGTTACTGGGTATCAGTGTATGTCTTTGTTACTTGGTGTCACTGTATGTCTGTGTTACTTCGTGTAAGTGTGTGTCTTTGTTACTTGGTGTAAGTGTATGTCTGTGTTACTTTGTGTAAGTTTATGTCTTTGTTCCTTGGTGTCAGTGTATGTCTTTGTTACTTGGTGTCAGTGTATGTCTTTGTGACTTGGTGTAAGTGTATGTCTTTGTTACTTGGTTTCAGTGTAAGTCTTTGTTACTTGGTGTAAGTGTATGTCTTTGTTACTTGGTGTCAGTGTATGTCTTTGATACTTGGTGTAAGTCTGTGTCTGTGTTACTGGGTATCAGTGTCTGTCTTTGTTACTTTGTGTAAGAGTGTGTCTGTGTTGCTGGGTATCAATGTATGTCTTTGTTACTTGGTGTCAGTGTAGGTCTGTGTTACTTGGTGTAAGTGTGTGTCTTTCTTACTTGGTGTAAGTGCATGTCTTTGTTACTTGGTGTCAGTGCATGTCAATGTTACTTGGTGTAAGTGTGTGTCTTTGTTAGTTGGTGTAAGTGTATGTCTTTGTTAATTGGTGTCAGTGTATGTCTTTGTTACATGGTGTAAGTGTTTGTCTGTGTTGCTTGGTATCAGTGAATGTCTTTGTTCGTTGGTGTCTGTGTATGTCTGTGATACTTGGTGTAAGTGTGTGTCTGTGTTACTGGATATCTGTGTGTGTCTTTGTTACTTCGTGTAAGTGTGTGTCTGTGTTACTGGGTATCAGTGTATGTCTTTGTTAATTGGTGTCTGTGTATGTCTTTGTTACTTTGTGTCAGTGTACGTCTTTGTTACTTGGTGTAACGGTGTGTCTGTGTTACTGGGTATCAGTGTATGTTTTTGTTACTTGGTGTCAGTGTGTGTCTTTGTTACTGGGTGTCAGTGTATGTCTTTGTTACTGGGTGTCAGTGTATGTCTTTGTGACTTGGTGTAAGTGTGTGTCAGTGTTACTGGGTATCAGTGTCTGTCTATGTTATTTGGTGAAAGTGTGTGTCTGTGTTACTGGGTATCAGTGTATGACTTTGTTACTTGGTGTAAGTGTATTTCTTTGTTACTTGGTGTCAGTGTATGTCTGTGTTACTTTGTGTAAGTTTGTGTCTTTGTTACTTGGTGTCAGTGTATGTCTTTGCTACTGGGTATCAGTGTATGTCTTTGTTACTTGGTGTAAGTTTGTGTCTTTGTTACTTGGTGTCAGTGTATATCTTAGCTGCTTGGAATCAGTGTATGTCTTTGTTACTTGGTGTCAATGTATGTCTTTGTTACTTGGTGTAAGTGTGTGCCTTTGTTACTTGTTGTCATTGCGTGTCTTTGTTGCTGGTTATCAGTGTATGTCTTTGTTACTTGTTGTCAGTGTGTGCCTTTGTTACTTGTTGTCATTGCGTGTCTTTGTTACTGGGTGTCAGTGTATGTCTTTGTTACTGGGTGTCAGTGTATGTCTGTGTTACTGGGTATCAGTGTATGTATTTGTGACCTGGTGTAAGTGTGTGTCTTTGTTACTTGGTGTCAGTGTACGTCTTTGTTACTGGGTATCAGTATATGTCTTTGTTACTTGGTGTCAGTGTCTGTCTTTGTTACTTGGTGTAAGTGTATGTCTTTGTTACTTTGTGTCAGTGTATGTCTTTGTTACTTGGTGTAAGTGTGTGTCTGTGTTACTGGGTATCAGTGTATGTCTTTGTTACTTGGTGTCTGTGTATGTCTTTTTTACTTTTTGTAATTGTATGTCTTTGTTACTTGGTGTCAGTGTATGTCTTTGTTACTTGGTGTAAGAGTGTGTCTGTGTTACTGGGTATCAGTGTATGTCTTTGTTAATTGGTGTCAGTGTATGTCTTTGTTTCTTGGTGTAAGTGTGTGTCTGTGTTACTGGGTATCAGTGTATGTCTTTGTTACTTGGTGTCAGTGTGTGTCTTTGTTACTGGGTGTCAGTGCATGTCTTTGTCACTGGATGTCAGAGTATGTCTTTGTGACTTGGTGTAAGTGTGTGTCTGTGTTACTGGGTATCAGTGTCTATCTTTTTTTACTTGCTGTAAGTGTATGTCTGTGTTAGTTGGTGTAAGTGTGTGTCTGTGTTATTGGGTATCAGTGTATGGCTTTGTTAATTGGTGTAAGTGTGTGTCTGTGTTACTGGGTATCCATGTATGTCTTTGTTACTTGGTGTCAGTGTATGTCTTTGTTACTTGGTGTAAGTGCATGTCTTTATTACTTGGTGTCAGTGTATGTCTTTGTTACTGGGTATATGTGTGTGTCTTTGTTACTTGGAGTAAGTGTATGTCTTTGTTACTTGGTGTCAGTGTGTGTCTTTGTTACTGAGTGTCAGTGTATGTCTTTGTTACCTTGTGTCAGTGTATGTCTGTGTTAGTTGGTGTAAGTATGTGTCTGTGTTATTGGGTATCAGTGCCTTTCTTTGTTACTTGGTGTAAGTGTGTGTCTGTGTTACTGGGTATCAGTGTCTGTCTTTGTTACTTGGTGTCAGTGTACGTCTTTGTTACTTGGTGTCAGTTTATGTCTTTGTTAATTGGTGTAAGTGTGTGTCTGTGTTACTGGGTATCAGTGTATGTCTTTGTTACTGGGTGTCAGTCGATGCCTTTGTTACTGGTTGTCAGTGTATGTCTTTGTGACTGGGTGTCAGTGCGTGTCTGTATTACTGGATATAATTGTATGTCTTTGTTACTTCGTGTCAGTGTTTTTAGTCTTTGTACTTGGTGTAAGTCGATGTATTTGTTACTTGGTGTCAGTGGATGACTGTGTTACTGGGTGTCGTGTGTATCTGTGTTCCTGGGTGTCATTATATGTCTTTGTTACTTGGTGTCAGTGTATGTCTGTGTTACTTGGTGTCAGTGTATGTCTTTGTTACTTGGTGTCAGTTTATGTCTTTGTTAATTGGTGTAAGTGTGTGTCTGTGTTACTGGGTATCAGTGTATGTCTTTGTTACTGGGTGTCAGTCGATGCCTTTGTTACTGGGTGTCAGTGTATGTCTTTGTGACTTGGTGTAAGTGTGTGTCTGCGTTACTGGGTATCAGTGTATGTCTTTGTTACTTGGTGTCAGTGTATGTCTTTGTTACTTGGTGTAAGTGTATGTCTTTGTTAATTGGTGTCAGTGTATGTCTTTGTTACTTGGTGTCAGTGCATGTCTTTGTTACTTGGTGTCAGTGTGTGTCTTTGTTACTGGGTATCAGTGTCTGTCTTTGTTACTGGGTGTCAGTGTGTGTCTTTGTGACCTGGTGTAAGTGTGTTTCTGTGTTACTGGGTATCAGTGTCTGTCTTTGTTACTTGGTGTATGTGTGTGTCTGTGTTACTGGGTATCAGTGTATGTCATTGTTACTTGGTGTCACTGTATGTCTGTGTTACTTCGTGTAAGTGTGTGTCTTTGTTACTTGGTGTAAGTGTATGTCTGTGTTACTTTGTGTAAGTGTATGTCTTTGTTACTTGGTGTCAGTATATGTCTTTGTTACTTGGTGTCAGTGTATGTCTTTGTGACTTGGTGTAAGTGTATGTCTTTGTTACTTGGTTTCAGTGTAAGTCTTTGTTACTTGGTGTAAGTGTATGTCTTTGTTACTTGGTGTTAGTGTATGTCTTTGATACTTTGTGTAAGTGTGTGTCTGTGTTACTGAGTATCAGTGTCTGTCTTTGTTACTTGGTGTAAGAGTGTGTCTGTGTTGCTGGGTATCAGTGTATGTCTTTGTTACTTGGTGTCAGTGTAGGTCTGTGTTACTTGGTGTAAGTGTGTGTCTTTCTTACTTGGTGTAAGTGCATGTCTTTGTTACTTGGTGTCAGTGCATGTCAATGTTACTTGGTGTAAGTGTGTGTCTTTGTTAGTTGGTGTAAGTGTATGTCTTTGTTAATTGGTGTCAGTGTATGTCTGTGTTATTTGGTGTAAGTGTCTGCGTTTGTTACTTGGTGTCAGTGTATGTCTTTGTTACATGGTGTAAGTGTTTGTCTGTGTTGCTTGGTATCAGTGTATGTCTTTGTTCGTTGGTGTCTGTGTATGTCTGTGATACTTGGTGTAAGTGTGTGTCTGTGTTACTGGGTATCTGTGTGTGTCTTTGTTACTTCGTGTAAGTGTGTGTCTGTGTTACTGGGTATCAGTGTATGTCTTTGTTAATTGGTGTCTGTGTATGTCTTTGTTACTTTGTGTCAGTGTACGTCTTTGTTACTTGGTGTAACGGTGTGTCTGTGTTACTGGGTATCAGTGTATGTTTTTGTTACTTGGTGTCAGTGTGTGTCTTTGTTACTGGGTGTCAGTGTATGTCTTTGTTACTGGGTGTCAGTGTATGTATTTGTGACTTGGTGTAATTGTGTGTCAGTGTTACTAGGTATCGGTGTCTGTCTTTGTTACTTGGTGAAAGTGTGTGTCTGTGTTACTGGGTATCAGTGTATGTCTTTGTTACTTGGTGTAAGTGTATTTCTTTGTTTCTTGGTGTCAGTGTATGTCTGTGTTACTTGGTGTAAGTTTGTGTCTTTGTTACTTGGTGTCAGTGTATGTCTTTGCTACTGGGTATCAGTGTATGTCTTTGTTACTTGGTGTAAGTTTGTGTCTTTGTTACTTGGTGTCAGTGTATATCTTAGCTACTTGGTATCAGTGTATGTCTTTGTTGCTTGGTGTCAATGTATGTCTTTGTTACTTGGTGTAAGTGTGTGTCTGTGTTACTGGGTATCAGTGTATGTATTTGTGACCTGGTGTAAGTGTGTGTCTTTGTTACTTGGTGTCAGTGTATGTCTTTGTTACTGGGTATCAGTGTCTGTCTTTGTTACTTGGTGTCAGTGTCTGTCTTTGCTACTTGGTGAAAGTGTGTGTCTGTGTTACTGGGTATCAGTGTATGTCTTTGTTACTTGGTGTAAGTGTATTTCTTTGTTACTTGGTGTCAGTGTATGTCTGTGTTACTTGGTGTAAGTTTGTGTCTTTGTTACTTGGTGTCAGTGTATGTCTTTGCTACTGGGTATCAGTGTATGTCTTTTTTACTTGGTGTAAGTTTGTGTCTTTGTTACTTGGTGTCAGTGTATATCTTTGTTAATTGGTGTCTGTGTATGTCTTTGTTACTTTGTGTCAGTGTACGTCTTTGTTACTTGGTGTAACGGTGTGTCTGTGTTACTGGGTATCAGTGTATGTTTTTGTTACTTGGTGTCAGTGTGTGTCTTTGTTACTGGGTGTCAGTGTATGTCTGTGTTACTTGGTGTAAGTTTGTGTCTTTGTTACTTGGTGTCAGTGTATGTCTTTGCTACTTGGTGTAAGTGTGTGTCTGTGTTACTGGGTATCATTGTATGTCTTTGTGACTTGGTGTCAGTATATGTCTGTGTTACTTGGTGTAACTGTGTGTCTGTGTTACTTGGTGTACGTGTATGCCTTTGATACTTGGTGTCAGTGTGTGTCTTTGTTACTGGGTGTCAGTGCATGTCTTTGCTACTGGGTGTCATTGCATGTCTTTCTGACTTGGTGTAAGTGTTTCTCTGTGTTCCTGGGTGTCAGTGTGTATCTGTGTTCCTGGGTGTCAGTGTATGTCTTTGTTACTTGGTGTCAGTGTATGTCTGTGTTAGTTGGTGTAAGTGTGTGTCTGTGTTATTGGGTATCAGTGCATGTCTTTGTTAATTGGTGTAAATGTTTGTCTGTGTTACTGGGTATCAGTGTATGTCTTTGTTACTTGGTGTCAGTGTATGTCTTTGTTACTTGATGTAAGCGTATGTCTTTGTTACTTTGTGTCAGTGTATGTCTTTGTTACTTGGTGTAAGTGTGTGTCTGTGTTACTGGGTATCAGTGTATGTCTTTGTGACTTGGTGTAAGCGTGTGTCCGTGTTACTGGGTATCAGTGCCTGTCTTTGTTACTTGGTGTCAGTGTATGTCTTTGTTACTTGGTGTAAGTGTGTGTCTGTGTTACTGGGTATCAGTGTATGTCTTTGTTACTTGGTGTCTGTGTCTGTCTTTTGTACTTGGTGTAATTGTATGTCTTTGTTAATTGGTGTCGGTGTATGTCTTTGTTACTTGGTGTAAGTGTGTGTCTTTGTTACTGGATGTCAGTGTATGTCTTTGTGACTTGGTGTAAGTGTGTGTCTGTGTTACTGGGTATCAGTGTCTGTCTTTGTTACTTGCTGTATGTGTATGTCTGTGTTAGTTGGTGTAAGTGTGTGTCTGTGTTATTGGGTATCAGTGTATGTCTTTGTTACTTGGTGTTTGTGTATGTCTGTGTTAGTTGGTGTAAGTGTGTGTCTGTGTTATTGGGTATCAGTGTATGTCTTTGTGACTTGGTGTATGTGTATGTCTGTGTTAGTTGGTGTAAGTGTGTGTCTGTGTTACTGGGTATCAGTGTATGTCTTTGTTACTTGGTGTCAGTGTATGTCTTTGTTACTTGATGTAAGTGTATGTCTTTGTTACTTGGTGTCAGTGTATGTCTTTGATACTTGGTATAAGTGTGTGTCTTTGTTACTTGGTGTCAGTGTATGTCTTTGTTACTTGGTGTCAGTGTTTGTCTTTGTTCCTGGGTGTCAGTGTATGTCTTTGTTACTTTGTGTCAGTGTATGTCTTTGCTAGTTGGTGTAAGTATGTTTCTGTGTTATTGGGTATCAGTGCATTTCTTTGTTACTTGGTGTAAGTGTGTGTCTGTGTTACTGGGTATCAGTGTCTGTCTTTGTTACTTGGTGTCAGTGTATGTCTTTGTTACTGGGTGTCAGTGCGTGTCTGTGTTACTGGTGATGATTGTATGTCTTTGTTACTTCGTGTCAGTGTTTGTCTTTGTTACTTGGTGTAAGTGTATGTCTTTGTTACTGGGTGTCAGTGTATGTCTTCGTGACTTGTTGTAAGTGTGTGTCTGTGTTACTGGGTATCAGTGTATGTCTTTGTTACTTGGTGTCAGTGTATGTCTTTGTTACTTGGTGTAAGTGTATGTCTTTGTTAATTGGTGTCAGTGTATGTCTTTGTTACTTGGTGTCAGTGTATGTCTTTGTTACTTGGTGTCAGTGTGTGTCTTTGTTACTTGGTGTCAGTCTATGTCTTTGTTACTCGGTGTCAGTGTATGTCTTTGTGACTTGGTGTAAGTGTGTGTCTGTGTTACTGGGTATCAGTGTCTGTCTTTGTTACTTGGTGTAAGTGTGTGTCTGTGTTACTGGGTATCAGTGCCTTTCTTTGTTACTGGGTGTCAGTGTGTGTCTTTGTGACCTGATGTCAGTGTGTTTCTGTGTTACTTTGTATCAGTGCCTGTCTTTGTTACTTGGTGTATGTGTGTGTCTGTGTTCCTGGGTATCAGTATATGTCTTTGTTACTTGGAGTCACTGTATGTCTGTGTTACTTCGTGTAAGTGTGTGTCTTTGTTACTTGGTGTAAGTGTATGTCTGTGTTACTTTGTGTAAGTGTATGTCTTTGTTACTTGGTGTCAGTGTATGTCTTTGTTACTTGGTGTCAGTGTATGTCTTTGTGACTTGGTGTACGTGTATGTCTTTGTTACTTGGTGTCAGTGTAAGTCTTTGTTACTTGGTGTAAGTGTATGTCTTTGTTACTTGGTGTCAGTGTATGTCTTTGATACTTGGCGTAAGTGTGTGTCTGTGTTAATGGGTATCAGTGTCTGTCTTTGTTACTTGGTGTAAGAGTGTGTCTGTGTTGCTGGGTATCAGTGTATGTCTTTGTTACTTGGTGTCAGTGTAGGTCTGTGTTACTTGGTGTAAGTGTGTGTCTTTCTTAATTGGTGTAAGTGCATGTCTTTGTTACTTGGTGTCAGTGCATGTCTGTGTTACTTTATGTAAGTGTGTGTCTTTGTTAGTTGGTGTAAGTGTATGTCTTTGATAATTGGTGTCAGTGTATGTCTGTGTTATTTGGTGTCAGTGTCTGTGTTTGTTACTTGGTGTCTGTGTATGTCTTTGTTACTTTGTGTAAGTGCTTGTCTGTGTTGCTGGATATCAGTGTATGTCTTTGTTAGTTGGTGTCTGTGTATGTCTGTGATACTTGGTGGAAGTGTGTGTCTGTGTTACTGGGTATCTGTGTGTGTCTTTGTTACTTCGTGTAAATGTGTGTCTGTGTTACTGGGTATCAGTGTATGTCTTTGTTACTTGGTGTCTGTGTCTGTCTTTGTTACTTGGTGTAAGTGTATGCATTTGTTACTTGGTGTAAGAATGTGTCAGTGTTTGCTGGGTATCAGTGTATGTCTTTGTTAATTGGTGTCTGTGTATGTCTTTGTTACTTTGTGTCAGTGCACGTCTTTGTTACTTGGTGTAACGGTGTGTCAGTGTTACTGGGTCTCAGTGTATGTTTTTGTTACTTGGTGTCAGTGTGTGTCTTTGTTACTGGGTGTCAGTGTATGTCTTTGTTACTGGGTGTCAGTGTATGTCTTTGTGACTTGGTGTAAATTTGTGTCTTTGTTACTTGGTGTCAGTGTCTGTCTTAGCTACTTGGTATCAGTGTATGTCTTTGTTACTTGGTGTCAATGTATGTCTTTGTGACCTGGTGTAAGTGTGTGTCTTTGTTACTTGGTGTCAGTGTCCGTCTTTGTTACGGGGTATCAGTGTATGTCTTTGTTACTTGGTGTCAGTGTCTGTCTTTGTTACTTTCTGTCAGTGTATGTCTTTGTTACTTGGTGTAAGTGTGTGTCTGTGTTACTGGGCATCAGTGTATGTCTTTGTGACTTGGTGTCAGTGTATGTCTGTGTTACCTGGTGTAACTGTGTGTCTGTGTTACTTGGTGTACGTGTATGCCTTTAATACTTGTTGTCAGAGTGTGTCTTTGTTACTGCGTGTCAGTGCATGTCTTTGCTACTGGGTGTCAGTGCATGTCTTTGTGACTTGGTGTAAGTGTGTGTCTGTGTTACTGGGAATCAGAGTCTGTCTTTGTTACTTGGTGTCAGTGTTTCACTGTGTTACTGGGTGTCAGTGTGTATCTGTGTTCCTGGGTGTCAGTGTATGTCTTTGTTACTTGGTGTCAGTGTCTGTCTGTGTTAGTTGGTGTAAGTGTGTGTCTGTGTTATTGGGTATCATTGCATGTCTTTGTTACTTGGTGTAAGTGTTTGTCTGTGTTACTGGGTATCAGTGTATGTCTTTGTTACTTGGTGTCAGTGTACGTCTTTGTTACTTGGTGTAAGAGTATGTCTTTGTTACTTTGTGTCAGTGTATGTCTTTGTGACTTGGTGTAAGTGTGAGTCCGTGTTACAGGGTATCAGTGCCTGTCTTTGTTACTTGGTGTCAGCGTATGTCTTTGTTACATGGTGTAAGTGTGTGTCTTTGTTACTTGGTGTAACGGTGTGTCTGTGTTACTGGGTATCAGTGTATGTTTTTGTTACTTGGTGTCAGTGTGTGTCTTTGTTACTGGGTGTCAGTGTATGTCTTTGTTACTGGGTGTCAGTGTATGTCTTTGTGACTTGGTGTAAGTGTGTGTCAGTGTTACTAGGTATCAGTGTCTGTCTTTGTTACTTGGTGAAAGTGTGTGTCTGTGTTACTGGGTATCAGTGTATGTCTTTGTTACTTGGTGTAAGTGTATTTCTTTGTTACTTGGTGTCAGTGTATGTCTGTGTTACTTGGTGTAAGTTTGTGTCTTTGTTACTTGGTGTCAGTGTATGTCTTTGCTACTGGGTATCAGTGTATGTCTTTGTTACTTGGTGTAAGTTTGTGTCTTTGTTACTTGGTGTCAGTGTATATCTTAGCTACTTGGTATCAGTGTATGTCTTTGTTGCTTGGTGTCAATGTATGTCTTTGTTACTTGGTGTAAGTGTGTGTCTGTGTTACTGGGTATCAGTGTATGTATTTGTGACCTGGTGTAAGTGTGTGTCTTTGTTACTTGGTGTCAGTGTACGTCTTTGTTACTGGGTATCAGTGTATGTCTTTGTTACTTGGTGTCAGTGTCTGTCTTTGTTACTTGGTGTAAGTGTATGTCTTTGTTACTTTGTGTCAGTGTATGTCTATGTTACTTGGTGTAAGTGTGTGTCTGTGTTACTGGGTATCATTGTATGTCTTTGTGACTTGGTGTCAGTATATGTCTGTGTTACTTGGTGTAACTGTGTGTCTGTGTTACTTGGTGTACGTGTATGCCTTTGATACTTGGTGTCAGTGTGTGTCTTTGTTACTGGGTGTCACTGCATGTCTTTGCTACTGGGTGTCATTGCATGTCTTTGTGACTTGGTGTAAGTGTTTCTCTGTGTTACTGGGTGTCAGTGTGTGTCTGTGTTATTGGGTATCCGTGCATGTCTTTGTTAATTGGTGTAAGTGTTTGTCTGTGTTACTGAGTATCAGTGTATGTCTTTGTTACTTGGTGTCAGTGTATGTCTTTGTTACTTGGTGTAAGCGTATGTCTTTGTGACTTTGTGTCAGTGTATGTCTTTGTGACTTTGTGTCAGTGTATGTCTTTGTTACTTGGTGTAAGTGTGTGTCTGTGTTACTGGGTATCAGTGTATGTCTTTGTGACTTGGTGTAAGTGTGTGTCCGTGTTACTGGGTATCAGTGCCTGTCTTTGTTACTTGGTGTCAGTGTATGTCTTTGTTACTTGGTGTAAGTGTGTGTCTGTGTTACTGGGTATCAGTGTATGTCTTTGTTACTTGGTGTCTGTGTCTGTCTTTTTTACTTGGTGTAATTGTATGTCTTTGTTAATTGGTGTCGGTGTATGTCTTTGTTACTTGGTGTAAGTGTGTGGCTTTGTTACTGGATGTCAGTGTATGTCTTTGTGACTTGGTGTAAGTGTGTGTCTGTGTTACTGGGTATCAGTGTCTGTCTTTGTTACTTGCTGTATGTGTATGTCTGTGTTAGTTGGTGTAAGTGTGTGTCTGTGTTATTGGGTATCAGTGTATGTCTTTGTTACTTGGTGTTTGTGTATGTCTGTGTTAATTGGTGTAAGTGTGTATCTGTGTTATTGGGTATCAGTGTATGTCTTTGTGACTTGGTGTATGTGTATGTCTGTGTTAGTTGGTGTAAGTGTGTGTCTGTGTTACTGGGTATCAGTGTATGTCTTTGTTACTTGGTGTCAGTGTATGTCTTTGTTACTTGATGTAAGTGTATGTCTTTGTTACTTGGTGTCAGTGTATGTCTTTGATACTTGGTATAAGTGTGTGTCTTTGTTACTTGGTGTCAGTGTATGTCTTTGTTACTTGGTGTCAGTGTTTGTCTTTGTTCCTGGGTGTCAGTGTATGTCTTTGTTACTTTGTGTCAGTGTATGTCTTTGCTAGTTGGTGTAAGTATGTGTCTGTGTTATTGGGTATCAGTGCATTTCTTTGTTACTTGGTGTAAGTGTGTGTCTGTGTTACTGGGTATCAGTGTCTGTCTTTGTTACTTGGTGTAAGTGTGTGTCTTTCTTACTTGGTGTAAGTGCATGTCTTTGTTACTTGGTGTCAGTGCATGTCTGTGTTACTTGGTGTCTGTGTCTGTCTTTTTTACTTGGTGTAATTGTATGTCTTTGTTAATTGGTGTCGGTGTATGTCTTTGTTACTTTGTGTCAGTGTATGTCTTTGCTAGTTGGTGTAAGTATGTGTCTGTGTTATTGGGTATCAGTGCATTTCTTTGTGACTTGGTGTAAGTGTGTGTCCGTGTTACTGGGTATCAGTGCCTGTCTTTGTTACTTGGTGTCAGTGTATGTCTTTGTTACTTGGTGTAAGTGTGTGTCTGTGTTACTGGGTATCAGTGTATGTCTTTGTTACTTGGTGTCTGTGTCTGTCTTTTTTACTTGGTGTAATTGTATGTCTTTGTTAATTGGTGTCGGTGTATGTCTTTGTTACTTGGTGTAAGTGTGTGGCTTTGTTACTGGATGTCAGTGTATGTCTTTGTGACTTGGTGTAAGTGTGTGTCTGTGTTACTGGGTATCAGTGTCTGTCTTTGTTACTTGCTGTATGTGTATGTCTGTGTTAGTTGGTGTAAGTGTGTGTCTGTGTTATTGGGTATCAGTGTATGTCTTTGTTACTTGGTGTTTGTGTATGTCTGTGTTAATTGGTGTAAGTGTGTATCTGTGTTATTGGGTATCAGTGTATGTCTTTGTGACTTGGTGTATGTGTATGTCTGTGTTAGTTGGTGTAAGTGTGTGTCTGTGTTACTGGGTATCAGTGTATGTCTTTGTTACTTGGTGTCAGTGTATGTCTTTGTTACTTGATGTAAGTGTATGTCTTTGTTACTTGGTGTCAGTGTATGTCTTTGATACTTGGTATAAGTGTGTGTCTTTGTTACTTGGTGTCAGTGTATGTCTTTGTTACTTGGTGTCAGTGTTTGTCTTTGTTCCTGGGTGTCAGTGTATGTCTTTGTTACTTTGTGTCAGTGTATGTCTTTGCTAGTTGGTGTAAGTATGTGTCTGTGTTATTGGGTATCAGTGCATTTCTTTGTTACTTGGTGTAAGTGTGTGTCTGTGTTACTGGGTATCAGTGTCTGTCTTTGTTACTTGGTGTAAGTGTGTGTCTTTCTTACTTGGTGTAAGTGCATGTCTTTGTTACTTGGTGTCAGTGCATGTCTGTGTTACTTGGTGTAAGTGTGTGTCTTTGTTAGTTGGTGTAAGTGTATGTCTTTGATAATTGGTGTCAGTGTATGTCTGTGTTATTTGGTGTCAGTGTCTGTGTTTGTTACTTGGTGTCAGTGTATGTCTTTGTTACTTTGTGTAAGTGCTTGTCTGTGTTGCTGGATATCAGTGTATGTCTTTGTTAGTTGGTGTCTGTGTATGTCTGTGATACTTGGTGGAAGTGTGTGTCTGTGTTACTGGGTATCTGTGTGTGTCTTTGTTACTTCGTGTAAGTGTGTGTCTGTGTTACTGGGTATCAGTGTATGTCTTTGTTACTTGGTGTCTGTGTCTGTCTTTGTTACTTGGTGTAAGTGTATGCATTTGTTACTTGGTTTAAGTGTGTGTCTGTGTTTGCTGGGTATCAGTGTATGTCTTTGTTAATTGGTGTCTGTGTATGTCTTTGTTACTTTGTGTCAGTGCACGTCTTTGTTACTTGGTGTAACGGTGTGTCTGTGTTACTGGGTCTCAGTGTACGTCTTTGTGACTTGGTGTATGTGTATGTCTGTGTTAGTTGGTGTAAGTGTGTGTTTGTGTTACTGGGTATCAGTGTATGTCTTTGTTACTTGGTGTCAGTGTATGTCTTTGTTACTTGATGTAAGTGTATGTCTTTGTTACTTGGTGTCAGTGTATGTCTTTGATACTTGGTATAAGTGTGTGTCTTTGTTACTTGGTGTCAGTGTATGTCTTTGTTACTTGGTGTCAGTGTTTGTCTTTGTTCCTGGGTGTCAGTGTATGACTTTGTTACTTTGTGTCAGTGTATGTCTTTGCTAGTTGGTGTAAGTATGTGTCTGTGTTATTGGGTATCAGTGCATTTCTTTGTTACTTGGTGTAAGTGTGTGTCTGTGTTACTGGGTATCAGTGTCTGTCTTTGTTACTTGGTGTAAGTGTGTGTCTTTCTTACTTGGTGTAAGTGCATGTCTTTGTTACTTGGTGTCAGTGCATGTCTGTGTTACTTGGTGTAAGTGTGTGTCTTTGTTAGTTGGTGTAAGTGTATGTCTTTGTTACTTGGTGTCAGTGATTGTCTTTGTTACTTTGTGTAAGTGCTTGTCTGTGTTGCTGGATATCAGTGTATGTCTTTGTTAGTTGGTGTCTGTGTATGTCTGTGATACTTGGTGGAAGTGTGTGTCTGTGTTACTGGGTATCTGTGTGTGTCTTTGTTACTTCGTGTAAGTGTGTGTCTGTGTTACTGGGTATCAGTGTATGTCTTTGTTACTTGGTGTCTGTGTCTGTCTTTGTTACTTGGTGTAAGTGTATGCATTTGTTACTTGGTGTAAGTGTGTGTCTGTGTTTGCTGGGTATCAGTGTATGTCTTTGTTAATTGGTGTCTGTGTATGTCTTTGTTACTTTGTGTCAGTGCACGTCTTTGTTACTTGGTGTAACGGTGTGTCTGTGTTACTGGGTCTCAGTGTATGTTTTTGTTACTTGGTGTCAGTGTGTGTCTTTGTTACTGGGTGTCAGTGTATGTCTTTGTTACTGGGTGTCAGTGTATGTCTTTGTGACTTGGTGTAAGTTTGTGTCTTTGTTACTTGGTGTCAGTGTATGTCTTAGCTACTTGGTATCAGTGTATGTCTTTGTTACTTGGTGTCAATGTATGTCTTTGTGACCTGGTGTAAGTGTGTGTCTTTGTTACTTTCTGTCAGTTTATGTCTTTGTTACTTGGTGTAAGTGTGTGTCTGTGTTACTGGGCATCAGTGTATGTCTTTGTGACTTGGTGTCAGTGTATGTCTGTGTTACCTGGTGTAACTGTGTGTCTGTGCTACTTGGTGTACGTGTATGCCTTTAATACTTGTTGTCAGAGTGTGTCTTTGTTACTGCGTGTCAGTGCATGTCTTTGCTACTGGGTGTCAATGCATGTCTTTGTGACTTGGTGTAAGTGTGTGTCTGTGTTACTGGGTATCAGTGTCTGTCTTTGTTACTTGGTGTCAGTGTTTCTCTGTGTTACTGGGTGTCAGTGTGTATCTGTGTTCCTGGGTGTCAGTGTATGTCTTTGTTACTTGGTGTCAGTGTCTGTCTGTGTTAGTTGGTGTAAGTGTGTGTCTGTGTTATTGGGTATCAGTGCATGTCTTTGTTACTTGGTGCAAGTGTTTGTCTGTGTTACTGGGTATCAGTGTATGTCTTTGTTACTTGGTGTCAGTGTACGTCTTTGTTACTTGGTGTAAGAGTATGTCTTTGTTACTTTGTGTCAGTGTATGTCTTTGTGACTTGGTGTAAGTGTGAGTCCGTGTTACAGGGTATCAGTGCCTGTCTTTGTTACTTGGTGTCAGCGTATGTCTTTGTTACATGGTGTAAGTGTGTGTCTTTGTTACTTGGTGTAACGGTGTGTCTGTGTTACTGGGTATCAGTGTATGTTTTTGTTACTTGGTGTCAGTGTGTGTCTTTGTGACTTGGTGTAAGTGTGTGTCAGTGTTACTAGGTATCAGTGTCTGTCTTTGTTACTTGGTGAAAGTGTGTGTCTGTGTTACTGGGTATCAGTGTATGTCTTTGTTACTTGGTGTAAGTGTATTTTTTTGTTACTTGGTGTCAGTGTATGTCTGTGTTACTTGGTGTAAGTTTGTGTCTTTGTTACTTGGTGTCAGTGTATGTCTTTGCTACTGGGTATCAGTGTATGTCTTTGTTACTTGGTGTAAGTTTGTGTCTTTGTTACTTGGTGTCAGTGTATATCTTAGCTACTTGGTATCAGTGTATGTCTTTGTTGCTTGGTTTCAATGGATGTCTTTGTTACTTGGTGTAAGTGTGTGTCTGTGTTACTGGGTATCAGTGTATGTATTTGGGACCTGGTGGAAGTGTGTGTCTTTGTTACTTGGTGTCAGTGTACGTCTTTGTTACTGGGTATCAGTGTATGTCTTTGTTACTTGGTGTCAGTGTCTGTCTTTGTTACTTGGTGTAAGTGTATGTCTTTGTTACTTTGTGTCAGTGTATGTCTTTGTTACTTGGTGTAAGTGTGTGTCTGTGTTACTGGGTATCATTGTATGTCTTTGTGACTTGGTGTCAGTATATGTCTGTGTTACTTGGTGTAACTGTGTGTCTGTGTTACTTGGTGTACGTGTATGCCTTTGATACTTGGTGTCAGTGTGTGTCTTTGTTACTGGGTGTCAGTGCATGTCTTTGCTACTGGGTGTCATTGCATGTCTTTGTGACTTGGTGTAAGTGTTTCTCTGTGTTACTGGGTGTCAGTGTGTATCTGTGTTCCTGGGTGTCAGTGTATGTCTTTGTTAATTGGTGTAAGTGTTTGTCTGTGTTACTGGGTATCAGTGTATGTCTTTGTTACTTGGTGTCAGTGCATGTCTTTGTTACTTGGTGTAAGCGTATGTCTTTGTTACTTTGTGTCAGTGTATGTCTTTGTTACTTGGTGTAAGTGTGTGTCTGTGTTACTGGGTATCAGTGTATGTCTTTGTGACTTGGTGTAAGTGTGTGTCCGTGTTACTGGGTATCAGTGCCTGTCTTTGTTACTTGGTATCAGTGTATGTCTTTGTTACTTGGTGTAAGTGTGTGTCTGTGTTACTGGGTATCAGTGTATGTCTTTGTTACTTGGTGTCTGTGTCTGTCTTTTTTACTTGGTGTAATTGTATGTCTTTGTTAATTGGTGTCGGTGTATGTCTTTGTTACTTGGTGTAAGTGTGTGTCTTTGTTACTGGATGTCAGTGTATGTCTTTGTGACTTGGTGTAAGTGTGTGTCTGTGTTACTGGGTATCAGTGTCTGTCTTTGTTACTTGCTGTATGTGTATGTCTGTGTTAGTTTGTGTAAGTGTGTGTCTGTGTTATTGGGTATCAGTGTATGTCTTTGTTACTTGGTGTTTGTGTATGTCTGTGTTAGTTGGTGTAAGTGTGTGTCTGTGTTATTGGGTATCAGTGTATGTCTTTGTGACTTGGTGTATGTGTATGTCTGCGTTAGTTGGTGTAAGTGTGTGTCTGTGTTACTGGGAATCAGTGTATGTCTTTGTTACTTGGTGTCAGTGTATGTCTTTGTTACTTGATGTAAGTGTATGTCTTTGTTACTTGGTGTCAGTGTATGTCTTTGATACTTGGTATAAGTTTGTGTCTTTGTTACTTGGTGTCAGTGTATGTCTTTGTTACTTGGTGTCAGTGTTTGTCTTTGTTCCTGGGTGTCAGTGTATGTCTTTGTTACTTTGTGTCAGTGTATGTCTTTGCTAGTTGGTGAAAGTATGTGTCTGTGTTATTGGGTATCAGTGCATTTCTTTGTTACTTGGTGTAAGTGTGTGTCTGTGTTACTAGGTATCAGTGTCTGTCTTTGTTACTTGGTGTCAGTGTATGTCTTTGTTACTGGGTGTCAGTGCGTGTCTGTGTTACTGGTGATGATTGTATGTCTTTGTTACTTCGTGTCAGTGTTTGTCTTTGTTACTTGGTGTAAGTGTATGTCTTTGTTACTGGGTGTCAGTGTATGTCTTTGTGACTTGGTGTAAGTGTGTGTCTGTGTTACTGGGTATCAGTGTATGTCTTTGTTACTTGGTGTCAGTGTATGTCTTTGTTACTTGGTGTAAGTGTATGTCTTTGTTAATTGGTGTCAGTGTATGTCTTTGTTACTTGGTGTCAGTGTGTGTCTTTGTTACTGGGTGTCAGTCTATGTCTTTGTTACTCGGTGTCAGTGTATGTCTTTGTGACTTGGTGTAAGTGTGTGTCTGTGTTACTGGGTATCAGTGTCTGTCTTTGTTACTTGGTGTAAGTGTGTGTCTGTGTTACTGGGTATCAGTGCCTTTCTTTGTTACTGGGTGTCAGTGTGTGTCTTTGTGACCTGGTGTCAGTGTGTTTCTATGTTACTTTGTATCAGTGCCTGTCTTTGTTACTTGGTGTATGTGTGTGTCTGTGTTCCTGGGTATCAGTGTATGTCTTTGTTACTTGGTGTCACTGTATGTCTGTGTTACTTCGTGTAAGTGTGTGTCTTTGTTACTTGGTGTAAGTGTATGTCTGTGTTACTTTGTGTAAGTGTATGTCTTTGTTACTTGGTGTCAGTGTATGTCTTTGTTACTTGGTGTCATTGTATGTCTTTGTGACTTGGTGTAAGTGTATGTCTTTGTTACTTGGTGTCAGTGTAAGTCTTTGTTACTTGGTGTAAGTGTATGTCTTTGTTACTTGGTGTCAGTGTATGTCTTTGATACTTGGTGTAAGTGTGTGTCTGTGTTACTGGGTATCAGTGTCTGTCTTTGTTACTTGGTGTAAGAGTGTGTCTGTGTTGCTGGGTATCAGTGTATGTCTTTGTTACTTGGTGTCAGTGTAGGTCTGTGTTACTTGGTGTAAGTTTGTGTCTTTGTTAGTTGGTGTAAGTGTATGTCTTTGTTAATTGGTGTCAGTGTATGTCTGTGTTATTTGGTGTCAGTGTCTGTGTTTGTTACTTGGTGTCAGTGTATGTCTTTGTTACTTTGTGTAAGTGCTTGTCTGTGTTGCTGGATATCAGTGTATGTCTTTGTTAGTTGGTGTCTGTGTATGTCTGTGATACTTGGTGGAAGTGTGTGTCTGTGTTACTGGGTATCTGTGTGTGTCTTTGTTACTTCGTGTAAGTGTGTGTCTGTGTTACTGGGTATCAGTGTATGTCTTTGTTACTTGTTGTCTTTGTCTGTCTTTGTTACTTGGTGTAAGTGTATGCATTTGTTACTTGGTGTAAGTGTGTGTCTGTGTTTGCTGGGTATCAGTGTATGTCTTTGTGAATTGGTATCTGTGTATGTCTTTGTTACTTTGTGTCAGTGCACGTCTTTGTTACTTGGTGTAACGGTGTGTCTGTGTTACTGGGTCTCAGTGTATGTTTTTGTTACTTGGTGTCAGTGTCTGTCTTTGTTACTGGGTGTCAGTGTATGTCTTTGTTACTGGGTGTCAGTGTATGTCTTTGTGACTTGGTGTAAGTTTGTGTCTTTGTTACTTGGTGTCAGTGTATGTCTTAGCTACTTGGTATCAGTGTATGTCTTTGTTACTTGGTGTCAATGTATGTCTTTGTGACCTGGTGTAAGTGTGTGTCTTTGTAACTTGGTGTCAGTGTACGTCTTTGTTACGGGGTATCAGTGTATGTCTTTGTTACTTGGTGTCAGTGTCTGTCTTTGTTACTTTGTGTCAGTGTATGTCTTTGTTACTTGGTGTAAGTGTGTGTCTGTGTTACTGGGCATCAGTGTATGTCTTTGTGACTTGGTGTCAGTGTATGTCTGTGTTACTTGGTGTAACTGTGTGTCTGTGTTACTTGGTGTACGTGTATGCCTTTAATACTTGTTGTCAGAGTGTGTCTTTGTTACTGCGTGTCTGTGCATGTCTTTGCTACTCGGTGTCAGTGCATGTCTTTGTGACTTGGTGTAAGTGTGTGTCTGTGTTACTGGGTATCAGTGTCTGTCTTTGTTACTTGGTGTCAGTGTTTCTCTGTGTTACTGGGTGTCAGTGTGTATCTGTGTTCCTGGGTGTCAGTGTATGTCTTTGTTACTTGGAGTCAGTGTCTGTCTGTGTTAGTTGGTGTAAGTGTGTGTCTGTGTTATTGGGTATCAGTGCATGTCTTTGTTACTTGGTGTAAGTGTTTGTCTGTGTTACTGGGTATCAGTGTATGTCTTTGTTACTTGGTGTCAGTGTACGTCTTTGTTACTTGGTGTAAGCGTATGTCTTTGTTACTTTGTGTCAGTGTATGTCTTTGTTACTTGGTGTAAGTGTGTGTCTGTGTTACTGGGTAACAGTGTATGTCTTTGTGACTTGGTGTAAGTGTGAGTCCGTGTTACTGGGTATCAGTGCCTGTCTTTGTTACTTGGTGTCAGTGTATGTCTTTGTTACTTGGTGTAAGTGTGTGTCTGTGTTACTGGGTATCAGTGTATGTCTTTGTTACTTGGTGTCTGTGGATGTCTTTTTTACTTGGTGTAATTGTATGTCTTTGTTTATTGGTGTCAGTGTATGTCTTTGTTACTTGGTGTAAGTGTGTGTCTGTGTTACTGGGTAACAGTGTCTGTCTTTGTGACTTGGTGTTTGTGTGTGTCTTTGTTACTGGGTGTAGGTGCATGTCTTTGTTGCTGGATGTCAGTGTAAGTCTTTGTGACTTGGTGTAAGTGTGTGTCTGTGTTACTGGGTATCAGTGTCTGTCTTTGTTACTTGCTGCATGTGTCTGTCTGTGTTAGTTGGTGTAAGTGTGTGTCTGTGTTATTGGGTATCAGTGTATGTCTTTGTTACTTGGTGTATGTGTATGTCTGTGTTAGTTGGTGTAAGTGTGTGTCTATGTTATTGGGTATCAGTGTATGTCTTTGTTACTTGGTGTATGTGTATGTCTGTGTTAGTTGGTGTAAGTGTGTGTCTGTGTTACTGGGTATCAGTGTATGTCTTTGTTACTTGGTGTCAGTGTATGTCTTTGTTACTTGGTGTAAGTGTATGTCTTTGTTACTTGGTGTCAGTGTATGTCTTTGATACTTGGTATAAGTGTGTGTCTTTGTTACTTGGTGTCAGTGTATGTCTTTGTTACTTGGTGTCAGTGTGTGTCTTTGTTACTGGGTGTCAGTGTATGTCCTTGTTACTTTGTGTCAGTGTATGTCTGTGTTAGTTGGTGTAAGTATGTGTCTGTGTTATTGGGTATCAGTGCATTTCTTTGTTTCTTGGTGTAAGTGTGTGTCTGTGTTACTGGGTATCAGTGTCTGTCTTTGTTACTTGGTGTTAGTGTCTGTCTTTTTTACTGGGTGGCAGTGCGTGTCTGTGTTACTGGTGATAATTGTATGCCTTTGTTACTTCGTGTCAGTGTTTGTCTTTGTACTTGGTGTAAGTGGATGTCTTTTTTACTTGGTGTCAGTGTATGTCTGTGTTACTTGGTGTCAGTGTGTGTCTTTGGTAGTTGGTGTAAGTGTTTCTCTGTGTTACTGGGTGTCAGTGTGTATCTGTGTTCCTGGGTATCAGTATATGTCTTTGTTACTTGGTGTCAGTGTGTGTCTTTGTTACTGGGTGTCAGTCTATGCCTTTGTTACTGGGTGTCAGCCTATGTCTTTGTGACTTGGTGTAAGTATGTGTCGTTGTTACTGGGTATCAGTGCCTGTCTTTGTTACTTGGTGTCAGTGTATGTCTTTGTTACTTGGAGTAAGTGTGTGTCTTTGTTACTGGGTGTCAGTGTATGTCTTTGTTACTTGGTGTCTGTGTGTGTCTGTGTTACTTGGTGCAAGTGTGTGTCTGTGTAACTGGGTGTCAGTGCATGTCTTTGTTTCTTGGTGTAAGTGTGTGTCTGTGTTACTGGGTATCAGTGTATGTCATTGTTACTTGGTGTCAGTGTATGACTTTTTTACTTGGTGCAATTGTATGTCTTTGATACTTGGTGTACGTGTGCGTCTGTATTACTGGGTATCAGTGTATGTCTTTGTTACTTGGTATCAGTGTGTGTCTTTGTCACTGGGTGTCAGTGTATTTCTTTGTGATTTGGTGTAAGTGTGTGTCTGTTTTACTGGGTATCAGTATCTGTCTTTGTTACTTGGTGTAAGTGTATGTCTGTGTTAGTTGGTGTAAATGTGTGTCTGTGTTATTGGGTATCAGTGTATGCCTTTGTTACTTGGTGTATGTGTGTGTCTGTGTTACTGGGTATCAGTGTATGTCTTTCTTACTTGGTGTCAGTGCACGTCTTTGTTACTTGGTGTAAGTGTATGTCTTTGTTACTTGGTGTCAGTGTATGTCTTTGTTACTTGGTGTAAGTGTGTGTCTTTGTTACTTGGTGTCAGTGTATGTCCTTGTTACTTGGTGTCAGTGTGTGTCTTTGTCACTTGGTGTCAGTGTATGTCTTTGTTACTGGGTGTCAGTGTATGTGTTTGTTACTTTGTGTCAGTGTATGTCGGTGTTAGTTGGTGTAAGTGTGTGTCTGTGTTATTGGGGTTCAGTGTATTTCTTTGTTACTTGGTGTAAGTGTGTGTCTGTGTTCCTGGGTATCAGTGCCTGTCTTTGTTACTTGGTGTCAGTGTATGTCTTTGTTACTGGGTGTCAGTGCGTGTCTGTGTTACTGGGTATAATTTTATGTCTTTGTTACTTGGTGTCAGTGTATGTCTTTGTACTTGGTGTAAGTGGATGTCTTTGTTACTTGGTGTCAGTGTGTGTCTGTGTTACTTGGTGTCAGTGTGTGTCTTTGTTACTTGGTGTCAGTTTTTCTCTTTGTTACTGGGTGTCAGTGTGTATCTGTGTTGCTGGGTGTCGATGTATGTCATAGTTAATTGTTGTCAGTGTATGTCTTTGTTACTTGGTGTAAGTCTATGTCTTTGTTACTTGGTGTCAGTGTATGTCTTTGTTACTTGGTTTAAGTGTGTGTCTGTGTTACTGGGTATCAGTGTATGTCTTTGTTACTGGGTGTCAGTGTGTTTCTTTCTCACTGGGTGCAGTGTATGTCTTTGTTACTGGGTGTCAGTGTGTGTCTTTCTGACTTGGTCTAAGTGCGTGTCTGTGTTGCTGGGTATCAGTGTAAGTCTTTGTTACTTGGTTTAAATGTGTGTCTGTGTTACTGGGTATCAGTGTCTGTCTTTGTTACTGGATGTCAGTGTGTGTCTTTGTGAGCTGGTGTAAGTGTGTATCTGTGTTACTGGGTATTAGTGACTGTCTTTGTTACTTGGTGTAAGTGTGTGTCTGTGTTACTGGGTATCAGTGTATGTCTTTGTTACTTGGTGTCACTGTATGTCTGTGTTACTTGGTGTAACTGTGTGTCTTTGTTACTTGGTGTCAGTGTATGTCTTTGTTACTTGGTGTCAGTGTATGTCTTTGTTACTTGGTGTAAGTGTATGTCTTTGCTACTTGGTGTCAGTGCATGTCTTTGATACTTGGTGTAAGTGTGTGCCTGTGTTACTGGGTATCAGTGTCTGTCTTTGTTACTTGGTGTAAGAGTGTGTCTGTGTCGCTGGGTGTCAGTGTATGTCTTTGTTACTTGGTGTAAGTGTGTGTCTTTCTTACTTGGTGAAAGTGCATGTCTTTGTTACTGGGTGTCAGTGTATGTGTTTGTTACCTTGTGTCAGTGTATGTCGGTGTTAGTTGGTGTAAGTGTGTGTCTGTGTTATTGGGGATCAGTTTTTTTTCTTTGTTACTTGGTGTAAGTGTGAGTCTGTGTTACTAGGTATCAGTGTCTGTCTTTGTTACTTGGTGTCAGTGTATGTCTTTGTTACTGGGTGTCAGTGCGTGTCTGTGTTACTGGGTAGAAATTGTATGTCTTTGTTACTTGTTGTCAGTGTATGTGTTTGTACTTGGTGTAAGTGGATGTCTTTGTTACTTGGTGTCAGTGTGTGTCTGTGTTACTTGGTGTCAGTTTTTCTCTTTGTTACTGGGTGTCAGTGTGTATCTGTGTTGCTGGGTGTCGGTGTATGTCATAGTTAATTGTTGTCAGTGTATGTCTTTGTTACTTGGTGTAAGTGCATGTCTTTGTTACTTGGTGTCAGTGCATGTCTTTGTTACTTGTTGTCAGTGTATGTCTTTGTTACTTGGTGTAAGTGTGTGTCTGTGTTACTGGGTATCAGTGTATGCCTTTGTTACTGGGTGTCAGTGTGTTTCTTTCTCACTGGGTGCAGTGTGTGTCTTTGTTACTGGGTGTCAGTGTGTGCTTTATGACTTGGTGTAAGTGTGTGTCTGTGTTGCTGGGTATCAGTGTAAGTCTTTGTTACTTGGTGTAAATGTGTGTCTGTGTTACTGGGTATCAGTGTCTGTCTTTGTTACTGGATGTCAGTGTGTGTCTTTGTGACCTGGTGTAAGTGTGTATCTGTGTTACTGGGTATCAGTGACTGTCTTTGTTACTTGGTGTAAGTGTGTGTCTGTGTTACTGGGTATCAGTGTAAGTCTTTGTTACTTGGTGTCACTGTATGTCTGTGTTACTTGGTGTAACTGTGTGTCTTTGTTACTTGGTGTCAATGTATGTCTTTGTTACTTGGTGTCAGTGTATGTCTTTGTTACTTGGTGTAAGTGTATGTCTTTGCTACTTGGTGTCAGTGCATCTCTTTGATACTTGGTGTAAGTGTGTGCCTGTGTTACTGGGTATCAGTGTCTGTCTTTGTTACTTGGTGTAAGAGTGTGTCTGTGTCGCTGGGTGTCAGTGTATGTCTTTGTTACTTGGTGTAAGTGTGTGCCTTTCTTACTTGGTGAAAGTGCATGTCTTTGATACTTGGTGTAAGTGTGTGCCTGTGTTACTGGGGATCAGTGTCTGTCTTTGTTACTTGGTGTAAGAGTGTGTCTGTGTCGCTGGGTGTCAGTGTATGTCTGTGTAACTTGGTGTAAGTGTGTGTCTTTGTTAGTTGGTGTAAGTGTATATCTTTGTTACTTGGTGTCAGTGCAAACCTTAGTTACTTGGTGTAAGTGTATGCCTTTGTTACTTGGTGTCAGTGTATGTATTTGTTACTTGGTGTAAGTGTGTGTCTGTGTTACTGGGTATCAGTGTATGTCTTTGTTAATTGGTGTCAGTGTATGTCTTTGTTACGTGGTGTCAGTGTATGTCTTTGTTACCTGGTGTAACTGTGTTTCTGTGTTCCTGGGTATCAGTGTATGTCTTTGTTAATTGGTGTCAGTGTATGTCTTTGTTTACTTGGTGTCAGTGGGTGTCTTTGTTACTTGGTGGCAGAGTGTGTCTTTGTTACTGGGTGTCAGTGTATGTCTTTGTTACTTGGTGTAACTGTGTGTCTTTGTTACTTGGTGTAAGTGTATGTCTGTGTTACTTGGTGTCAGTGTATGTCCTTGTTACTTGGTGTCAGTGTGTGTCTTTGTCACTTGGTGTCAGTGTATGTCTTTGTTACTGGGTGTCAGTGTATGTGTTTGTTACTTTGTGTCAGTGTATGTCGGTGTTAGTTGGTGTAAGTGTGTGTCTGTGTTATTGGGGTTCAGTGTATTTCTTTGTTACTTGGTGTAAGTGTGTGTCTGTGTTCCTGGGTATCAGTGTCTGTCTTTGTTACTTGGTGTCAGTGTATGTCTTTGTTACTGGGTGTCAGTGCGTGTCTGTGTTACTGGGTATAATTTTATGTCTTTGTTACTTGGTGTCAGTGTATGTCTTTGTACTTGGTGTAATTGGATGTCTTTGTTACTTGGTGTCAGTGTGTGTCTGTGTTACTTGGTGTCAGTGTGTGTCTTTGTTACTTGGTGTCAGTTTTTCTCTTTGTTACTGGGTGTCAGTGTGTATCTGTGTTGCTGGGTGTCGATGTATGTCATAGTTAATTGTTATCAGTGTATGTCTTTGTTACTTGGTGTAAGTGTATGTCTTCGTTACTTGGTGTCAGTGTATGTCTTTGTTACTTGGTGTAAGTGTGTGTCTGTGTTACTGGGTATCAGTGTATGTCTTTGTTACTGGGTGTCAGTGTGTTTCTTTCTCACTGGGTGCAGTGTATGTCTTTGTTACTGGGTGTCAGTGTGTGTCTTTCTGACTTGGTCTAAGTGTGTGTCTGTGTTGCTGGGTATCAGTGTAAGTCTTTGTTACTTGGTTTAAATGTGTGTCTGTGTTACTGGGTATCAGTGTCTGTCTTTGTTACTGGATGTCAGTGTGTGTCTTTGTGAGCTGGTGTAAGTGTGTATCTGTGTTACTGGGTATTAGTGACTGTCTTTGTTACTTGGTGTAAGTGTGTGTCTGTGTTACTGGGTATCAGTGTATGTCTTTGTTACTTGGTGTCACTGTATGTCTGTGTTACTTGGTGTAACTTTGTGTCTTTGTTACTTGGTGTCAGTGTATGTCTTTGTTACTTGGTGTCAGTGTATGTCTTTGTTACTTGGTGTAAGTGTATGTCTTTGCTACTTGGTGTCAGTGCATGTCTTTGATACTTGGTGTAAGTGTGTGCCTGTGTTACTGGGTATCAGTGTCTGTCTTTGTTACTTGGTGTAAGAGTGTGTCTGTGTCGCTGGGTGTCAGTGTATGTCTTTGTTACTTGGTGTAAGTGTGTGTCTTTCTTACTTGGTGAAAGTGCATGTCTTTGTTACTGGGTGTCAGTGTATGTATTTGTTACCTTGTGTCAGTGTATGTCGGTGTTAGTTGGTGTATGTGTGTGTCTGTGTTATTGGGGATCAGTTTTTTTCTTTGTTACTTGGTGTCAGTGTGAGTCTGTGTTACTAGGTATCAGTGTCTGTCTTTGTTACTTGGTGTCAGTGTATGTCTTTGTTACTGGGTGTCAGTGCGTGTCTGTGTTACTGGGTAGAAATTGTATGTCTTTGTTACTTGTTGTCAGTGTATGTGTTTGTACTTGGTGTAAGTGGATGTCTTTGTTACTTGGTGTCAGTGTGTGTCTGTGTTACTTGGTGTCAGTGTGTGTCTTTGTTACTTGGTGTCAGTTTTTCTCTTTGTTACTGGGTGTCAGTGTGTATCTGTGTTGCTGGGTGTCGGTGTATGTCATAGTTAATTGTTGTCAGTGTATGTCTTTGTTACTTGGTGTAAGTGTATGTCTTTGTTACTTGGTGTCAGTGCATGTCTTTGTTACTTGGTGTCAGTGTATGTCTTTGTTACTTGGTGTAAGTGTGTGTCTGTGTTACTGGGTATCAGTGTATGCCTTTGTTACTGGGTGTCAGTGTGTTTCTTTCTCACTGGGTGCAGTGTGTGTCTTTGTTACTGGGTGTCAGTGTGTGCTTTATGACTTGGTGTAAGTGTGTGTCTGTGTTACTGGGTATCAGTGTATGTCTTTGTTACTTGGTGTCAGTGTATGTCTGTGTTACTAGGTGTAAGTGTGTGTCTGTGTTGCTGGGTATCAGTGTATGTCTTTTGTTACTTGGTTTCAGTGTATGTCAAAATACTTGGAGTAAGTGTATGTCTTTGTTACTTGGTGTCAGTGCGTGTCTGTGTTACTGGGTATCAGTGTATGTCTTTGTCACTTGGTATCAGTGTAAGTCTTTGTGACTCGGTGTCAGTGTATGTCTTTGTTACTGGGTGTCAGTGTCTGTCTGTGTTTCTGGGTGTCAGTGTATGTCTTTGTTACTGTGTATCAGTGTTTCTCTGTGTTACTGGGTGTCAGTGTGTGTTTGTTTGTGTTGCTGGGTGTCTGTGTATGTCTTTGTTACTTGGTGTCAGTGTGTGTCTGTGTTACTGGGTATCATTGTATGTCTTTGTTACTTGGTGTCAGTGTATGTCTTTGTTACTTGTTGCAAGTGTGTGTCTGTGTTACTGGGTATCAGTGTATGTCTTTGTTACTTGGTGTCAGTGCATGTCTGTTTTACTTGGTGTAAGTGTGTGTCTGTGTTACTGGGTATCAGTGTATGTCTTTGTTGCTTGGTGTAAGTATGTGTCAGTGTTACTGGGTATCAGTGTATGTCTTTGTTATTTGGTGTCAGTGTATGTCTTTGTAACTTGGTGTAAGTGTAAGTCGTTGTTACTTGGTATCAGTGTATATCTTTGTGACTTGGTGTCAGTGTATGCGTTTGTTACTGGGTGTCAGTGTGTGTCTTTGTTACTTGATGTCAGTGTATGTCTGTGTTACTTGGTGTCAGTGTGTGTCTGTGTTACTGGGTATCATTGTATGTCTTTGTTACTTGGTGTCAGTGTATGTCTTTGTTACTTGTTGCAAGTGTGTGTCTGTGTTACTGGGTGTCAGTTTATGTCTTTGTTACTTGGTGTCAGTGTATTTAATGGTTACTTGGTGTAAGTGTGTGTCTGTGCTACTGGGTATCAGTGTCTGTCTTTGTTACTTGGTGTAAGTGTGTGTCTGTGTTACTGGGTATCAGTGCCTGTCTTTATTACTTGGTGTCAGTGTATGTCTGTTACTTGGTGAAAGTGTGTGTCTGTGTTACTGGGTATCTGTGTATGTCTTTGTGACTTGGTGTCAGTGTATGCCTTTGTTACTGGGTGTCAGTGTGTGTCTTTGTTACTTGATGTCAGTGTATGTCTGTGTTACTTGGTGTAAGTTTGTATCTGTGTTACTGGGTATCAGTGTATGTCTTTGTTTCTTGGTGTAAGTGTGTGTCCGTGTTACTGGGTATCATTGTATGTCTTTGTTACTTGGTGTCAGTGTATGTCTTTGTTACTTGGTGTTATTGTATGTCTTTGTTACTTGGTGTCAGTGTATGTCTTTGTTACTTGGTGTAAGTGTGTGTCTGTGTTACTGGGTGTCAGTGTCTGTCTTTGTTACTTGGTATAAGTGTGTGTCTGTGTTACTGGGTATCAGAGTATGTCTTTGTTACTTGGTGTCAGAGTATGTCAAAATACTTGGAGTAAGTGTATGTCTTTGTTACTTGGTGTCAGTGCGTGTCTGTGTTACTGGGTATCAGTGTATGTCTTTGTCACTTGGTGTCAGTGCATGTCTGTGTTACTGGGTATCAGTGTATGTCTTTGTCACTTGGTATCAGTGTAAGTCTTTGTGATTCGGTGTCAGTGTATGTCTTTGTTACTGTGTATCAGTGTTCTCTGTGTTACTGGGTGTCAGTGTGTGTTTGTTTGTGTTGCCGGGTGTCAGTGTGTGTCTGTGTTACTTGGTGTCAGTGTATGTCTTTGTTACTTGGTGTCAGTGTGTGTCTGTGTTACTGGGTATCATTGTATGTCTTTGTTACTTGGTGTCAGTGTATGTCTTTGTTACTTGTTGCAAGTGTGTGTCTGTGTTACTGGGTATCAGTGTATGTCTTTGTTACTTGGTGCCACTGTATGTCTTTGTAACTTGGTGTAAGTGTATGTCTTTGTTACTTGGTGTCAGTGTATGTATTTGTTACCTGGTGTCAGTGTGTGTCTGTGTTACTGGTTATCATTGTATGTCTGCGTTACTTGGTGTCAGTGTCTGTCTTTGTTACTTGGTGTAAGTGTGTGTCTGTGTTACTGGGTATCAGTGTATATCTTTGTTACTTGGTGTAAGAGTGTGTCTGTGTTACTGGGTATCAGTGTATGTCTTTGTTACTTGGTGTCAGTGTATGTCTGTGTTGCTTGGTGTAAGTGTGTGTCTGTGTTACTGGGTATCAGTGTATGTCTTTGTTACTTGGTGTAAGTGTGTATCTGTGTTACTGGGTACCAGTGTATGTCTTTGTTACAGGGTATCAGCGTATATCTTTGTTACTTGGTGTAAGTGTATGTCTTTGTTACTTGGTGTTAGTGTATGTCTTTGTTACTTGTTGTAAGTGTGTGTCTGTGTTACTGGGTATCAGTGTATGTCTTTGTTACTTGGTGTCAGTGTATGTCTGTGTTGCTTGGTGTAAGTGTGTGTCTGTGTTACTGGGTATCAGTTTATGTCTTTGTTACTTGGTGTAAGTGTGTATCTGTGTTACTGGGTACCAGTGTATGTCTTTG
This sequence comes from Heterodontus francisci, assembly GCF_036365525.1. Classification (NCBI taxonomy): domain Eukaryota; kingdom Metazoa; phylum Chordata; class Chondrichthyes; order Heterodontiformes; family Heterodontidae; genus Heterodontus; species Heterodontus francisci. Next base: position 13,781,083 of record NC_090392.1, on the reverse strand, counting down.
TTACTGGGTATCAGTGTATGTTTTTGTTACTTGGTGTAAGTGTATGTCTTTGTTACTTGGTGTAAGTGTGTGTCTGTGTTACTGGGTATCAGTGTCTGTCTTTGTTACTTGATGTAAGTGTGTGTCTGTGTTCCTGGGTATCAGAGTATGTCTTTGTTACTTGGTGTCAGGGTATGTCAGAATACTTGGAGGAAGTGTATGTCTTTGTTACTTGGTGTCAGTGCGTGTCTGTGTTACTGGGTATCAGTGTATGTCTTTGTCACTTGGTATCAGTGTAAGTCTTTGTGACTTGGTGTCAGTGTAGTCTTTGTTACTTGGTGTCAGGGTATGTCAGAATACTTGGAGGAAGTGTATGTCTGTTTTACTTGGTGTAAGTGTGTGTCTGTGTTACTGGGAATCAGTGTATGTCTTTTTTACTTGGTGTAAGTGTGTGTCTGTGTTACTGGGTATCAGTGTATGTCTTTGTTACTTGGTGTCAGTGTGTGTCTGTGTTACTGGGTACCAGTGTCTGTCTTTGTTACTTGGTGTAAGTGTGTGTCTGTGTTACTGGGTATCAGTGTATGTCTTTGTTACTTGGTGTCAGGGTATGTCTGTGTTACTTGGTGTAAGTGTGTGTCTGTGTTGCTGGGTATCAGTGTATGTCTTTTGTTACTTGGTTTCAGTGTATGTCTTTGTTACTTGGTGTAAGTGTATGTCTTTGTTACTTGGTGTCAGTGTATGTCTTTGTTACTTGATGTCAGTGTATGTCTGTGTTACTTGGTGTAAGTTTGTATCTGTGTTACTGGGTATCAGTGTATGTCTTTGTTTCTTGGTGTAAGTGTGTGTCCGTGTTACTGGGTATCATTGTATGTCTTTGTTACTTGGTGTCAGTGTATGTCTTTGTTACTTGGTGTTATTGTATGTCTTTGTTACTTGGTGTCAGTGTATGTCTTTGTTACTTGGTGTAAGTGTGTGTCTGTGTTACTGGGTGTCAGTGTCTGTCTTTGTTACTTGGTATAAGTGTGTGTCTGTGTTACTGGGTATCAGAGTATGTCTTTGTTACTTGGTGTCAGAGTATGTCAAAATACTTGGAGTAAGTGTATGTCTTTGTTACTTGGTGTCAGTGCGTGTCTGTGTTACTGGGTATCAGTGTATGTCTTTGTCACTTGGTGTCAGTGCATGTCTGTGTTACTGGGTATCAGTGTATGTCTTTGTCACTTGGTATCAGTGTAAGTCTTTGTGATTCGGTGTCAGTGTATGTCTTTGTTACTGTGTATCAGTGTTCTCTGTGTTACTGGGTGTCAGTGTGTGTTTGTTTGTGTTGCCGGGTGTCAGTGTGTGTCTGTGTTACTTGGTGTCAGTGTATGTCTTTGTTACTTGGTGTCAGTGTGTGTCTGTGTTACTGGGTATCATTGTATGTCTTTGTTACTTGGTGTCAGTGTATGTCTTTGTTACTTGTTGCAAGTGTGTGTCTGTGTTACTGGGTATCAGTGTATGTCTTTGTTACTTGGTGCCACTGTATGTCTTTGTAACTTGGTGTAAGTGTATGTCTTTGTTACTTGGTGTCAGTGTATGTATTTGTTACCTGGTGTCAGTGTGTGTCTGTGTTACTGGTTATCATTGTATGTCTGCGTTACTTGGTGTCAGTGTCTGTCTTTGTTACTTGGTGTAAGTGTGTGTCTGTGTTACTGGGTATCAGTGTATATCTTTGTTACTTGGTGTAAGAGTGTGTCTGTGTTACTGGGTATCAGTGTATGTCTTTGTTACTTGGTGTCAGTGTATGTCTGTGTTGCTTGGTGTAAGTGTGTGTCTGTGTTACTGGGTATCAGTGTATGTCTTTGTTACTTGGTGTAAGTGTGTATCTGTGTTACTGGGTACCAGTGTATGTCTTTGTTACAGGGTATCAGCGTATATCTTTGTTACTTGGTGTAAGTGTATGTCTTTGTTACTTGGTGTTAGTGTATGTCTTTGTTACTTGTTGTAAGTGTGTGTCTGTGTTACTGGGTATCAGTGTATGTCTTTGTTACTTGGTGTCAGTGTATGTCTGTGTTGCTTGGTGTAAGTGTGTGTCTGTGTTACTGGGTATCAGTTTATGTCTTTGTTACTTGGTGTAAGTGTGTATCTGTGTTACTGGGTACCAGTGTATGTCTTTGTTACTGGGTATCAGTGTATGTTTTTGTTACTTGGTGTAAGTGTATGTCTTTGTTACTTGGTGTAAGTGTGTGTCTGTGTTACTGGGTATCAGTGTCTGTCTTTGTTACTTGATGTAAGTGTGTGTCTGTGTTCCTGGGTATCAGAGTATGTCTTTGTTACTTGGTGTCAGGGTATGTCAGAATACTTGGAGGAAGTGTATGTCTTTGTTACTTGGTGTCAGTGCGTGTCTGTGTTACTGGGTATCAGTGTATGTCTTTGTCACTTGGTATCAGTGTAAGTCTTTGTGACTTGGTGTCAGTGTAGTCTTTGTTACTTGGTGTCAGGGTATGTCAGAATACTTGGAGGAAGTGTATGTCTGTTTTACTTGGTGTAAGTGTGTGTCTGTGTTACTGGGAATCAGTGTATGTCTTTTTTACTTGGTGTAAGTGTGTGTCTGTGTTACTGGGTATCAGTGTATGTCTTTGTTACTTGGTGTCAGTGTGTGTCTGTGTTACTGGGTACCAGTGTCTGTCTTTGTTACTTGGTGTAAGTGTGTGTCTGTGTTACTGGGTATCAGTGTATGTCTTTGTTACTTGGTGTCAGGGTATGTCTGTGTTACTTGGTGTAAGTGTGTGTCTGTGTTGCTGGGTATCAGTGTATGTCTTTTGTTACTTGGTTTCAGTGTATGTCTTTGTTACTTGGTGTAAGTGTATGTCTTTGTTACTTGGTGTCAGTGTATGTCTTTGTTACTTGCTGTCAGTGTGTGTCTGTGTTACTGGGTGTCAGTGTGTGTCTGTGTTACTTGGTGTAAGTGTGTGTCTTTGTTACTTGGTTTCCGTGTGTGTCTGTGTTACTTGGTGTCAGTGTATGTCTTTGTTACTTGGTGTGTGTGTGTCTGTGTTACTGGGTGTCATTGTCTGTCTTTGTTACTTGGTGTAAGTGTGTGTCTGTGTTACTGGGTATCAGTGTATGTCTTTGTTACTTGGTGTCAGTGTATGTCTGTGTTACTTGTTGTAATTGTGTGTCTATGTTATCTGGGTATCAGTGTATGTCTTTGTTACTTGGTGTAAGTGTATTCTGTGTTACTGGGTATCAGTGTATGTCTTTGTTACTTGGTGTCAGTGTATGTCTTTGTTACTTTGTGTAAGTGTGTGTCTGTGTTACTTGGTGTCCGTGTGTGTCTGTGTACTGGGTGTCAGTTTATGTCTTTGTTACTTGGTGTCAGTGTATGTAATGGTTACTTGGTGTAAGTGTGTGTCTGTGTTACTGGGTATCAGTGTCTGTCTTTGTTACTTGGTGTAAGTGTGTGTCTGTGTTACTGGGCATCAGTGTCTGTCTTTGTTAATTGGTATAAGTGTGTGTCTGTGTTACTGGGTATCAGTGTATGTCTCTGTTACTTGGTGTCAGTGTATGTCTTTGTAACTTGGTGTAAGTGTAAGTCTTTGTTACTTGGTGTTAGTGCATGTCTTTGTTACTTGGTGTAAGTGTGTGTCTGTGTTACTTGGTGTCAGAGTATGTCAGAATACTTGGAGGAAGTTTATGTCTTTGTTACTTGGTGTCAGTGCGTGTCTGTGTTACTGGGTATCAGTGTATGTCTTTGTCACTTGGTATCAGTGTAAGTCTTTGTGACTTGGTGTCAGTGTAGTCTTTGTTACTGGGTGTCAGTGTGTGCCTGTGTTACTTGGTGTCAGTGTATGTCTTTGTTACTTGGTGTCAGTGTGTGTCTGTGTTACTGGGTATCAGTGTATGTCTTTGTTACTTGGTGTCAGTGTATGTCTTTGTTACTTGGTGTAAGTGTGTGTCTGTGTTACTGGGTATCAGTGTATGTCTTTGTTACTTGGTGTCAGTGTATGTCTGTTTTAATTCGTGTAAGTGTGTGTTTGTGTTACTGGGAATCAGTGTATGTTGGTGTAAGTGTGTGTCTGTGTTACTGGGTATCAGTGTATGTCTTTGTTACTTGGTGTCAGTGTATGTCTGTGTTACTAGGTGTAAGTGTGTGTCTGTGTTGCTGGGTATCAGTGTATGTCTTTTGTTACTTGGTTTCAGTGTATGTCTTTTGTTACTTGGTTTCAGTGTATGTCTTTGTTACTTGGTGTAAGTGTATGTCTTTGTTACTTGGTGTCAGTGTATGTCTTTGTTACTTGGTGTCAGTGTGTGTCTGTGTTACTTGGTGTAAGTATGTGTCTTTGTTACTTGGTTTCCGTGTGTCTGTGTTACTTGGTGTCAGTGTATGTCTTTGTTACTTGGTGTGTGTGTGTCTGTGATACTGGGTATCATTGTCTGTCTTTGTTACTTGGTGTAAGTGTGTGTCTGTGTTACTGGGTATCAGTGTATGTCTTTGTTACTGGGTATCAGTGTATGTCTTTGTTACTTGGTGTCAGTGTATGTCTGTGTTACTTGGTGTAATTGTGTGTCTATGTAATCTGGGTATCAGAGTATGTCTATGTTACTTGGTGTAAGTGTATTCTGTGTTACTGGGTATCAGTGTATATATTTGTTACTTGGTGTCAGTGTATGTCTTTGTTACTTGGTGTAAGTGTGTGTCTGTGTTACTTGGTGTCCGTGTGTGTATGTGTTACTGGGTGTCATTTTATGTCTTTGTTACTTGGTGTCAGTGTATGTAATGGTTACTTGGTGTAAGTGTGTGTCTGTGTTACTGGGTATCAGTGTCTGTCTTTGTTACTTGGTGTAAGTGTGTGTCTGTGTTACAGGGCATCAGTGTCTGTCTTTGTTACTTGGTATAAGTGTGTGTCTGTGTTACTGGGTGTCAGTGTATGTCTTTGTTACTTGGTGTCAGTGTATGTCTGTTTTACTTGGTGTAAGTGTGTGTCTGTGTTACTGGGTATCAGTGTATGTCTTTGTTGCTTGGTGTAAGTATGTGTCTGTGTTACTGGGCATCAGTGTATGTCTCTGTTACTTGGTGTCAGTGTATGTCTTTGTAACTTGGTGTAAGTGTAAGTCTTTGTTACTTGGTGTTAGTGCATGTCTTTGTTACTTGGTGTAAGTGTGTGTCTGTGTTACTGGGTATCAGTGTCTGTCTTTGTTACTTGGTGTAAGTGTGTGTCTGTGTTACTGGGTATCAGTGTATGTCTTTGTTACTTGGTGTCAGTGGTGTCTCTGTTACTTGGTGTAAGTGTGTGTCTGTGTTACTGGTTGTCAGTGTATGTCTTTGTTACTTGGTGTCAGTGTATGTCTTTCTTACTTGGTGTAAGTGTGTGTCTGTGTTACTCGGTATCAGTGTATGTCTTTGTTACTTGGTGTCAGTGTATGTCTTTTTTACTTGGTGTCAGTGTATGTCTTTGTTACTTGGTGTAAGTGTATGTCTTTGTTACTCGGTGTCATTGTATGTCTTTGTTACTTGGTGTAAGTGTGTGTCTGTGTTACTGGGTGTTAGTGTGTGTCTGTGTTACTTGGTGTAAGTGTGTGTATTTGTTACTTGGTTTCCATGTGTGTCTGTGTTACTGGGTGTCAGTTTATGTCTTTGTTACTTGGTGTCAGTGTACGTCTTTGTTACTTGGTGTGTGTGTGTCTGTGTTACTGGGTTTCATTGTCTGTCTTTGTTACTTGGTGCAAGTGTGTGTCTGTGTTACTGGGTATCAGTGTATGTCTTTGTTACTTGGTGTCAGTGTATGTCTGTGTTACTTGGTGTAATTGTGTGTCTATGTTACTGGTTATCAGTGTATGTCTTTGTTACTTCGTGTCAGTGTATGTCTTTGTTACTTGGTGTCAGTGTATGTCTTTGTTACTTGGTGTAAGTGTGTGTCTGTGTTACTGGGTGTCATTGTATGTCTGTGTTAAAGGGTATCAGTGTATGTCTTTGTTACTTGTGTTCAGTGTATGTCTTTGTTACTTGGTGTCAGTGTATGTCTGTGTTACTTGGTGTAATTGTGTGTCTATGTTACTGGTTATCAGTGTATGTCTTTGTTACTTCGTGTAAGTGTATGTCTGTGTTACAGGGTATCAGTGTATGTCTTTGTTAATTGGTGTCAGTGTATGTCTTTGTTACTTGGAGTCAGTGTATGTCTTTGTTACTTGGTGTAAGTGTGTGTCTGTGTTACTGGGTGTCAGTGTGTGTCTGTGTTACTTGGTGTAAGTGTGTGTCTGTGTTACTGGGTATCTGTGTATGTCTTTGTGACTTGGTGTCAGTGTATGCCTTTGTTACTGGGTGTCAGTGTGTGTCTTTGTTACTTGATGTCAGTGTCTGTCTGTGTTACTTGGTGTAAGTTTGTATCTGTGTTCCTGGGTATCAGTGTATGTCTTTGTTACTTGGTGTAAGTGTGTGTCTGTGTTACTGGGTATCATTGTATGCCTTTGTTACTTGGTGTCAGTGTATGTCTTTGTTACTTGGTGTTATTGTATGTCTTTGTTACTTGGTGTCAGTGTATGTCTTTGTTACTTGGTGTAAATGTGTGTCTGTGTTACTGGGTATCAGTGTCTGTCATTGTTACTTGGTATAAGTGTGTGTCTGTGTTACTGGGTATCAGAGTATGTCTTTGTTACTTGGTGTCAGAGTATGTCAAAATACTTGGAGTAAGTGTATGTCTTTGTTACTTGGTGTCAGTGCGTGTCTGTGTTACTGGGTATCAGTGTATGTCTTTGTCACTTGGTATCAGTGTAAGTCTTTGTGACTCGGTGTCAGTGTATGTCTTTGTTACTGGGTGTCAGTGTCTGTCTGTGTTACTTGGTGTCAGTGTATGTCTTTGTTACTGTGTATCAGTGTTTCTCTGTGTTACTGGGTGTCAGTGTGTGTTTGTTGGTCTTGCTGGGTGTCAGTGTGTGTCTGTGTTACTTGGTGTCAGTGTATGTCTTTGTTATTTGGTGTCAGTGTGTGTCTGTGTTACTGGGTATCATTGTATGTCTTTGTTACCTGGTGTCAGTGTATGTCTTTGTTACTTGTTGCAAGTGTGTGTCTGTGTTACTGGGTATCAGTGTATGTCTTTGTTACTTTGTGTCAGTGTATGTCTGTTTTACTTGGTGTAAGTGTGTGTCTGTGTTACTGGGTATCAGTGTATGTCTTTGTTGCTTGGTGTAAGTATGTGTCTGTGTTACTGGGTATCAATGTATGTCTTTGTTATTTGGTGTCAGTGTATGTCTTTGTTACTGTGTATCAGTGTTTCTCTGTGTTACTGGGTGTCAGTGTGTGTTTGTTGGTCTTGCTGGGTGTCAGTGTATGTCTTTGTAACTTGGTGTAAGTGTATGTCTTTGTTACTTGGTGTCAGTGTATGTCTTTGATACTTGGTGTCAGTGTGTGTCTGTGTTACTGGGTATCATTGTATGTCTGCGTTACTTGGTGTCAGTGTCTGTCTTTGTTACTTGGTGTAAGTGTGTGTCTGTGTTACTGGGTATCAGTGTATATCTTTGTTACTTGGTGTAAGAGTGTGTCTGTGTTACTGGTTATCAGTGTATGCCTTTGTTACTTGGTGTCAGTGTATGTCTGTGTTGCTTGGTGTAAGTGTGTGTCTGTGTTACTGGGTATCAGTGTATGTCTTTGTTACTTGGTGTAAGTGTGTATCTGTGTTACTGGGTACCAGTGTATGTCTTTGTTACTGGGTATCAGTGTATGTCTTTGTTACTTGGTGTAAGTGTATGTCTTTGTTACTTGGTGTTAGTGTTTGTCTTTGTTCCTTGGTGTAAGTGTGTGTCTGTGTTACTGGGTATCAGTGTATGTCTTTGTTACTTGGTGTCAGTGTATGTCTTTGATACTTGGTGTCAGAGTGTGTCTGTGTTACTGGGTATCATTGTATGTCTGTGTTACTTGGTGTCAGTGTATGTCTTTGTTACTGTGTATCAGTGTTTCTCTGTGTTACTGGGTGTCAGTGTGTGTTTGTTGGTCTTGCTGGGTGTCAGTGTGTGTCTGTGTTACTTGGTGTAAGTGTGTGCCTTTGTTACTTGGTTTCCGTCTATGTCTTTGTTACTTGGTGTCAGTGTATGTCTTTGTTACTTGGTGCAAGTGTGTGTCTGTGTTACTGGGTGTCAGTGTGTGTCTGTGTTACTTGGTGTATGTGTGTGCCTTTGTTACTTGGTGTAAGAGTGTGTCTGTGTTACTGGTTATCAGTGTATGCCTTTGTTACTTGGTATCAATGTATGTCTTTGTTATTTGGTGTCAGTGTATGTCTTTGTAACTTGGTGTAAGTGTATGTCTTTGTTACTTGGTGTCAGTGTATGTCTTTGATACTTGGTGTCAGTGTGTGTCTGTGTTACTGGGTATCATTGTATGTCTGCGTTACTTGGTGTCAGTGTCTGTCTTTGTTACTTGGTGTAAGTGTGTGTCTGTGTTACTGGGTATCAGTGTATATCTTTGTTACTTGGTGTAAGAGTGTGTCTGTGTTACTGGTTATCAGTGTATGCCTTTGTTACTTGGTGTCAGTGTATGTCTGTGTTGCTTGGTGTAAGTGTGTGTCTGTGTTACTTGTTGCAAGTGTGTGTCTGTGTTACTGGGTATCAGTGTATGTCTTTGTTACTTGGTGTCAGTGTATGTCTGTTTTACTTGGTGTAAGTGTGTGTCTGTGTTACTGGGTATCAGTGTATGTCTTTGTTGCTTGGTGTAAGTATGTCTCTGTGTTACTGGGTATCAATGTATGTCTTTGTTATTTGGTGTCAGTGTATGTCTTTGTAACTTGGTGTAAGTGTATGTCTTTGTTACTTGGTGTCAGTGTATGTCTTTGATACTTGTTGTCAATGTGTGTCTGTGTTACTGGGTATCATTGTATGTCTGCGTTACTTGGTGTCAGTGTCTGTCTTTGTTACTTGGTGTAAGTGTGTGTCTGTGTTACTGGGTATCAGTGTATATCTTTGTTACTTGGTGTAAGAGTGTGTCTGTGTTACTGGTTATCAGTGTATGCCTTTGTTACTTGGTGTCAGTGTATGTCTGTGTTGCTTGGTGTAAGTGTGTGTCTGTGTTACTGGGTATCAGTGTATGTCTTTGTTACTTGGTGTAAGTGTGTATCTGTGTTACTGGGTACCAGTGTATGTCTTTGTTACTGGGTATCAGTGTATGTCTTTGTTACTTGGTGTAAGTGTATGTCTTTGTTACTTGGTGTTAGTGTTTGTCTTTGTTCCTTGGTGTAAGTGTGTGTCTGTGTTACTGGGTATCAGTGTATGTCTTTGTTACTTGGTGTCAGTGTATGTCTTTGATACTTGGTGTCAGAGTGTGTCTGTGTTACTGGGTATCATTGTATGTCTGTGTTACTTGGTGTCAGTGTATGTCTTTGTTACTTGGTGTAAGTGTGTGTCTGTGTTACTGGGTATCAGTGTATATCTTTGTTACTTGGTGTAAGAGTGTGTCTGTGTTACTGGGTATCAGTGTATGTCTTTGTTACTTGGTGTCAGTGTATGTCTGTGTTGCTTGGTGTAAGTGTGTGTCTGTGTTACTGGGTATCAGTTTATGTCTTTGTTACTTGGTGCAAGTGTGTATCTGTGTTACTGGGTACCAGTGTATGACTTTGTTACTGGGTATCAGTGTCTGTCTTTGTTACTTGGTGTAAGTGTGTGTCTGTGTTACTGGGTATCAGTTTCTGTCTTTGTTACTTGGTGTAAGTGTGTGTCTGTGTTCCTGGGTATCAGATTATGTCTTTGTTACTTGGTGTCAGAGTATGTAAAAATACTTGGAGGAAGTGTATGTCTTTGTTACTTGGTGTCAGTGCGTGTCTGTGTTACTGGGTATCAGTGTATTTCTTTGTCACTTGGTATCAGTGTAAGTCTTTGTGACTTGGTGTCAGTGTATGTCTTTGTTACTGGGTGTCAGTGTGTGTCTGTGTTACTTGGTGTCAGTGTATGTCTTTGTTACTGTGTATCAGTGTTTCTCTGTGTTACTGGGTGTCAGTGTGTGTTTGTTTGTGTTACTGGGTGTCAGTGTGTGTCTGTGTTACTTGGTGTCAGTGTATGTCTTTGTTACTTGGTGTAAGTGTGTAACTGTGTTACTGGGTATCAGTGTATGTCTTTGTTACTTGGTGTCAGTGTATGTCGGTTTTACTTGGTGTAAGTGTGTGTCTGTGTTACTGGGTATCAGTGTCTGTCTTTGTTGCTTGGTGCAAGTATGTGTCTGTGTTACTGGGTATCAGTGTATGTCTTTGTTACTTGGTGTCAGTGTATGTCTGTGTAACTTGGTGTAAGTGTATGTCTTTGTTACTTGGTGTTAGTGTATGTCTTTGTTACTTGGTGTAAGTGTCTGTCTTTGTTACTGGGTGTCAGTGTGTGTCTGTGTTTCTTGGTGTAAGTGTGTGTCTTTGTTACTTGGAGTCCGTGTGTGTCTGTGTTACTGGGTGTCAGTTTATGTCTTTGTTACTTGGTGTCAGTGTATGTCTTTGTTACTTGGTGGAAGTGTGTGTCTGTGTTACTGGGTATCAGTGTCTGTCTTTGTTACTTGGTGTAAGTGTTTGTCTGTGTTACTGGGTATCAGTGTATGTCTTTGTAACTTGGTGTAAGTGTATGTCTTTGTTACTTGGTGTTAGTGTTTGTCTTTGTTCCTTGGTGTAAGTGTGTGTCTGTGTTACTGGGTATCAGTGTATGTCTTTGTTACTTGGTGTCAGTGTATGTCTTTGATACTTGGTGTCAGAGTGTGTCTGTGTTACTGGGTATCATTGTATGTCTGTGTTACTTGGTGTCAGTGTATGTCTTTGTTACTTGGTGTAAGTGTGTGTCTGTGTTACTGGGTATCAGTGTATATCTTTGTTACTTGGTGTAAGAGTGTGTCTGTGTTACTGGGTATCAGTGTATGTCTTTGTTACTTGGTGTCAGTGCATGTCTGTGTTGCTTGGTGTAAGTGTGTGTCTGTGTTACTGGGTATCAGTTTATGTCTTTGTTACTTGGTGCAAGTGTGTATCTGTGTTACTGGGTACCAGTGTATGACTTTGTTACTGGGTATCAGTGTCTGTCTTTGTTACTTGGTGTAAGTGTGTGTCTGTGTTACTGGGTATCAGTTTCTGTCTTTGTTACTTGGTGTAAGTGTGTGTCTGTGTTCCTGGGTATCAGAGTATGTCTTTGTTACTTGGTGTCAGAGTATGTAAAAATACTTGGAGGAAGTGTATGTCTTTGTTACTTGGTGTCAGTGCGTGTCTGTGTTACTGGGTATCAGTGTATGTCTTTGTCACTTGGTATCAGTGTAAGTCTTTGTGACTTGGTGTCAGTGTATGTCTTTGTTACTGGGTGTCAGTGTGTGTCTGTGTTACTTGGTGTCAGTGTATGTCTTTGTTACTGTGTATCAGTTTTTCTCTGTGTTACTGGGTGTCAGTGTGTGTTTGTTTGTGTTACTGGGTGTCAGTGTGTGTCTGTGTTACTTGGTGTCAGTGTATGTCTTTGTTACTTGGTGTAAGTGTGTAACTGTGTTACTGGGTATCAGTGTATGTCTTTGTTACTTGGTGTCAGTGTATGTCTGTTTTACTTGGTGTAAGTGTGTGTCTGTGTTACTGGGTATCAGTGTCTGTCTTTGTTGCTTGGTGCAAGTATGTGTCTGTGTTACTGGGTATCAGTGTATGTCTTTGTTACTTGGTGTCAGTGTATGTCTGTGTAACTTGGTGTAAGTGTATGTCTTTGTTACTTGGTGTTAGTGTATGTCTTTGTTACTTGGTGTAAGTGTCTGTCTTTGTTACTGGGTGTCAGTGTGTGTCTGTGTTTCTTGGTGTAAGTGTGTGTCTTTGTTACTTGGTGTAAGTGTGTGTCTGTGTTACTGGGTGTCAGTTTATGTCTTTGTTACTTGGTGTCAGTGTATGTCTTTGTTACTTGGTGGAAGTGTGTGTCTGTGTTACTGGGTATCAGTGTCTGTCTTTGTTACTTGGTGTAAGTGTTTGTCTGTGTTACTGGGTATCAGTGTATGTCTTTGTAACTTGGTGTAAGTGTATGTCTTTGTTACTTGGTGTTAGTGTTTGTATTTGTTCCTTGGTGTAAGTGTGTGTCTGTGTTACTGGGTATCAGTGTATGTCTTTGTTACTTGGTGTCAGTGTATGTCTTTGATACTTGGTGTCAGAGTGTGTCTGTGTTACTGGGTATCATTGTATGTCTGTGTTACTTGGTGTCAGTGTATGTCTTTGTTACTTGGTGTAAGTGTGTGTCTGTGTTACTGGGTATCAGTGTATATCTTTGTTACTTGGTGTAAGAGTGTGTCTGTGTTACTGGGTATCAGTGTATGTCTTTGTTACTTGGTGTCAGTGTATGTCTGTGTTGCTTGGTGTAAGTGTGTGTCTGTGTTACTGGGTATCAGTTTATGTCTTTGTTACTTGGTGCAAGTGTGTATCTGTGTTACTGGGTACCAGTGTATGACTTTGTTACTGGGTATCAGTGTCTGTCTTTGTTACTTGGTGTAAGTGTGTGTCTGTGTTACTGGGTATCAGTTTCTGTCTTTGTTACTTGGTGTAAGTGTGTGTCTGTGTTCCTGGGTATCAGAGTATGTCTTTGTTACTTGGTTTCAGAGTATGTAAAAATACTTGGAGGAAGTGTATGTCTTTGTTACTTGGTGTCAGTGCGTGTCTGTGTTACTGGGTATCAGTGTATGTCTTTGTCACTTGGTATCAGTGTAAGTCTTTGTGACTTGGTGTCAGTGTATGTCTTTGTTACTGGGTGTCAGTGTGTGTCTGTGTTACTTGGTGTCAGTGTATGTCTTTGTTACTGTGTATCAGTGTTTCTCTGTTACTGGGTGTCAGTAAGTGTGTGTCTGTGTTACTGGGTGTCAGTGTGTGTCTGTGTTACTTGGTGTAAGTGTGTGCCTTTGTTACTTGGTTTCCGTCTATGTCTTTGTTACTTGGTGTCAGTGTATGTCTTTGTTACTTGGTGCAAGTGTGTGTCTGTGTTACTGGGTGTCAGTGTGTGTCTGTGTTACTTGGTGTATGTGTGTGCCTTTGTTACTTGGTGTCCGTGTGTGTCTGTGTTACTGGGTGTCAGTTTATGTCTTTGTTACTTGGTGTCAGTGTACGTAATGGTTACTTGGTGTAAGTGAGTGTCGGTGATACTGGGTATCAGGGTCTGTCTTTGTTATTGCTGTAAGTGTGTATCTGTGTTACTGGTTATCAGTGTATGTCTGTGTTACTTGGTGTAAGTGTGTGTCTGTGTTACTGGGTATCTGTGCATGTCTTTGTGACTTGGTGTCAGTGTATGTCTTTGTTACTTGGTGTCAGTGTGTGTCTTTGTTACTTGGTGTCAGTGTATGTCTTTGTTACTTGGTGCAAGTGTGTGTCTGTGTTGCTGGGTATCATTGTATGTCTTTGTTACTTGGTGTCAGTGTATGTCTTTGTTACTTGGTGTTATTGTATGTCTTTGTTACTTGGTGTCAGTGTATGTCTTTGTTACTTGGTGTAAGTGTGTGTCTGTGTTCCTGGGTGTCAGTGTGTGTCTGTGTTACTTGGTGTAAGTGTGTGTCTTTGTTACTTGGTGTCCATGTGTGTCTGTATTACTGGGTGTAAGTTTATGTCTTTGATACTTGGTGTCAGTGTATGTCTGTGTTACTTGGTGTAAGTGTGTGTCTTTGTTACTGGGTATCAGTGCATGTCTTTGTTACTTGGTGTAAGTGTGTATCTGTGTTACTGGGTATCAGTGTATGTCTTTGTTACTGGGTATCAGTGTATGTCTTTGTTACTTGGTGTAAGAGTATGACTTTGTTACTTGGTGTTAGTGTATGTCTGTGTTCGTTGGTGTAAGTATGTGTCTGTGTTATTGGGTGTCAGTGTCTGTCTTTGTTACTTGGTGTAAGTGTGTGTCTGTGTTCCTGGGTATCAAAGTATGTCTGTGTTACTTGGTGTCAGTGTATGTCTTTGGGACTTCCTGTCAGTGTATGTCTTTGTTACTGGGTGTCAGTGTGTGTCTGTGTTACTGGGTATCAGTGTATGTCTTTGTTACTTGGTGTAAGTGTGTGTCTGTGTTACTGGGTATCAGTGTATGTCTTTGTGACCTGGTGTAAGTGTATGTCTTTGTTACTGGGTGTCAGTGCGTGTCTGTGTTACTGGGTATCAGTGCACGTCTTTGTTACTGGGTGTCAGTGCGTGTCTGTGTTACTGGGTATCAAGGTATGTCTTTGTTACTGGGTTTCAATGTATGTCTTTGTTACTTGGTGTAAGTGGATGTCTTTGTTACTTGGTGTCAGCGGATGTCTGTGTTACTTGTTGTAAGTGTATGTCTAGGTTACTGGGTATCTTTGTATGTCTTTGTTACTTGCTGCAAGTGTGTGTCTGTGTTACTGGGTATCAGTGTATGTCTTTGTTACTTGGTGTCAGTGTATGCCTTTGTTACTTGGTGTAAGTGTGTGTCTTGTGTTACTGGGTGTCAGTGTGTGTCTGTGTTACTTGGTGTTAGTGTGTGCCTTTGTTACTTGGTGTCCCTGTATGTCTTTGTTACTTGGTGTCAGTGTCTGTCTTTGTTACTTGGTGTAAGTGTGTGTCTGTGTTACTGGGTGTCAGTGTGTGTCTGTGTTACTTGGTGTAAGTGTGTGCCTTTGTTACTTGGTGTCCGTGTGTGTCTGTGTTACTGGGTGTCAGTTTATGTCTTTGTTACTTGGTGTCAGTTTACGTAATGGTTACTTGGTGTAAGTGTGTGTCAGTGTTACTGGGTATCAGTGTCTGTCTTTGTTACTTTCTGTAAGTGTGTGTCTGTGTTACTGGTTATCAGTGTATGTCTTTGTTACTTGGTGTCAGTGTATGTCTGTGTTACTTGGTGTAAGTGTGTGTCTGTGTGACTGGGTATCTGTGCATGTCTTTGTGGCTTGGTGTCAGTGTATGTCTTTGTTACTGGGTGTCAGTGTGTGTCTTTGTTACTTGGTGTCAGTGTATGTCTGTGTTACTTGGTGTAAGTGTTTTTCTGTGTTACTGGGTATCAGTGTATGTCTTTGTTACTTGGTGTAAGTGTGTGTCTGTGTTACTGGGTATCATTGTATGTCTTTGTTACTTGGTGTCAGTGTATGTCTTTGTTACTTGGTGTTATTGTATGTCTTTGTTACTTGGTGTCAGTGTATGTCTTTGTTACTTGGTGTAAGTGTGTGTCTGTGTTACTGGGTGTCAGTGTGTGTCTGTGTTACTTGGTGTAAGTGTGTGTCTTTGTTACTTGGTGTCCGTGTGTGTCTGTGTTACTGGGTGTAAGTTTATGTCTTTGTTACATGGTGTCACTGTATGTCTGTGTTACTTGGTGCAAGTGTGTGTCTTTGTTACTGGGTATCAGTGCATGTCTTTGTTACTTGGTGTAAGTGTGTATCTGTGTTACTGGGTATCAGTGTATGCCTTTGTTACTGGGTATCAGTGTATGTCTTTGTTACTTGGTGTAAGAGTATGTCTTTGTTACTTGGTGTTAGTGTATGTCTGTGTTCGTTGGTGTAAGTGTGTGTCTGTGTTATTGGGTGTCAGTGTTTGTCTTTGTTACTTGGTGTAAGTGTGTCTGTGTTACTGGGTATCATTGTATGTCCTTGTTACTTGGTGTCAGTGCATGTCTTTGTTACTTGGTGTAAGTGTTTATCTGTGTTACTTAGTGTCAGTGTATGTCTTTGTTACTTGGTGGAACTGTGTGTATGTGTTACTGGGTATCAGTGTATGTCTTTGTTCCTTGGTGTCAGTGTATGTCTTTTTTACTTGGTGTAAGTGTATGTCGTTGTTACTTGGTGTCAGTGTATGTCTTTTTTACTTGGTGTCAGTGTATGTCTTTTTTACTTGGTGGAAGTGTATGTCTTTGTTACTTGGAGTCAGTGTATGCCTTTGTTACTTGGTGTAAGTGTGTGTCTGTGTTACTGGGTATCAGTGTATGTCTTTGTTAATTGGTGTCAGTGTATGTCTTTGTTACTTGGCGTAAGTGTGTGTCTGTGTTACTGGTTATCAGTGTATGTCTTTGTTACTTGGTGTCAGTGTGTGTCTGTGTTACTGGGTGTCTGTGTATGTCTTTGTTACTCGGTATCAGTGTATGTCATTGTTACTTGGCGTCACTGTATATCTTTGTGACTTGGTGTCATTGTATGTCTTTGTTACTGGGTGTCAGTGCGTGTCTGTGTTACTTGGTGTAAGTGGATGTCTTTGTTGCTTGGTGTCAGCGGATGTCTGTGTTACTTGTAAGTGTATGTCTTGGTTACTGGGTATCTTTGTATGTCTTTGTTACTTGGTGTAAGTGTATGTCTTTGTTACTTGGTGTAAGTGTATGTCTTTGTTACTTGGTGTCAGTGTTTGTCTTTGTTACTTGGTGTAAGTGTGTGTCTGTGTTACTGGGTATCAGTGTATGTCTTTGTTACTTGATGTCTGTGAGTGTCTGTGCTACTTGGTGTAAGTGTGTGTCAGTGTAACTGGGTATCAGTGTATGTCTTTGTTACTTGGTGTAAGTCTGTGTCTGTGTTACTGGGTATCAGTGTATGTCTTTGTTACTTGCTGTCAGTGTATGTCATTTATACTTGGTGTAAGTGTATGTCTTTGTTACTTGGTGTCAGTGTATGTCTTTGTTACTTGGTGTAAGTGTGTGTCTGTGTTACTGGGTATCAGTGTATGTCGTTGTTAATTGGTGTCAGTGTATGTCTTTGTTACTTGGTGTCAGTGTGTGTCTGTGTTACTGGGTATCAGTGTGTGTCTTTGTTACTTGTTGTCATTGTGTGTCTTTGTTACTGGGTGGCAGTGCATGTCTTTGTGACTTGGTGTAACTTTGTGTCTGTGTTACTGGGTGTCAGTGTCTGTCTTTGTCACTTTGTGTAAGTTTTTCTCTGTGTTTCTGGGTGTCAGTGTGTATCTGTGTTCCTGGGTGTCAGTGTGTGTCTGTGACACTAGGTGTCAGTAGTTAGTTTAGTTTAGAGATACAGCACTGAAACAGGCCCTTCGGCCCACAGATTGAATGCCGACCATCAACCACCCAATTTCCTTGGTGTAAGTGTGTGTCTGTGTTACTGGGTATCAGTATCTGTCTTTGTTACTGGGTGTCAGTGTGTGTTTTGTGACTTTGTGTAAGTGTGTGTTTGTGTTACTGGGTATCAGTGTATGTCTTTGTTACTTGGTGTCAGTGTATGTCTTTGTTACTTGGTGTAAGTGCATGTCTGTGTGACTTGGTGTAAGTGTATGTCTTTGTTACTTGGTTTCGGTGTATGTCTTTGTTACTTGTTGTAAGTGTATGTCTTTGTTACTTGGTGTCAGTGTATGTCTTTGTTACTTGGTGTAAGTGTTCTTTTGGGCCTCCTTATCTCGAGAGACAATGGATACGCGCCTGGAGGTGGTCAGTGGTTTGTGAAGCAGCGCCTGGAGTGGCTATAAAGGCCAATTCTGGAGTGACAGGCTCTTCCACAGGTGCTGCAGAGAAATTTGTTTGTTGGGGCTGTTGCACAGTTGGCTCTCCCCTTGCGCCTCTGTCTTTTTTCCTGCCAACTACTAAGTCTCTTCGACTCGCCACAATTTAGCCCTGTCTTTATGGCTGCCCGCCAGCTCTGGCGAATGCTGGCAACTGACTCCCACGACTTGTGATCAATGTCACATGATTTCATGTCGCGTTTGCAGACGTCTTTATAACGGAGACATGGACGGCCGGTGGGTCTGATACCAGTGGCGAGCTCGCTGTACAATGTGTCTTTGGGGATCCTGCCATCTTCCATGCGGCTCACATGGCCAAGCCATCTCAAGCGCCGCTGACTCAGTAGTGTGTATAAGCTGGGGATGTTGGCCGCTTCAAGGACTTCTGTGTTGGAGATATAGTCCTGCCACCTGATGCCAAGTATTCTCCGAAGGCAGCGAAGATGGAATGAATTGAGACGTCGCTCTTGGCTGGCATACGTTGTCCAGGCCTCGCTGCCGTAGAGCAAGGTACTGAGGACACAGGCCTGATACACTCGGACTTTTGTGTTCCGTGTCAGTGCGCCATTTTCCCACACTCTCTTGGCCAGTCTGAACATAGCAGTGGAAGCCTTACCCATGCGCTTGTTGATTTCTGCATCTAGAGACAGGTTACTGGTGATAGTTGAGCCTAGGTAGGTGAACTCTTGAACCACTTCCAGAGCGTGGTCGCCAATATTGATGGATGGAGCATTTCTGACATCCTGCCCCATGATGTTCGTTTTCTTGAGGCTGATGGTTAGGCCAAATTCATTGCAGGCAGACGCAAACCTGTCGATGAGACTCTGCAGGCATTCTTCAGTGTGAGATGTTAAAGCAGCATCGTCAGCAAAGAGGAGTTCTCTGATGAGGACTTTCCGTACTTTGGACTTCGCTCTGAGACGGGCAAGGTTGAACAACCTGCCCCCTGATCTTGTGTGGAGGAAAATTCCTTCTTCAGAGGATTTGAACGCATGTGAAAGCAGCAGGGAGAAGAAAATCCCAAAAAGTGTGGGTGCGAGAACACAGCCCTGTTTCACACCACTCAGGATAGGAAAGGGCTCTGATAAGGAGCCACCATGTTGAATTGTGCCTTTCATATTGTCATGGAATGAGGTGATGATACTTAGTAGCTTTGGTGGACATCCGATCTTTTCTAGTCTTTGTTACTTGGTGTAAGTGTTTGTCTTGGTTAATTGGTGTCAGTGTATGTCTTTGATACTTGGTGTAAGTGTTTGTATGTGTTACTGGGTATCAGTGTCTGTCTTTTTTACTTGGTGTAAGAGTGCGTCTGTGCTGCTGGGTATCAGTGTATGTCTTTGTTACCTGGTGTCAGTGTAGGTCTGTGTTACTTGGTGTAAGTGTGTGTCTTTCTGACTTGGTGTAAGTGCATGTCTTTGTTACTTGGTGTCAGTGTATGTCTGTGTTCCTTGGTGTAAGTGTGTGTCTTTGTTAGTTGGTGTGAATGTATGTCTTTGTTACTTGGTGTCAGTGTGTGTCTGAGTTATTTGGTGTAAGTGTGTGTCTGTGTTACTGGGTATCAGTGTATGTCTTTGTTAGTTGGTGTCTGTGTATGTCTGTGATACTTGGTGTAAGTGTGTCTGTGTTACATGGTGTCAGTGTATGTATTTGTTACTTCGTGAAAGTGTGTGTCTGTGTTACTGGGTATCAGTGTATGTCTTTGTTAATTGGTGTCAGTGCATGTCTTTGTGACTTGGTGTCAGTGTTTCTCTGTGTTACTGGGTGTCAGTGTGTATCTGTCTTCCTGGGTGTCAGTGTGAGTCTGTGAAACTAGGTGTCAGAATTTAGTTTAGTTTAGAGATACAGCACTGAAACAGGCCCTTCGGCCCACCGATTGATTGCCGACAATCAACCACCCAATTTCCTTGGTGTAAGTGTGTGTCTGTGTTACTGGGTATCAGTATCTGTCTTTGTTACTGGGTGTCAGTGTGTGTTTTGTGACTTGGTGTAAGTGTGTGTCTGTGTTACTGAGTATCAGTGTCTGTCTTTGTTGCTTGGTGTAAGTGTGCGTTTGTGTTACTGGGTATCAGTGTATGTCTTTGTTACTTGGTGTCAGTGTATGTCTTTGTTACTTGGTGTAAGTGCATGTCTGTGTTACTTGGTGTAAGTGTATGTCTTTGTTACTTGGTGTCAGTGTATGTCTTTGTTACTTGGTGTCAGTGTATGTCTTTGATACTTGGTGTAAGTGCATGTCTTTGTTACTTGGTGTCAGTGTATGTTTGTGTTACTTGGTGTAAGTGTGTGTCTTTGTTAGTTGGTGTAAGTGTATGTCTTTGTTACTTGGTGTCAGTGCATGTCTGTGTTATTTGGTGTAAGTTTATGTCTTTGTTAATTGGTGTCAGTGTATGTCTTTGTTACGTGGTCTAAGTGTGTGTCTGTGTTACTGGGTATCAGTGTATGTCTTTGTTAGTTGGTGTCTGTGTATGTCTGTGATACTTGGTGTAAGTGTGTCTGTGTTACTGGGTATCAGTGTATGTCTTTGTTACTTGGTGTCAGTGTATGTCTTTTCTACTTGGTGGAAGTGTGTGTCTGTGTTACTGGGTATCAGTGTATGTCTTTGTTAATTGGTGACAGTGTATGTCTTTATTACTTGGTGTAAGTGTGTTTCTGTGTTACTGATATCAGTGTATGTCTTCGTTACTTGGTGTCAGTGTGTGTCTTTGTTACTGGGTGTCAGTGCACGTCTTTGTTACTGGATGTCAGTGCATGTCTTTGTGACTTGTTGTCAGTGTGTGTCTGTGTTACTGGGTATCTGTGTCTGTCTTTGTTACATGCTGTAAGTGTATGTCTGTGTTAGTTGGTGCAAGTGTGTGTCTGTGTTATTGGGTATCAGTGTATGTCTTTGTTACTTGGTGTAAGTATATGACTTTGTTACTTGGTGTCAGTGTATGTCTTTGTTACTTGGTATAAGTGTGTGTCTTTGTTATTTGGTGTCAGTGTATGTCTTTGTTACTTGGTCTCAGTGTGTGTCTTTGTTACAGGGTGTCAGTGTATGTCTTTGTTACTTTGTGTCAGTGTATGTCTGTGTTAGTTGGTGTAAGTATGTGTCTTTGTTATTGGGTATCAGTGCATGTCTTTGTTACTTGGTGTAAGTGTGTGTCTATGTTACAGGGTATCAGTGTCTGTCTTTCTAACTTGGTGTCAGTGTATGTCTTTGTTACTGGGTGTCAGTGCGTGTCTGTGTTACTGGATATAATTGTATGTCTTTGTTCCTTGGTGTCAGTGTATGTCTTTGTACCTGGTGTAAGTGGATGTCTTTGTTACTTGGTGTCAGTGTATGTCTGTGTTACTTGATGTCAGTGTGTGTCTTTGTTACTTGGTGACAGTGTTTCACTGCGTTACTGGGTGTCAGTGCGTGTCTGTGTTACTGGATATAATTGTATGTCTTTGTTACTTGGTGTCAGTGTATGTCTTTGTACCTGGTGTAAGTGGATGTCTTTGTTCCTTGGTGTCAGTGTATGTCTGTGTTTCTTGCTGTAAGTGTGTTTCTGTGATACTGGATATCTGTGTATGTCTTTCTTTCTTGGTGTAAGTGTGTGTCTGTGTTACTGGGTATCATTGTTTGTCTTTGTTACTTGGTGTAAGTGAATGTCATTGTTACTTGGTGTCATTGTATGTCTTTGTTACTTGGTGTAAGTGTGTGTCTGTGTTACTGGCTATCAGTGTATGTCTTTGTTAATTGGTGTCAGTGTATGTCTTTGTTACTGGGTGTCAGTGTATGCCTTTGTGACTTGGTGTATGTGTGTGTCTGCGTTACTGGGTATCACTGTCTGTCTTTGTGACCTGGTGTAAGTGTGTGTCTGTGTTACTGGGTATCAGTGTCTGTCTTTGTTACTTGGTGTAAGTGTGTGTCTGTGTTACTGGGTATCAGTGTATGTCTTTGTTACTTGGTGTCAGTGTATGTCTGTGTTACTTGGTGTAAGTGTGTGTTTTTGTTACTTGGTGTCAGTGCATGTCTTTGTGACTTGGTGTAAGTTAATGTCTTTGTTACTTGGTGTCAGTGTATGTCTTTGATACTTGGTGCATGTGTGTGTCTGTGTTACTCGGTATCAGTGTCTATCTTTGTTACTTAGCGTAAGAGTGTGTCTGTGTTGCTGGGTATCAGTGTATGTCTTTGTTATTTGGTGTCAGTGTCGGTCTGTGTTACTTGGTGTAAGTGTGTGTCTTTCTTACTTTGTGTAAGTGCATGTCTTTGTTACTTGGTGTCAGTGTATGTCTTGTTTCTTGGTGTCAGTATGTCTGTGTTATTTGGTGTAAGTGTCTGTATTTGTTACTTGGTGTCAGTGTATGTCTTTGTTAGTGGGTATCAGTGTATGTCTTTGTTAGTTGGTGTCTGTGTATGTCTGTGATACTTGGTGTAAGTGTGTGTCTGTGTTACTGGGTATCTGTTTATTTCTTTGTTACTTCGTGTAAGTGTGTGTCTTTGTTACTGGGTATCAGTGTATGTCTTTGTTACTTGGTGTCTGTGTATGTCTTTGTTACTTGGTGTAAGTGTATGCATTTGTTACTTGGTGCAAGTGTGTGTCTGTGTTACTGGGTATCAGTGTATGTCTTTGTTAATTGGTGTCTGTGTATGTCTTTGTGACTTGGTGTCAGTGTATGTCTTTGTTACTTGGTGTAACTGTGTGTCTGTGTTACTGGGTATCAGTGTATGTCTTTGTTACTTGGTGTCAGTGTGTGTCTTTGTTACTGGGTGTCAGTGTATGTCTTTGTTGCTGGGTGTCAGTGTATGTCTTTGTTACTTGGTGGAAGTGTGTGTCTGTGTTACTGGGTATCAGTGTCTGTCTGTGTCACCTGGTGTCATTACGTTTGTTTGTGTTACTGGGTGTCACTGTGTGTCTGTGTTACTTGGTGTAAGTGTGTGTCTTTATTACTTGGTGTCCGTCTGTGTCTGTGTTACTTGGTGTATCTGTGTGTCTGTGTTACTGGGTATCAGTGTATGTCTTTGTTACTTTGTGTCAGTGTATGTCTTTGTTACTTGGTGTAAGTGTATGTCTTTGTTACCTGGTGTCAGTGTATGTCTTTGTTACTTGGTGTAAGTGTGTGTCTTTGTTACTTGGTGTCCGTGTGTGTCTGTGTTACTGGGTGTCAGTTTATGCCTTTGTTACTTGGTGTCAGTGTATGTCTTTGTTACTTGGTGTGCGTGTGTGTCTGTGTTACTCGGTATCAGTGTCTGTCTTTGTAACTTGGTGTAAGTGTGTGTCTGTGTTACTGGGTATCAGTGTATGTCTTTGTTACTTGGTGTCAGTGTATGTCTGTGCTACTTGGTGTAAGTGTGTGTCTGTGTTACTGGGTATCAGTTTATGTCTTTGTTACTTGGTGTAAGTGTGTGTCTGTGTTACTGGGTGTCAGTGTATGTCTGTGTTACTGGGTGTCAGTGTATGTCTTTGTTACTTCGTGTCAGTGTATGTCTTTGTTACTTGGTGTAAGTGCATGTCTTTGTTACTTGGTGTCAGTG
Source organism: Heterodontus francisci (assembly GCF_036365525.1). Lineage (NCBI taxonomy): Eukaryota > Metazoa > Chordata > Chondrichthyes > Heterodontiformes > Heterodontidae > Heterodontus > Heterodontus francisci. Next base: position 13,758,256 of record NC_090392.1, on the reverse strand, counting down.
CATGTCTTTCATACTTGGTGTAATTGTGTGTCTGTGTTACTTGGTGTAAGTGTGTGTCTTTGTTACTTGGTGTCCGTGTGTGTCTGTGTTACTGGATGTCAGTTTATGTCTTTGTTACTTGATGTCAGTGTAAGTCTTTGTTACTTGTTGTAAGTGTGTGTCTGTGTTACTGGGTATCAGTGTCTGTCTTCGTTACTTGGTGTACGTTTGTGTCTGTGTTACTTGGTATCAGTGTATGTCTTTGTTCCTTGGTGTAAGTGTGTTTCTGTGTTTCAGGGTAACAGTGTATGTCTTTGTTACCTGGTGTCAGTGAATGTCTGTGTTACTTGGTGCAAGTGTGTGTCTTTGTTACTTGGTGTAATCGTATGTCTTTGTTACTTTGTATCATTGTATTTCTGTGTTACTTGCTGTCAGTGTATGTCTTTGTTACTTGGTGTAAGTGTGTGTCTGTGTTACTGGGTATCAGTGTATGTCTTTGTTACTTGGTGTCAGTGTATGTCTGTGTTACTTGGTGTAAGTGCGTGTCTGTGTTCCTGGGTATCATTGAATGTCTTTGTTACTTGTTGTCAGTGTGTGTCTGTGTCACTGTGTATCAGTGTATGTCTTTGTTACATGGCGTCAGTGTATGTCTTTGTTACTTGGTGTAAGTGTATGTCTTTGTTACTTGGTGTCAGTGTATGTCTTTGTTACTTGGTGTAAGTGTGTGTCTGTGTTACTGGGTGTCAGTGTGTGTCTGTGTTACTTGGTGTAAGTGTGTGTCTTTGTTAATTGGTGTCCGTGTGTGTCTGTGTTACTTGGTGTCAGTGTGTGTCTGTGTTACTTGGTGTCAGTGTATGTCTTTGTTACTTGGTGTAAGTGTATGTCTTTGTTACTTGGTGTCAGTGTATGTCTTTGTTACTTGGTGTAAGTGTGCGTCTGTGTTACTGGGTATCAGTGTCTGTCTTTGTTACTTGGTGTAAGTGTGTGTCTGTGTTACTGGGTATCAATGCATGTCTTTGTTAATTGGTGACAGTGTATGTCTGTGTTACTTGGTGTAAGTGTGTGTCTGTGATACTGGGTATCAGTGTATGTCTTTGTGACTTGGTGTCCGTGTATGTCTTTGTTAGTGGATGTCAGTGTGTGTCTTTGTTACTTGGTGTCAGTGTATGTCTGTGTTACTTGGTGTAAGTGTCTGTCTGTGTTACTGGGTATCATTGTATGTCTTTGTTACATGGTGTAAGATTGTGTCTGTGTTACTGTGTATCAGTGTATGTCTTTGTTACTTGGTGTAAGTGTGTGTCTGTGTTAGTGGGTGTCAGTGTGTGTCTGTGTTACTTGGTGTAAGTGTGTGTCTTTGTTACTTGGTGTAAATGTCAGTCTGTGTTACTGGGTGTCAGTTTATGTCTTTGTTACTTGGTGTCAGTGTATGTCTTTGTTACTTGGTGTAAGTGTGTGTCTGTGTTACTGGGTATCAGCGTCTGTCTTTGTTACTTGGTGTAAGTGTGTGTCTGTGTTACTGGGTATCAGTGTATGTCTTTGTTACTTGGTGTCAGTGTATGTCTTTGTTACTTGGTGCAAATGTAAGTCTTTGTTACTTAGTGTCAGTGTATGTCTTTGTTACTTGGTGTTAGTGTGTGTCTGTGTTGCTGGGTTTAAGTGTGTGTCTGTGTTACTGGGTGTCAGTGTGTGTCTGTGTTACTGTGTATCAGTGTCTGTCTTTGTCACATGTTGTAAGTGTGTGTCTGTGTTACTGGGTGTCAGTGTGTGTCTGTGTTACTTGGTGTCAGTGTATGTCTTTGTTACTGGGTATCAGTGTATGTCTTTGTGACTTGGTGTCAGTGTATGCCTTTGTTACATGGTGTCAGTGTATGTCTTTGTTACTTGGTGTAAGTGTATGTCTTTGTTACTTGGTGTCAGTGTATGTCTTTGTTACTTGGTGTAAGTGTATGCCTTTGTTACTGGGTGTCAGTGTATGTCTTTGTTACTTGGTGTCAGTGTATGTCTTTGTTACTTGGTGTAAGTGTGTGTCTGTGTTGCTGGGTGTCAGTGTGTGTCTGTGTTGCTTGGTGTAAGTGTGTGTCTTTGTTACTTGGTGTCCGTAATTGTCTGTGTTACTGGTTGTCAGTTTATGTCTTTGTTACTTGGTGTCAGTGTCTGTCTTTGTTACTTGGTGTAAGTGTGTGTCTGTGTTACTGGGTATCAGTGTCTGTCTTTGTTACTTGGTGTAAGTGTGTTTCTGTGTTACTGGGTATCAGTGTATGTCTTTGTTACTTGGTGTCAGTGTATATCTGTGTTACGTGGTTTAAGTTTGTGTCTGTGTTACTGGGTATCAGTGTATGTCTTTGTTACTTGTTTTAATTTGCGTCTGTGTTATTGGGTGTCAGTGTATGTCTTTGTTACTTGGTGTCAGTTTATGTCTTTGTTACTTGGTGTCAGTGTATGTCTTTGTTACTTGGTGGAAGTGTGTGTCTGTGTTCCTGTGTGTCAGTGTATGTCTTTGTGACTTGTTGACAGTGTATGTCTTTGTTACTGGGTGTCAGTGTGTGTCTTTGTTACTTGGTGTCAGTGTATGCCTGTGTTACTTGGTGTAAGTGTGTGTCTGAGTTACTGGCTTTCAGTGTATGTCTTTGTGACTTGGTGACAGTGTATGTCTTTGTTACTGGGTGTCAGTGTGTGTCTTTGTGACTTGGTGTCAGTTTATGTCTTTGTTACTTGGTGTCAGTGTCTGTCTTTGTTACCTGGTGTAAGTGTGTGTCTGTGTTACTGGGTATCAGTGTCTGTCTTTGTTACTTGGTGTAAGTGTGTTTCTGTGTTACTGGGTATCAGTGTATGTCTTTGTTACTCGGTGTCAGTGTATATCTGTGTTACTTGGTGTAAGTATGTGTCTGTGTTACTGGGTATCAGTGTATGTCTTTGTTACTTGTTTTAATTTGCGTCTGTGTTATTGGGTGTCAGTGTATGTCTTTGTTACTTGGTGTCAGTTTATGTCTTTGTTACTTGGTGTCAGTGTATGTCTTTGTTACTTGGTGGAAGTGTGTGTCTGTGTTCCTGTGTGTCAGTGTGTGTCTGTGTTACTTGGTGTCAGTGTATGTCTTTGTTACTTGGTGTCAGTGTATGTCTGTGTTACTTGGTGTAAGTTTGTGTCTGTGTTACTGGCTTTCAGTGTATGTCTTTGTGACTTGGTGACAGTGTATGTCTTTGTTACTGGGTGTCAGTGTGTGTCTTTGTGACTTGGTGTCAGTGTATGCCTGTGTTACTTGGTGTAAGTGCATGTCTTTGTTACTTGAAGGGAGTGTATGTCTGTGTTACTTGGTGTAAGTGTGTGTCTGTGTTACTGGCTTTCAGTGTATGTCTTTGTGACTTGTTGACAGTGTATGTCTTTGTTACTGGGTGTCAGTGTGTGTCTTTGTTACTTGTTGTCAGTGTATGTCTGTGTTACTTGGTGTAAGTGTGTGTCTGTGTTACTGGCTTTCAGTGTATGTCTTTGTGACTTGGTGACAGTGTATGTCTTTGTTACTGGGTTTCAGTGTGTGTCTTTGTGACTTGGTGTCAGTTTATGTCTTTGTTACTTGGTGTCAGTGTCTGTCTTTGTTACCTGGTGTAAGTGTGTCTCTGTGTTACTGGGTATCAGTGTCTGTCTTTGTTACTTGGTGTAAGTGTGTTTCTGTGTTACTGGGAATCAGTGTATGTCTTTGTTACTTGGTGTCAGTGTATGTCTGTGTTACTTGGTGTAAGTGTGTGTCAGTGTTACTGGGTATCAGTGTATGTCTTTGTTACTGGGTGTCAGTGTGTGTCTTTGTGACTTGGTGTCAGTGTATGTCTTTGTTACTTGGTGCAAGTGTGTGTCTGTGTTCCTGTCTGTCAGTGTGGGTCTGTGTTACTTGGTGTCAGTGTATGTCTTTGTTACTTGGTGTCAGTGTATGTCTGTGTTACTTGGTGTAATTGTGTGTCTGTGTTACTGGCTTTCAGTGTATGTCTTTGTGACTTGGTGACAATGTATGTCTTTGTTACTGGGTGTCAGTGTGTGTCTTTGTGACTTGGTGTCAGTGTATGCCTGTGTTACTTGGTGTAAGTGCATGTCTTTGTTACTTGAAGTCAGTGTATGTCTGTGTTACTTGGTGTAAGTGTGTGTCTTTGTTACTGGCTTTCAGTGTATGTCTTTGTGACTTGGTGACAGTGTATGTCTTTGTTACTGGGTGTCAGTGTGTGTCTGTGATACTGGGTATCAGTGTATGTCTTTGTGACTTGGTGTCAGTGTATTTCTTTGTTACTGGGTGTCAGTGTGTGTCTTTGTTACTTGGTGTCAGTGTATGTCTGTGTTACTTGGTGTAAGTGTCTGTCTGTGTTAGTGGGTGTCAGTGTGTGTCTGTGTTACTTGGTGTAAGTGTGTGTCTTTGTTACTTGGTGTAAATGTCTGTCTGTGTTACTGGGTGTCAGTTTATGTCTTTGTTACTTGGTGTCAGTCTATGTCTTTGTTACTTGGTGTAAGTGTGTGTCTGTGTTACTGGGTATCAGTGTATGTCTTTGTTACTTGGTGTCAGTGTATGTCTGTGTTACTTAGTGTAAGTGTGTGTCTGTGTTACTGTGTATCAGTGTATGTCTTTGTCACATGTTGTAAGTTTGTGTCTGTGTTACTGGGTATCAGTGTATGTGTATGTTACTTGGTGTCAGTGTATGTCTTTGTTTCTTGGTGCAAGTGTATGTCTGTGTTACTTAGTGTCAGTGTATGTCTTTGTTACTTGGTGTAAGTGTGTGTCTGTGTTGCTGGGTGTAAGTGTGTGTCTGTGTTACTGGGTGTCAGTGTGTGTCTGTGTTACTGGGTGTCAGTGTGTGTCTGTGTTACTGGGTGTCAGTGTGTCTGTGTTACTTGGTGTCAGTGTATGCCTTTGTTACTGGGTGTCAGTGTATGTCTTTGTTACTTGGTGTCAGTGTATGTCTTTGTTACTTGGTGTAAGTGTGTGTCTGTGTTGCTGGGTGTCAGTGTGTGTCTGTGTTGCTTGGTGTAAGTGTGTGTCTTTGTTACTTGATGTACGTAATTGTCTGTGTTACTGGTTGTCAGTTTATGTCTTTGTTACTTGGTGTCAGTGTCTGTCTTTGTTACTTGGTGGAAGTGTGTGTCTGTGTTACTGGGTATCAGTGTCTGTCTTTGTTACTTGGTGTAAGTGTGTTTCTGTGTTACTGGGTATCAGTGTATGTCTTTGTTACTTGGTGTCAGTGTATATCTGTGTTACGTGGTGTAAGTTTGTGTCTGTGTTACTGGGTATCAGTGTATGTCTTTGTTACTTGTTTTAATTTGCGTCTGTGTTACTGGGTGTCAGTGTATGTCTTTGTTACTTGGTGTCAGTATATGTCTTTGTTACTTGGTGTCAGTGTATGTCTTTGTTACTTGGTGGAAGTGTGTGTCTGTGTTCCTGTGTGTCAGTGTGTGTCTGTGTTACTTGGTGTCAGTGTATGTCTTTGTTACTTGGTGTCAGTGTATGTCTGTGTTACTTGGTGTAAGTGTGTGTCTGTGTTACTGGCTTTCAGTGTATGTCTTTGTGACTTGGTGACAGTGTATGTCTTTGTTACTGGGTGTCAGTGTGTGTCTTTGTGACTTGGTGTCAGTGTATGCCTGTGTTACTTGGTGTAAGTGCATGTCTTTGTTACTTGAAGGGAGTGTATGTCTGTGTTACTTGGTGTAAGTGTGTGTCTGTGTTACTGGCTTTCAGTGTATGTCTTTGTGACTTGGTGACAGTGTATGTCTTTGTTACTGGGTGTCAGTGTGTGTCTTTGTTACTTGGTGTCAGTGTATGTCTGTGTTACTTGGTGTAAGTGTGTGTCTGTGTAACTGGGTATCAGTGTATGTCTTTGTTACTTGGTGTCAGTGTATGTCTGTGTTACTTAGTGTAAGTGTGTGTCTGTGTTACTGTGTATCAGTGTATGTCTTTGTCACATGTTGTAAGTTTGTGTCTTTGTTACTGGGTATCAGTGTATGTGTATGTTACTTGGTGTCAGTGTATGTCTTTGTTTCAAGGTGCAAGTGTATGTCTGTGTTACTTAGTGTCAGTGTATGTCTTTGTTACTTGGTGTAAGTGTGTGTCTGTGTTGCTGGGTGTAAGTGTGTGTCTGTGTTACTGGGTGTCAGTGTGTGTCTGTGTTACTTGGTGTCAGTGTATGCCTTTGTTACTGGGTGTCAGTGTATGTCTTTGTTACTTGATGTCAGTGTATGTCTTTGTTACTTGGTGTAAGTGTGTGTCTGTGTTGCTGGGTGTCAGTGTGTGTCTGTGTTGCTTGGTGTAAGTGTGTGTCTTTGTTACTTGGTGTCCGTAATTGTCTGTGTTACTGGTTGTCAGTTTATGTCTTTGTTACTTGGTGTCAGTGTCTGTCTTTGTTACTTGGTGTAAGTGTGTGTCTGTGTTAGTGGGTATCAGTGTCTGTCTTTGTTACTTGGTGTCAGTTTATGTCTGTGTTACTGGGTATCAGCGTCTGTCTTTGTTACTTGGTGGAAGTGTGTGTCTGTGTTCCTGTGTGTCAGTGTGTGTCTGTGTTACTTGGTGTCAGTGTATGTCTTTGTTACTTGGTGTCAGTGTATGTCTGTGTTACTTGGTGTAAGTTTGTGTCTGTGTTACTGGCTTTCAGTGTATGTCTTTGTGACTTGGTGACAGTGTATGTCTTTGTTACTGGGTGTCAGTGTGTGTCTTTGTGACTTGGTGTCAGTGTATGTCTGTGTTACTTGGTGTAAGTGTGTGTCTGTGTTACTGGCTTTCAGTGTATATCTTTGTGACTTGTTGACAGTGTATGTCTTTGTTACTGGGTGTCAGTGTGTGTCTTTGTTACTTGGTGTCAGTGTATGTCTGTGTTACTTGGTGTAAGTGTGTGTCTGTGTTACTGGCTTTCAGTGTACGTCTTTGTGACTTGGTGACAGTATATTTCTTTGTTACTGGGTGTCAGTGTGCGTCTTTGTGACTTGGTGTCAGTTTATGTCTTTGTTACTTGGTGTCAGTGTCTGTCTTTGTTACCTGGTGTAAGTGTGTGTCTGTGTTACTGGGTATCAGTGTCTGTCTTTGTTACTTGGTGTAAGTGTGTTTCTGTGTTACTGGGTATCAGTGTATGTCTTTGTTACTTGGTGTCAGTGTATATCTGTGTTACTTGGTGTAAGTATGTGTCTGTGTTACTGGGTATCAGTGTATGTCTTTGTTACTTGTTTTAATTTGCGTCTGTGTTACTGGGTATCAGTGTTTGTCTTTGTTACTTGGTGTCAGTGTATGTCTTTGTTACTTGGTGTCAGTGTATGTCTTTGTTACTTGGTGCAAGTGTGTGTCTGTGTTACTGGCTTTCAGTGTATGTCTTTGTGACTTGGTGACAATGTATGTCTTTGTTACTGGGTGTCAGTGTGTGTCTTTGTGACTTGGTGTCAGTGTATGCCTGTGTTACTTGGTGTAAGTGCATGTCTTTGTTACTTGAAGTCAGTGTATGTCTGTGTTACTTGGTGTAAGTGTGTGTCTTTGTTACTGGCTTTCAGTGTATGTCTTTGTGACTTGGTGACAGTGTATGTCTTTGTTACTGGGTGTCAGTGTGTGTCTGTGATACTGGGTATCAGTGTATGTCTTTGTGACTTGGTGTCAGTGTATTTCTTTGTTACTGGGTGTCAGTGTGTGTCTTTGTTACTTGGTGTCAGTGTGTGTCTTTGTTACTTGGTGTAAATGTCTGTCTGTGTTACTGGGTGTCAGTTTATGTCTTTGTTACTTGGTGTCAGTCTATGTCTTTGTTACTTGGTGTAAGTGTGTGTCTGTGTTACTGGGTATCAGCGTCTGTCTTTGTTACTTGGTGCAAGTGTATGTCTGTGTTACTTCGTGTCAGTGTATGTCTTTGTTACTTGTTGTAAGTGTGTGTCTGTGTTGCTGGGTGTAAGTGTGTGTCTGTGTTACTGGGTGTCAGTGTGTGTCTGTGTTACTTGGTGTCAGTGTATGCCTTTGTTACTGGGTGTCAGTGTATGTCTTTGTTACTTGGTGTCAGTGTATGTCTTTGTTACTTGGTGTAAGTGTGTGTCTGTGTTGCTGGGTGTCAGTGTGTGTCTGTGTTGCTTGGTGTAAGTGTGTGTCTTTGTTACTTGGTGTCCGTAATTGTCTGTGTTACTGGTTGTCAGTTTATGTCTTTGTTACTTGGTGTCAGTGTGTGTCTTTGTTACTTGGTGGAAGTGTGTGTCTGTGTTACTGGGTGTCAGTGTCTGTCTTTGTTACTTGGTGTAAGTGTGTTTCTGTGTTACTGGGTATCAGTGTATGTCTTTGTTACTTGGTGTCAGTGTATATCTGTGTTACGTGGTGTAAGTTTGTGTCTGTGTTACTGGGTATCAGTGTATGTCTTTGTTACTTGTTTTAATTTGCGTCTGTGTTACTGGGTGTCAGTGCATGTCTTTGTTACTTGGTGTCAGTTTATGTCTTTGTTACTTGGTGTCAGTGTATGTCTTTGTTACTTGGTGGAAGTGTGTGTCTGTGTTCCTGTGTGTCAGTGTGTGTCTGTGTTACTTGGTGACAGTGTATGTCTTTGTTACTTGGTGTCAGTGTATGTCTGTGTTACTTGGTGTAAGTGTGTGTCTGTGTTACTGGCTTTCAGTGTATGTCTTTGTGACTTGGTGACAGTGTATGTCTTTGTTACTGGGTGTCAGTGTGTGTCTTTGTGACTTGGTGTCAGTGTATGCCTGTGTTACTTGGTGTAAGTGCATGTCTTTGTTACTTGAAGTCAGTGTATGTCTGTGTTACTTGGTGTAAGTGTGTGTCTGTGTTACTGGCTTTCAGTGTATGTCTTTGTGACTTGGTGACAGTGTATGTCTTTGTTACTGGGTGTCAGTGTGTGTCTTTGTTACTTGGTGTCAGTGTATGTCTGTTACTTGGTGTAAGTGTGTGTCTGTGTTACTGGGTATCAGTGTATGTCTTTGTTACTTGGTGTCTGTGTATGTCTGCGTTACTTAGTGTAAGTGTGTGTCTGTGTTACTGTGTATCAGTGTATGTCTTTGTCACATGTTGTAAGTTTGTGTCTGTGTTACTGGGTATCAGTGTATGTGTATGTTACTTGGTGTCAGTGTATGTCTTTGTTTCTTGGTGCAAGTGTATGTCTGTGTTACTTAGTGTCAGTGTATGTCTTTGTTACTTGGTGTAAGTGTGTGTCTGTGTTGCTGGGTGTAAGTGTGTGTCTGTGTTACTGGGTGTCAGTGTGTGTCTGTGTTACTTGGTGTCAGTGTATGCCTTTGTTACTGGGTGTCAGTGTATGTCTTTGTTACTTGGTGTCAGTGTATGTCTTTGTTACTTGGTGTAAGTGAGTGTCTGTGTTGCTGGGTGTCAGTGTGTGTCTGTGTTGCTTGGTGTAAGTGTGTGTCTTTGTTACTTGGTGTCCGTAATTGTCTGTGTTACTGGTTGTCAGTTTATGTCTTTGTTACTTGGTGTCAGTGTCTGTCTTTGTTACTTGGTGTAAGTGTGTGTCTGTGTTACTGGGTATCAGTGTCTGTCTTTGTTACTTGGTGTCAGTTTATGTCTGTGTTACTGGGTATCAGCGTCTGTCTTTGTTACTTGGTGGAAGTGTGTGTCTGTGTTCCTGTGTGTCAGTGTGTGTCTGTGTTACTTGGTGTCAGTGTATGTCTTTGTTACTTGGTGTCAGTGTATGTCTGTGTTACTTGGTGTAAGTTTGTGTCTGTGTTACTGGCTTTCAGTGTATGTCTTTGTGACTTGGTGACAGTGTATGTCTTTGTTACTGGGTGTCAGTGTGTGTCTTTGTGACTTGGTGTCAGTGTATGTCTGTGTTACTTGGTGTAAGTGTGTGTCTGTGTTACTGGCTTTCAGTGTATATCTTTGTGACTTGTTGACAGTGTATGTCTTTGTTACTGGGTGTCAGTGTGTGTCTTTGTTACTTGGTGTCAGTGTATGTCTGTGTTACTTGGTGTAAGTGTGTGTCTGTGTTACTGGCTTTCAGTGTATGTCTTTGTGACTTGGTGACAGTATATTTCTTTGTTACTGGGTGTCAGTGTGCGTCTTTGTGACTTGGTGTCAGTTTATGTCTTTGTTACTTGGTGTCAGTGTCTGTCTTTGTTACCTGGTGTAAGTGTGTGTCTGTGTTACTGGGTATCAGTGTCTGTCTTTGTTACTTGGTGTAAGTGTGTTTCTGTGTTACTGGGTATCAGTGTATGTCTTTGTTACTTGGTGTCAGTGTATATCTGTGTTACTTGGTGTAAGTATGTGTCTGTGTTACTGGGTATCAGTGTATGTCTTTGTTACTTGTTTTAATTTGCGTCTGTGTTACTGGGTATCAGTGTTTGTCTTTGTTACTTGGTGTCAGTGTATGTCTTTGTTACTTGGTGTCAGTGTATGTCTTTGTTACTTGGTGCAAGTGTGTGTCTGTGTTACTGGCTTTCAGTGTATGTCTTTGTGACTTGGTGACAATGTATGTCTTTGTTACTGGGTGTCAGTGTGTGTCTTTGTGACTTGGTGTCAGTGTATGCCTGTGTTACTTGGTGTAAGTGCATGTCTTTGTTACTTGAAGTCAGTGTATGTCTGTGTTACTTGGTGTAAGTGTGTGTCTTTGTTACTGGCTTTCAGTGTATGTCTTTGTGACTTGGTGACAGTGTATGTCTTTGTTACTGGGTGTCAGTGTGTGTCTGTGATACTGGGTATCAGTGTATGTCTTTGTGACTTGGTGTCAGTGTATTTCTTTGTTACTGGGTGTCAGTGTGTGTCTTTGTTACTTGGTGTCAGTGTGTGTCTTTGTTACTTGGTGTAAATGTCTGTCTGTGTTACTGGGTGTCAGTTTATGTCTTTGTTACTTGGTGTCAGTCTATGTCTTTGTTACTTGGTGTAAGTGTGTGTCTGTGTTACTGGGTATCAGCGTCTGTCTTTGTTACTTGGTGCAAGTGTATGTCTGTGTTACTTCGTGTCAGTGTATGTCTTTGTTACTTGTTGTAAGTGTGTGTCTGTGTTGCTGGGTGTAAGTGTGTGTCTGTGTTACTGGGTGTCAGTGTGTGTCTGTGTTACTTGGTGTCAGTGTATGCCTTTGTTACTGGGTGTCAGTGTATGTCTTTGTTACTTGGTGTCAGTGTATGTCTTTGTTACTTGGTGTAAGTGTGTGTCTGTGTTGCTGGGTGTCAGTGTGTGTCTGTGTTGCTTGGTGTAAGTGTGTGTCTTTGTTACTTGGTGTCCGTAATTGTCTGTGTTACTGGTTGTCAGTTTATGTCTTTGTTACTTGGTGTCAGTGTGTGTCTTTGTTACTTGGTGGAAGTGTGTGTCTGTGTTACTGGGTATCAGTGTCTGTCTTTGTTACTTGGTGTAAGTGTGTTTCTGTGTTACTGGGTATCAGTGTATGTCTTTGTTACTTGGTGTCAGTGTATATCTGTGTTACGTGGTGTAAGTTTGTGTCTGTGTTACTGGGTATCAGTGTATGTCTTTGTTACTTGTTTTAATTTGCGTCTGTGTTACTGGGTGTCAGTGCATGTCTTTGTTACTTGGTGTCAGTTTATGTCTTTGTTACTTGGTGTCAGTGTATGTCTTTGTTACTTGGTGGAAGTGTGTGTCTGTGTTCCTGTGTGTCAGTGTGTGTCTGTGTTACTTGGTGACAGTGTATGTCTTTGTTACTTGGTGTCAGTGTATGTCTGTGTTACTTGGTGTAAGTGTGTGTCTGTGTTACTGGCTTTCAGTGTATGTCTTTGTGACTTGGTGACAGTGTATGTCTTTGTTACTGGGTGTCAGTGTGTGTCTTTGTGACTTGGTGTCAGTGTATGCCTGTGTTACTTGGTGTAAGTGCATGTCTTTGTTACTTGAAGTCAGTGTATGTCTGTGTTACTTGGTGTAAGTGTGTGTCTGTGTTAATGGCTTTCAGTGTATGTCTTTGTGACTTGGTGACAGTGTATGTCTTTGTTACTGGGTGTCAGTGTGTGTCTTTGTTACTTGGTGTCAGTGTATGTCTGTTACTTGGTGTAAGTGTGTGTCTGTGTTACTGGGTATCAGTGTATGTCTTTGTTACTTGGTGTCTGTGTATGTCTGCGTTACTTAGTGTAAGTGTGTGTCTGTGTTACTGTGTATCAGTGTATGTCTTTGTCACATGTTGTAAGTTTGTGTCTGTGTTACTGGGTATCAGTGTATGTGTATGTTACTTGGTGTCAGTGTATGTCTTTGTTTCTTGGTGCAAGTGTATGTCTGTGTTACTTAGTGTCAGTGTATGTCTTTGTTACTTGGTGTAAGTGTGTGTCTGTGTTGCTGGGTGTAAGTGTGTGTCTGTGTTACTGGGTGTCAGTGTGTGTCTGTGTTACTTGGTGTCAGTGTATGCCTTTGTTACTGGGTGTCAGTGTATGTCTTTGTTACTTGGTGTCAGTGTATGTCTTTGTTACTTGGTGTAAGTGAGTGTCTGTGTTGCTGGGTGTCAGTGTGTGTCTGTGTTGCTTGGTGTAAGTGTGTGTCTTTGTTACTTGGTGTCCGTAATTGTCTGTGTTACTGGTTGTCAGTTTATGTCTTTGTTACTTGGTGTCAGTGTCTGTCTTTGTTACTTGGTGTAAGTGTGTGTCTGTGTTACTGGGTATCAGTGTCTGTCTTTGTTACTTGGTGTAAGTGTGTTTCTGTGTTACTGGGTATCAGTGCATGTCTTTGTTACTTGGTGTCAATGTATGTCTGTGTTACTTGGTGTAAGTGTGTGTCTGTGTTACTGGATATTAGTGTATGTCTTTGTTACTTGTTTTAATTTGCGTCTGTGTTACTGGGTGTCAGTGTATGTCTTTGTTACTTGGTGACAGTGTATGTCTTTGTTACTGGGTGTCAGTGTGTGTCTTTGTTACTTGGTGTCAGTGTATGTCTGTTACTTGGTGTAAGTGTGTGTCTGTGTTACTGGGTATCAGTGTATGTCTTTGTTACTTGGTGTCTGTGTATGTCTGCGTTACTTAGTGTAAGTGTGTGTCTGTGTTACTGTGTATCAGTGTATGTCTTTGTCACATGTTGTAAGTTTGTGTCTGTGTTACTGGGTATCAGTGTATGTGTATGTTACTTGGTGTCAGTGTATGTCTTTGTTTCTTGGTGCAAGTGTATGTCTGTGTTACTTAGTGTCAGTGTATGTCTTTGTTACTTTGTGTAAGTGTGTGTCTGTGTTGCTGGGTGTAAGTGTGTGTCTGTGTTACTGGGTGTCAGTGTGTGTCTGTGTTACTTGGTGTCAGTGTATGCCTTTGTTACTGGGTGTCAGTGTATGTCTTTGTTACTTGGTGTCAGTGTATGTCTTTGTTACTTGGTGTAAGTGAGTGTCTGTGTTGCTGGGTGTCAGTGTGTGTCTGTGTTGCTTGGTGTAAGTGTGTGTCTTTGTTACTTGGTGTCCGTAATTGTCTGTGTTACTGGTTGTCAGTTTATGTCTTTGTTACTTGGTGTCAGTGTCTGTCTTTGTTACTGGGTGTAAGTGTGTGTCTGTGTTACTGGGTATCAGTGTCTGTCTTTGTTACTTGGTGTAAGTGTGTTTCTGTGTTACTGGGTATCAGTGCATGTCTTTGTTACTTGGTGTCAGTGTATGTCTGTGTTACTTGGTGTAAGTGTGTGTCTGTGTTACTGGATATTAGTGTATGTCTTTGTTACTTGTTTTAATTTGCGTCTGTGTTACTGGGTGTCAGTGTATGACTTTGTTACTTGGTGTCAGTTTATGTCTTTGTTACTTGGTGTCAGTGTATGTCTTTGTTACTTGGTGGAAGTGTGTGTCTGTGTTCCTGTGTGTCAGTGTGTGTCTGTGTTACTTGGTGTCAGTGTATGTCTTTGTTACTTGGTGTCAGTGTATGTCTGTGTTACTTGGTGTAAGTGTGTGTCTGTGTTACTGGCTTTCAGTGTATGTCTTTGTGACTTGGTGACTGTGTATGTCTTTGTTACTGGGTGTCAGTGTGTGTCTTTGTGACTTGGTGTCAGTGTATGCCTGTGTTACTTGGTGTAAGTGCATGTCTTTGTTACTTGAAGTCAGTGTATGTCTGTGTTACTTGGTGTAAGTGTGTGTCTGTGTTACTGGCTTTCAGTGTATGTCTTTGTGACTTGGTGACAGTGTATGTCTTTGTTACTGGGTGTCAGTGTGTGTCTTTGTTACTTGGTGTCAGTGTATGTCTGTGTTACTTGGTGTAAGTGTGTGTCTGTGTTACTGGCTTTCAGTGTATGTCTTTGTGACTTGGTGACAGTGTATGTCTTTGTGACTGGGTGTCAGTGTGTGTCTTTGTGACTTGGTGTCAGTTTATGTCTTTGTTACTTGGTGTCAGTGTCTGTCTTTGTTACCTGGTGTAAGTGTGTGTCTGTGTTACTGGGTATCAGTGTCTGTCTTTGTTACTTGGTGTAAGTGTGTTTCTGTGTTACTGGGTATCAGTGTATGTCTTTGTTACTTGGTGTCAGTGTATATCTGTGTTACTTGGTGTAAGTATGTGTCTGTGTTACTGGGTATCAGTGTATGTCTTTGTTACTTGTTTTAATTTGCGTCTGTGTTACTGGGTATCAGTGTATGTCTTTGTTACTTGGTGTCAGTGTATGTCTTTGTTACTTGGTGTCAGTGTATGTCTTTGTTACTTGGTGCAAGTGTGTGTCTGTGTTCCTGTGTGTCAGTGTGGGTCTATGTTACTTGGTGTCAGTGTATGTCTTTGTTACTTGGTGTCAAAGTATGTCTGTGTTACTTGGTGTAAGTGTGTGTCTGTGTTACTGGCTTTCAGTGTATGTCTTTGTGACTTGGTGACAATGTATGTCTTTGTTACTGGGTGTCAGTGTGTGTCTTTGTGACTTGGTGTCAGTGTATGCCTGTGTTACTTGGTGTAAGTGCATGTCTTTGTTACTTGAAGTCAGAGTATGTCTGTGTTACTTGGTGTAAGTGTGTGTCTTTGTTACTGGCTTTCAGTGTATGTCTTTGTGACTTGGTGACAGTGTATGTCTTTGTTACTGGGTGTCAGTGTGTGTCTGTGATACTGGGTATCAGTGTATGTCTTTGTGACTTGGTGTCAGTGTATTTCTTTGTTACTGGGTGTCAGTGTGTGTCTTTGTTACTTGGTGTAAGTGTGTGTCTTTGTTACTTGGTGTAAATGTCTGTCTGTGTTACTGGGTGTCAGTTTATGTCTTTGTTACTTGGTGTCAGTCTATGTCTTTGTTACTTGGTGTAAGTGAGTGTCTGTGTTACTGGGTATCAGCGTCTGTCTTTGTTACTTGGTGTAAGTGTGTGTCTGTGTTACTGGGTATCAGTGTATGTCTTTGTTACTTGGTGTCAGTGTATGTCTGTGTTACTTAGTGTAAGTGTGTGTCTATGTTACTGTGTATCAGTGTATGTCTTTGTCACATGTTGTAAGTTTGTGTCTGTGTTACTGGGTATCAGTGTATGTGTATGTTACTTGGTGTCAGTGTATGTCTTTGTTTCTTGGTGCAAGTGTATGTCTGTGTTACTTAGTGTCAGTGTATGTCTTTGTTACTTGGTGTAAGTGTGTGTCTGTGTTGCTGGGTGTAAGTGTGTGTCTGTGTTACTGGGTGTCAGTGTGTGTCTGTGTTACTTGGTGTCAGTGTATGCCTTTGTTACTGGGTGTCAGTGTATGTCTTTGTTCCTTGGTGTCAGTGTATGTCTTTGTTACTTGGTGTAAGTGTGTGTCTGTGTTGCTGGGTGTCAGTGTGTGTCTGTGTTGCTTGGTGTAAGTGTGTGTCTTTGTTACTTGGTGTCCGTAATTGTCTGTGTTACTGGTTGTCAGTTTATGTCTTTGTTACTTGGTGTCAGTGTCTGTCTTTGTTACTTGGTGTAAGTGTGTGTCTGTGTTACTGGGTATCAGTGTCTGTCTTTGTTACTTGGTGTAAGTGTGTTTCTGTGTTACTGGGTATCAGTATATGTCTTTGTTACTTGGTGTCAGTGTATATCTGTGTTACGTGGTGTAAGTTTGTGTCTGTGTTACTGGGTATCAGTGTATGTCTTTGTTACTTGTTTTAATTTGCGTCTGTGTTACTGGGTGTCAGTGTATGTCTTTGTTACTTGGTGTCAGTTTATGTCTTTGTTACTTGGTGTCAGTGTATGTCTTTGTTACTTGGTGGAAGTGTGTGTCTGTGTTCCTGTGTGTCAGTGTGTGTCTGTGTTACTTGGTGTCAGTGTATGTCTTTGTTACTTGGTGTCAGTGTATGTCTGTGTTACTTGGTGTAAGTGTGTGTCTGTGTTACTGGCTTTCAGTGTATGTCTTTGTGACTTGGTGACAGTGTATGTCTTTGTTACTGGGTGTCAGTGTGTGTCTTTGTGACTTGGTGTCAGTGTATGCCTGTGTTACTTGGTGTAAGTGCATGTCTTTGTTACTTGAAGTCAGTGTATGTCTGTGTTACTTGGTGTAAGTGTGTGTCTGTGTTTCTGGCTTCCAGTGTATGTCTTTGTGACTGGGTGACAGTGTATGTCTTTGTTACTGGGTGTCAGTGTGTGTCTTTGTTACTTGGTGTCAGTGTATGTCTGTGTTACTTGGTGTAATTGTGTGTCTGTGTTACTGGCTTTCAGTGTATGTCTTTGTGACTTGGTGACAGTGTATGTCTTTGTTACTGGGTGTCAGTGTGTGTCTTTGTGACTTGGTGTCAGTGTATGTCTTTGTTACTTGTTGTAAGTGTGTGTTTGTGTTGCTTGGTGTAAGTGTGTGCCTGTGTTACTTGGTGTCAGTGTATGTCTTTGTTACTTGGTGTCAGTGTATGTCTGTGTCACTTGGTGTCAGTGTGTTTGTTTGTGTTACTGAGTGTCAGTGTGTGTCTGTGTTACTTGGTGTAAGTGTGTGTCTTTGTTACTTGATGTAATAGTATGTCTTTGTTACTTGGTGTAAGTGTGTGTCTGTGTTACTGGGTATCAGTGTATGTCTTTGTTAATTGGTGTCAGTGTATGTCTTTGTTACCTGGTGTAAGTGTGTGTCTTTGTTACTTGCTGTCCGTGTGTGTCTGTGTTAATGGATGTCAGTTTATGTCTTTGTTACTTGCTGTCAGTGTATGTCTTTGTTGCTTGGTGTAAGTGTGTGTCTGTGTTACTGGGTATCAGTGTATGTCTTTGTTACTTGGTGTCAGTGTATGTCTGTGTTACTTGGTGTAAGTGTGTGTCTGTGTTACTGGGTATCATTGAATGTCTTTGTTACTTGTTGTAAGTGTGTGTCTGTGTTACTGTGTATCACTGCATGTCTTTGTTACTTGGTGTCAGTGTATGTCTTTGTTACTTGGTGTAAGTGTATGTCTTTGTTACTTGGTGTCAGTGTATGTCTTAGTTACTTGGTGTAAGTGTGTGTTTGTGTTACTGGGTGTCAGTGTGTCTCTGTGTTACTTGGTGTAAGTGTGTGTCTGTGTTACTGGGTATCATTGAATGTCTTTGTTACTTGTTGTAAGTGTGTGTCTGTGTTACTGTGTATCACTGCATGTCTTTGTTACTTGGTGTCAGTGTATGTCTTTGTTACTTGGTGTAAGTGTATGTCTTTGTTACTTGGTGTCAGTGTATGTCTTTGTTACTTGGTGTAAGTGTGTGTTTGTGTTACTGGGTGTCAGTGTGTGTCTGTGTTACTTGGTGTATGTGTGTGTCTTTGTGACTTGGTGTCCGTGTGTGTCTGTGTTATTGGTTGTCAGTTTATGTCTTTGATTCTTGGTGTCAGTGTATGTCTTTGTTAATTGGTGTAAGTGTGCGGCTGTGTTACTGGGTATCAGTGTCTGTCTTTGTTACTTGGTGTAAGTGTGTGTCTGTGTTACTGGGTATCAGTGCATGTCTTTGTTACTTGGTGACAATGTATGTCTTTGTTACTTGGTGTAAGTGTGTGTCTGTGATACTGGATATCACTGTATGTCTTTCTGACTTGGTGTCAGTGTATGTCTTTGTTACTGGGTGTCAGTGTGTGTCTTCGTTACTTGGTGTCAGTGTATGTCTGTGTTACTTGGTGTAAGTGTCTGTCTGTGTTACTGGATATCATTGTATGTCTTTGTTACTTGGTGTAAGTGTGTGTCTGTGTAACTGGGTATCAGTTTATGTCTTTGTTACTTGGTGTCAGTTTATGTCTTTGTTACTTGGTGCAAGTGTGATTCTGTGTTGCTGGGTGTAAGTGAGTGTCTGTGTTACTGGGTGTCAGTGTGTGTCTGTGTTACTTTTTGTCAGTGGATGTCTTTGTTACTTGGTGTAAGTGTGTGTCTTTGTTACTTGGTGTAAGTGTGTGTCTGTGTAACTGGGTGTCAGTTTATGTCTTTGTTACTTGGTGTCAGTGGATGTCTTTGTTACTTGGTGTAAGTGTGTGTCTGTGTTACTGGGTATCAGCGTCTGTCTTTGTTACTTGGTGTAAGTGTGTGTCTGTGTTACTGGGTGTCAGTGTGTGTCCGTGTTACTTGGTGTAAGTGTGTGTCTTTGTTACTTGGTGTAAGTGTGTGTCTTTGTTACTGGGTGTCAGTTTATGTCTTTGTTACTTGGTGTCAGTGTATGTCTTTGTTACTTGGTGTAAGTGTGTGTTTGTGTTACTGGGTATCAGCGTCTGTCTTTGTTCCTTGGTGTAAGTGTGTGTCTGTGTTACTGGGTATCAGTGTATGTCTTTGTTACTTGGTGTCAGTGTATGTCTGTGTTACTTGGTGTAAGTGTGCGTCCGTGTTACTGTGTATCAGTGTATGTCTTTGACACTTATTGTAAGTGTGTGTCTGTGTTACTGGGTATCAGTGTATGTCTTTGTTACTTGGTGTCAGTGTATGTCTTTGTTACTTGGTGTAAGTGTGTGTCTGTGTTGCTGGGTATCAGTGTATGTCTTTGTTACTTGGTGTCAGTGTATGCCTTTGTTACTTGGTGTAAGAGTGTTTCTGTGTTACTGGGTGTCAGTGTGTTTCTGTGTTACTTGGTGTAAGTGTGTGTCTTTGTTACTTGGTGTCCGTGTGTGTCTGTGTTACTGGGTGTCAGTTTATGTCTTTGTTACTTGCTGTCAGTGTATGTCTTTGTTACTTGGTGTAAGTGTGTGTCTGTGTTACTGGGTATCAGTGTATGTCTTTGTTACTTGGTGTCAGTGTATGTCTGTGTTACTTGGTGTAAGTGTGTTTCTGTGTCACTGGGTATCTTTGAATGTCTTTGTTACTTGTTGTAAGTGTGTGTCTGTGTTACTGTGTATCAGTGTATGTCTTTGTTACTTGGTGTCAGTGTATGTCTTTGTTACTTGGTGTCAGTGTATGTCTTTGTTACTTGGTGTAAGTGTATGTCTGTGTTACCGGGTGTCAGTGTGTGTCTGTGTTATTTGGTGTAAGTGTGTGTCTTTGTTACTTGGTGTCCGTGTGTGTCTGTGTTACTAGTTGTCAGTTTATGTCTTTGATTCTTGGTATCAGTGTATGTCTTTGTTACTTGGTGTAAGTGTGCGTCTGTGTTACTGGGTATCAGTGTCTGTCTTTGTTACTTGGTGTAAGTGTGTGTCTGTATTACTGGGTAACAGTGCATGTCTTTGTTACTTGGTGACAGTGTATGTCTGTGTTACTTGGTGTAAGTGTGTGTCTGTGATACTGGGTATCACTGTATGTCTTTGTGACTTGGTGTCAGTGTATGTCTTTGTTACCGGGTGTCAGTTTGTGTCTTTGTTACTTGGTGTCAGTGTATGTCTGTGTTACTTGGTGTAAGTGTCTGTCTGTGTTACTGGGTATCATTGTATGTCTTTGTCACTTGGTGTAAGTGTGTGTCTGTGTAACTGGGTATCAGTGTCTGTCTTTGTTACTTGGTGTAAGTGTGTGTCTGTGTTACTGGGTGTCAGTGTGTGTCTGTGTTACTTGGTGTAAGTGTGTGTCTTTGTTGCTTGGTGCAAGTGTGTTACTGTGTTAGTGGGTATCAGTGTATGTCTTTGTTACTTGGTGTCAGTGTATATCTGTGTTACTTGGTGTAAGTGTGTGTCTGTGCTACTGGGTATCAGTGTATGTCTTTGTTACTTGTTTTAATTTGTGTCTGTGTTACTGGGTATCAGTGTATGTCTTTGTTACTTGGTGTCAGTGTATGTCTTTGTTACTTGGTGTAAGTGTATGTCTTTGTTACTTGGTTACAGCGTATGTCTTTGTTACTTGGTGTAAGTGTGTGTCTGTGTTGCTGGGTATCAGTGTATGTCTTTGTTACTTGGTGTCAGTATATGTCTTTGTTACTTGGTGTTAGTGTGTGTCTGTGTTGCTGGGTGTAAGTGTGTGTCTGTGTTACTGGGTGTCAGTGTGTGTCTGTGTTACTTGGTGTCAGTGTATGTCTTTGTTACTTGGTGTAATTGTGTGTCTGTGTTGCTGGGTGTCAGTGTGTGTCTGTGTTACTTGGTGTAAGTGTGTGTCTTTGTTACTTGGTGTCCGTAATTGTCTGTGTTACTGGGTGTCAGTTTATGTCTTTGTTACTTGGTGTCAGTGTATGTCTTTGTTACTTGGTGTAAGTGTGTGTCTGTGTTGCTGGGTGTCAGTGTGTGTCTGTGTTACTTGGTGTAAGTGTGTGTCTTTGTTACTTGGTGTCCGTAATTGTCTGTGTTACTGGGTGTCATTTATGTCTTTGTTACTTGGTGTCAGTGTATGTCTTTGTTACTTGGTGTAAGTGTGTGTCTGTGTTACTGGGTATCAGTGTCTGTCTTTGTTACTTGGTGTAAGTGTGTTTCTGTGTTACTGGGTATCAGTGTATGTCTTTGTTACTTGGTGTCAGTGTATATCTGTGTTACTTGGTGTAAGTGTGTGTCTGTGTTCCTGGGTATCAGTGTATGTCTTTGTTACTTGTTTTAATTAGTGTCTGTGTTACTGGGTATCAGTGTATGTCTTTGTGACTTGGTGTCAGTGTCTGTCTTTGTTACTGGGTTTCAGTGTATGTCTTTGTTACTTGGTGTCAGTGTATGTCTTTGTTACTTGGTGTAAGTGTGTGTCTGTGTTGCTGGGTGTCAGTGTGTGTCTGTGTTACTTGGTGGAAGTGTGTGTCTTTGTTACTTTGTGTCCGTAATTGTCTGTGTTACTGGGTGTCAGTTTATGTCTTTGTTACTTGGTGTCAGTGTATGTCTTTGTTACTTGGTGTAAGTGTATGTCTGTGTTACTGGGTATCAGTGTCTGTCTTCGTTGCTTGGTGCAAGAATGTTACTGTGTTAGTGGGTATCAGTGTATGTATTTGTTACTTGGTGTCAGTGTATATCTGTGTTACTTGGTGTAAGTGTGTGTCTGTGTTCCTGGGTATCAGTGTATGTCTTCGTTACTTGTTTTAATTTGTGTCTGTGTTACTGGGTATCAGTGTATGTCTTTGTTACTTGGTGTCAGTGTATGTCTTTGTTACTTGGTGTAAGTGTATGTCTTTGTTACTTGGTGTCAGTGTATGTCTTTGTTACTTGGTGTAAGTGTGTGTCTGTGTTGCTGGGTGTCAGTGTGTGTCTGTGTTACTTGGTGGAAGTGTGTGTCTTTGTTACTTTGTGTCCGTAATTGTCTGTGTTACTGGGTGTCAGTTTATGACTTTGTTACTTGGTGTCAGTGTATGTCTTTGTTACTTGGTGTAAGTGTATGTCTGTGTTACTGGGTATCAGAGTCTGTCTTCGTTGCTTGGTGCAAGAATGTTACTGTGTTAGTGGGTATCAGTGTATGTATTTGTTACTTGGTGTCAGTGTATATCTGTGTTACTTGGTGTAAGTGTGTGTCTGTGTTCCTGGGTATCAGTGTATGTCTTCGTTACTTGTTTTAATTTGTGTCTGTGTTACTGGGTATCAGTGCATGTCTTTGTTACTTGGTGTCAGTGTATGTCTTTGTTACTTGGTGTAAGTGTATGTCTTTGTTACTTGGTTTCAGTCTATGTCTTTGTTACTTGGTGTAAGTGTGTGTCTGTGTTACTGGGTGTCTGTGTGTGTCTGTGTTACTTGGTGTCAGTATATCTCTCTGTGACTTGGTGTCAGTGTATGTCTTTGTTACTGGGAGTCAGTGTATGTCTTTGTTACTTGGTGTAAGTGTATGTCTGTGTTACTGGGTATCGGTGTCTGTCTTTGTTGCTTGGTGCAAGTGTGTTACTGTGTTAGTGGGTATCAGTGTATGTCTTTGTTACTTGGTGTCAGTGTATATCTGTGTTACTTGGTGTAAGTGTGTGTCTGTGTTACTGGGTATCAGTGTATGTCTTTGTTACTTGTTTTAATTTGTGTCTGTGTTACTGGGTATCAGTGTATATCTTTGTTACTTGGTGTCAGTGTATGTCTTTGTTACTTGGTGTAAGTGAATGTCTTTGTTACTTGGTTACAGCGTATGTCTTTGTTACTTGGTGTAAGTGTGTGTCTGTGTTACTGTGTGTCTCTGTGTGTCTGTGTTACTTGGTGTCAGTGTATGTCTGTGTTACTTGGTGTAAGTGTGTGTCTGTGTTACTGGGTGTCTGTGTGTGTCTGTGTTACTTGGTGTCTGTGTGTGTCTGTGTTACTTGGTGTCAGTGTATGTCTTTGTTACTTGGTGTAAGTGTGTGTCTGTGTTGCTGGTTGTCAGTGTGTGTCTGTGTTACTTGGTGGAAGTGTGTGTCTTTGTTACTTTGTGTCCGTAATTGTCTGTGTTACTGGGTGTCAGTTTATGTCTTTGTTACTTGGTGTCAGTGTATGTCTTTGTTACTTGGTGTAAGTGTATGTCTGTGTCATTGGGTATCAGTGTCTGTCTTTGTTGCTTGGTGCAAGAGTGTTACTGTGTTAGTGGGTATCAGTGTATGTATTTGTTACTTGGTGTCAGTGTATATCTGTGTTACTTGGTGTAAGTGCGTGTCTGTGTTCCTGGGTATCAGTGTATGTCTTCGTTACTTGTTTTAATTTGTGTCTGTGTTACTGGGTATCAGTGTATGTCTTTGTTACTTGGTGTCAGTGTATGTCTTTGTTACTTGGTGTAAGTGTATGTCGTTGTTACTTGGTTTCAGTGTATGTCTTTGTTACTTGGTGTAAGTGTGTGTCTGTGTTACTGGGTGTCTGTGTGTGTCTGTATTACTTGGTGTCAGTATATGTCTTTGTGACTTGGTGTCAGTGTATGTCTTTGTTACTGGGTGTCAGTGTATGTCTTTGTTACTTGGTGTCAGTGTATGTCTTTGTTACTTGGTGTAAGTGTATGTCTGTGTTACTGGGTATCAGTGTCTGTCTTTGTTGCTTGGTGCAAGTGTGTTACTGTGTTAGTGGGTATCAGTGTATGTCTTTGTTACTTGTTGTCAGTGTATATCTGTGTTACTTGGTGTAAGTGTGTGTCTGTGTTACTGGGTATCAGTGTATGTCTTTGTTACTTGTTTTAATTTGTGTCTGTGTTACTGGGTATCAGTGTATGTCTTTGTTACTTGGTGTCAGTGTATGTCTTTGTTACTTGGTGTAAGTGTATGTCTTTGTTACTTGGTTACAGCGTATGTCTTTGTTACTTGGTGTAAGTGTGTGTCTGTGTTACTGGGTGCCTGTGTGTGTCTGTGTTACTTGGTGTCAGTGTATGTCTTTGTTACTTGGTGTAAGTGTGTGTCTGTGTTACTGGGTGTCTGTGTGTGTCTGTGTTACTTGGTGTCAGTGTATGTCTTTGTTACTTGGTGTCAGTGTATGTCTGTGTTACTTGGTGTCAGTGTATGTCTTTGTTACTTGGTGTAAGTGTGTGTCTGTGTTGCTGGGTGTCAGTGTGTGTCTGTGTTACTTGGTGTCAGTATATGTCTTTGTTACTTGGTGTTAGTGTGTGTCTGTGTTGCTGGGTGTAAGTGTGTGTCTGTGTTACTGGGTGTCAGTGTGTGTCTGTGTTACTTGGTGTCAGTGTATGTCTTTGTTACTTGGTGTCAGTGTATGTCTTTGTTACTTGGTGTAATTGTGTGTCTGTGTTGCTGGGTGTCAGTGTGTGTCTGTGTTACTTGGTGTAAGTGTGTGTCTTTGTTACTTGGTGTCCGTAATTGTCTGTGTTACTGGGTGTCAGTTTATGTCTTTGTTACTTGGTGTCAGTGTATGTCTTTGTTACTTGGTGTAAGTGTGTGTCTGTGTTGCTGGGTGTCAGTGTGTGTCTGTGTTACTTGGTGTAAGTGTGTGTCTTTGTTACTTGGTGTCCGTAATTGTCTGTGTTACTGGGTGTCATTTATGTCTTTGTTACTTGGTGTCAGTGTATGTCTTTGTTACTTGGTGTAAGTGTGTGTCTGTGTTACTGGGTATCAGTGTCTGTCTTTGTTACTTGGTGTAAGTGTGTTTCTGTGTTACTGGGTATCAGTGTATGTCTTTGTTACTTGGTGTCAGTGTATATCTGTGTTACTTGGTGTAAGTGTGTGTCTGTGTTCCTGGGTATCAGTGTATGTCTTTGTTACTTGTTTTAATTAGTGTCTGTGTTACTGGGTATCAGTGTATGTCTTTGTGACTTGGTGTCAGTGTCTGTCTTTGTTACTGGGTGTCAGTGTATGTCTTTGTTACTTGGTGTCAGTGTATGTCTTTGTTACTTGGTGTAAGTGTGTGTCTGTGTTGCTGGGTGTCAGTGTGTGTCTGTGTTACTTGGTGGAAGTGTGTGTCTTTGTTACTTTGTGTCCGTAATTGTCTGTGTTACTGGGTGTCAGTTTATGTCTTTGTTACTTGGTGTCAGTGTATGTCTTTGTTACTTGGTGTAAGTGTATGTCTGTGTTACTGGGTATCAGTGTCTGTCTTCGTTGCTTGGTGCAAGAATGTTACTGTGTTAGTGGGTATCAGTGTATGTATTTGTTACTTGGTGTCAGTGTATATCTGTGTTACTTGGTGTAAGTGTGTGTCTGTGTTCCTGGGTATCAGTGTATGTCTTCGTTACTTGTTTTAATTTGTGTCTGTGTTACTGGGTATCAGTGTATGTCTTTGTTACTTGGTGTCAGTGTATGTCTTTGTTACTTGGTGTAAGTGTATGTCTTTGTTACTTGGTGTCAGTGTATGTCTTTGTTACTTGGTGTAAGTGTGTGTCTGTGTTGCTGGGTGTCAGTGTGTGTCTGTGTTACTTGGTGGAAGTGTGTGTCTTTGTTACTTTGTGTCCGTAATTGTCTGTGTTACTGGGTGTCAGTTTATGACTTTGTTACTTGGTGTCAGTGTATGTCTTTGTTACTTGGTGTAAGTGTATGTCTGTGTTACTGGGTATCAGAGTCTGTCTTCGTTGCTTGGTGCAAGAATGTTACTGTGTTAGTGGGTATCAGTGTATGTATTTG
This sequence comes from Heterodontus francisci, assembly GCF_036365525.1. Classification (NCBI taxonomy): domain Eukaryota; kingdom Metazoa; phylum Chordata; class Chondrichthyes; order Heterodontiformes; family Heterodontidae; genus Heterodontus; species Heterodontus francisci. The sequence goes on along the minus strand of NC_090392.1, from coordinate 13,733,236 downwards.
TTACTTGGTGTCAGTGTATATCTGTGTTACTTGGTGTAAGTGTGTGTCTGTGTTCCTGGGTATCAGTGTATGTCTTCGTTACTTGTTTTAATTTGTGTCTGCGTTACTGGGTATCAGTGTATGTCTTTGTTACTTGGTGTCAGTGTATGTCTTTGTTACTTGGTGTAAGTGTATGTCTTTGTTACTTGGTTTCAGTCTATGTCTTTGTTACTTGGTGTAAGTGTGTGTCTGTGTTACTGGGTGTCTGTGTGTGTCTGTGTTACTTGGTGTCAGTATATCTCTCTGTGACTTGGTGTCAGTGTATGTCTTTGTTACTGGGAGTCAGTGTATGTCTTTGTTACTTGGTGTAAGTGTATGTCTGTGTTACTGGGTATCGGTGTCTGTCTTTGTTGCTTGGTGCAAGTGTGTTACTGTGTTAGTGGGTATCAGTGTATGTCTTTGTTACTTGGTGTCAGTGTATATCTGTGTTACTTGGTGTAAGTGTGTGTCTGTGTTACTGGGTATCAGTGTATGTCTTTGTTACTTGTTTTAATTTGTGTCTGTGTTACTGGGTATCAGTGTATGTCTTTGTTACTTGGTGTCAGTGTATGTCTTTGTTACTTGGTGTAAGTGAATGTCTTTGTTACTTGGTTACAGCGTATGTCTTTGTTACTTGGTGTAAGTGTGTGTCTGTGTTACTGTGTGTCTCTGTGTGTCTGTGTTACTTGGTGTCAGTGTATGTCTGTGTTACTTGGTGTAAGTGTGTGTCTGTGTTACTGGGTGTCTGTGTGTGTCTGTGTTACTTGGTGTCTGTGTGTGTCTGTGTTACTTGGTGTCAGTGTATGTCTTTGTTACTTGGTGTAAGTGTGTGTCTGTGTTGCTGGTTGTCAGTGTGTGTCTGTGTTACTTGGTGGAAGTGTGTGTCTTTGTTACTTTGTGTCCGTAATTGTCTGTGTTACTGGGTGTCAGTTTATGTCTTTGTTACTTGGTGTCAGTGTATGTCTTTGTTACTTGGTGTAAGTGTATGTCTGTGTCATTGGGTATCAGTGTCTGTCTTTGTTGCTTGGTGCAAGAGTGTTACTGTGTTAGTGGGTATCAGTGTATGTATTTGTTACTTGGTGTCAGTGTATATCTGTGTTACTTGGTGTAAGTGCGTGTCTGTGTTCCTGGGTATCAGTGTATGTCTTCGTTACTTGTTTTAATTTGTGTCTGTGTTACTGGGTATCAGTGTATGTCTTTGTTACTTGGTGTCAGTGTATGTCTTTGTTACTTGGTGTAAGTGTATGTCGTTGTTACTTGGTTTCAGTGTATGTCTTTGTTACTTGGTGTAAGTGTGTGTCTGTGTTACTGGGTGTCTGTGTGTGTCTGTATTACTTGGTGTCAGTATATGTCTTTGTGACTTGGTGTCAGTGTATGTCTTTGTTACTGGGTGTCAGTGTATGTCTTTGTTACTTGGTGTCAGTGTATGTCTTTGTTACTTGGTGTAAGTGTATGTCTGTGTTACTGGGTATCAGTGTCTGTCTTTGTTGCTTGGTGCAAGTGTGTTACTGTGTTAGTGGGTATCAGTGTATGTCTTTGTTACTTGTTGTCAGTGTATATCTGTGTTACTTGGTGTAAGTGTGTGTCTGTGTTACTGGGTATCAGTGTATGTCTTTGTTACTTGTTTTAATTTGTGTCTGTGTTACTGGGTATCAGTGTATGTCTTTGTTACTTGGTGTCAGTGTATGTCTTTGTTACTTGGTGTAAGTGTATGTCTTTGTTACTTGGTTACAGCGTATGTCTTTGTTACTTGGTGTAAGTGTGTGTCTGTGTTACTGGGTGCCTGTGTGTGTCTGTGTTACTTGGTGTCAGTGTATGTCTTTGTTACTTGGTGTAAGTGTGTGTCTGTGTTACTGGGTGTCTGTGTGTGTCTGTGTTACTTGGTGTCAGTGTATGTCTTTGTTACTTGGTGTCAGTGTATGTCTGTGTTACTTGGTGTCAGTGTATGTCTTTGTTACTTGGTGTAAGTGTGTGTCTGTGTTGCTGGGTGTCAGTGTGTGTCTGTGTTACTTGGTGTAAGTGTGTGTCTTTGTTACTTGGTGTCCGTAATTGTCTGTGTTACTGGGTGTCTGTTTATGTCTTTGTTACTTGGTGTCAGTGTATGTCTTTGTTACTTGGTGTAAGTGTGTGTCTGTGTTACTGGGTGTCAGTTTATGTCTTTGTTACTTGGTGTCAGTGTATGTCTTTGTTACTTGGTGAAAGTGTGTGTCTGTGTTACTGGGTATCAGCGTCTGTCTTTGTTACTTGGTGTAAGTGTGTGTCTGTGTTACTGGGTATCAGTGCATGTCTTTGTTACTTGGTGTCAGTGTATGTCTGTGTTACTTGGTGTAAGTGTGTGACTGTGTTACTGGGTGTCAGTTTATGTCTTTGTTACTTGGTGTCAGTGTATGTCTTTGTTACTTGGTGAAAGTGTGTGTCTGTGTTACTGGGTATCAGCGTCTGTCTTTGTTACTTGGTGTAAGTGTGTGTCTGTGTTACTGGGTATCAGTGTATGTCTTTGTTACTTGGTGTCAGTGTATGTCTTTGTTACTTGGTGTCAGTGTATGTCTTTGTTACTTGGTGTAAGTGTGTGTCTGTGTTGCTGCGTGTAAGTGTGTGTCTGTGTTACTGGGTGTCAGTGTGTGTCTGTGTTACTTGGTGTCAGTGTATGTCTTTGTTACTTGGTGTCAGTGTATGTCTTTGTTACTTGGTGTAAGTGTGTGTCTGTGTTGCTGGGTGTCAGTGTGTGTCTGTGTTACTTGGTGGAAGTGTGTGTCTTTGTTACTTGGTGTCCGTAATTGTCTGTGTTACTGGGTGTCATTTATGTCTTTGTTACTTGGTGTCAGTGTATGTCTTTGTTACTTGGTGTAAGTGTGTGTCTGTGTTACTGGGTATCAGTGTCTGTCTTTGTTACTTGGTGTAAGTGTGTTTCTGTGTTACTGGGTATCAGTGTATGTCTTTGTTACTTGGTGTCAGTGTATATCTGTGTTACTTGGTGTAAGTGTGTGTCTGTGTTCCTGGGTATCAGTGTATGTCTTTGTTACTTGTTTTAATTTGTGTCTGTGTTACTGGGAATCAGTGTATGTCTTTGTGACTTGGTGTCAGTGTCTGTCTTTGTTACTGGGTGTCAGTGTATGTCTTTGTTACTTGGTGTCAGTGTATGTCTTTGTTACTTGGTGTAAGTGTGTGTCTGTGTTGCTGGGTGTCAGTGTGTGTCTGTTACTTGGTGGAAGTGTGTGTGTCTTTGTTACTTTGTGTCCGTAATTGTCTGTGTTACTGGGTGTCAGTTTATGTCTTTGTTACTTGGTGTCAGTGTATGTCTTTGTTACTTGGTGTAAGTGTATGTCTGTGTTACTGGGTATCAGTGTCTGTCTTTGTTGCTTGGTGCAAGAGTGTTACTGTGTTAGTGGGTATCAGTGTATGTATTTGTTACTTGGTGTCAGTGTATATCTGTGTTACTTGGTGTAAGTGTGTGTCTGTGTTACTGGGTATCAGTGTATGTCTTTGTTACTTGTTTTAATTTGTGTCTGTGTTACTGGGTATCAGTGTATGTCTTTGTTACTTGGTGTCAGTGTATGTCTTTGTTACTTGGTGTAAGTGTATGTCTTTGTTACTTGGTTTCAGTGTATGTCTTTGTTACTTGGTGTCAGTGTGTGTCTGTGTTACTGGGTGCCTGTGTGTGTCTGTGTTACTTGGTGTCAGTGTATGTCTTTGTGACTTGGTGTCAGTGTATGCCTTTGTTACTGGGTGTCAGTTTATGTCTTTGTTACTTGGTGTCAGTGTATGTCTTTGTTACTTGGTGTAAGTGTGTGTCTGTGTTGCTGGGTGTCAGTGTGTGTCTGTGTTACTTGGTGCAAGTGTGTGTCTTTGTTACTTGGTGTCCGTAATTGTCTGTGTTACTGGGTGTCAGTTTATGTCTTTGTTACTTGGTGCCAGTGTATGTCTTTGTTACTTGGTGTAAGTGTATGTCTGTGTTACTGGGTATCAGTGTCTGTCTTTGTTACTTGTTTTAATTTGTGTCTGTGTTACTGGGTATCACTGTATGTCTTTGTTACTTGGTGTCAGTGTATGTCTTTGTTACTTGGTGTCAGTGTATGTCTTTGTTACTTGGTGTAAGTGTGTGTCTGTGTTACTTGGTGTCTGTGTGTCTCTGTGTTACTTGGTGTCAGTGTATGTCTTTGTGACTTGGTGTCAGTGTATGTCTTTGTCACTTGGTGTAAGTGTGTGTCTGTGTTACTGGTTATCAGTGTCTGTCTTTGTTACTTGGTGTCAGTGCATGTCTTTGTTACTTGGTGTAAGTGTGTGTCTGTGTTACTGGCTTTCAGTGTATGTCTTTGTGACTTGGTGACAGTGTCTGTCTTTGTTACTGGGTGTCAGTGTGTGTCTTTGTGACTTGGTGTCAGTGTATGCCTGTGTTACTTGGTGTAAGTGTGCGTTTGTGTTACTTGGTGTAAGTGTGTGCCTGTGTTACTTGGTGTCAGTGTATGTCTTTGTTACTTGGTGTAACTGTGTGTCTTTGTTACTTCGTGTCAGTGTATGCCTGTGTTACTTGGTGTAAGTGTGCGTTTGTGTTACTTGGTGTAAGTGTGTGCCTGTGTTACTTGGTATCAGTGTATGTCTGTGTTACTGGGGGTCAGTGTATGTCTGTGTTACTTGGTGTAAGTGTGTGTCTGTGTTACTGGGTGTCAGTGTGTGTCTGTGTTACTGGGTGTCAGTGTGTGTCTGTGTTACTTGGTGTCAGTGTATGTCTTTGTTACTTGGTGTCAGTGTATGTCTGTGTGACTTGGTGTAAGTGTGTGTCTGTGTTACTGGGTATCAGTGTATGTCTTTGTTAGTTGGTGTCAGTGTATGTCTTTGTTACTTGGTGTAAGTGTGCGTTTGTGTTACTTGGTGTAAGTGTGTGCCTGTGTTACTTGGTGTCAGTGTATGTCTTTGTTACTTGGTGTAACTGTGTGTCTTTGTTACTTCGTGTCAGGGTATGTCTTTGTTACTTGGTGTAAGTGTGTGTCTTTCTTAATTGGTGTCAGTGTGTGCCGGTGTTCCTGGGTGTCAGTGTATGTCTTTGTTACTTGGTGTAATTGTATGTCTTTGTTACTTGGTGTCAGTGTATGTCTTTGTTACTGGGTATCAGTGTATGTCTGTGTTACTGGGGGTCAGTGTGTGTCTGTGTTACTGGGGGTCAGTGTGTGTCTTTGTTACTTGGTGTCAGTGTATGTCTTTGTTACTGGGTTGCAGTGTGCTGTTTGTGTTACTGGGTGTCATTGTATGTCTATGTTACTTGGTGAAGGTGTGTGTCTTTGTTACTTGGTGTCCGTGTGTCTCTGTGGTCCTGGGTGTCAGTGTATGTCTTTGTTACTGGGTGTCAGTGCATGTCTTTGTTACTTGGTGTAAGTGTGTGTCTGTGTTACTGGGTATCATTGTATGTCGTATTTACTTGGTGTCAGTGTATGTCTGTGTTACTTGGTGAAAGTGTGTGTCTGTATTACTGGGTATCAGTGTATGTCTTTGTGACTTGGTGTCAGTGTATGTCTTTGTGACTTGGTGTCAGTGTATGTCTTTGTTACTGGGTGTCAGTGTGTGTCTTTGTGACTTGGTGTCAGTGTGTGTCTTAGTTACTTGATGTAAGAGTGTGTCTTTGTTACTTCGTGTCAGGGTATGTCTTTGTTACTTGGTGTAAGTGTGTGTCTTTCTTAATTGGTGTCAGTGTGTGCCGGTGCTCCTGGGTGTCAGTGTATGTCTTTGTTACTTGGTGTAATTGTATGTCATTGTTACTTGGTGTCATTGTATTTGTTTGTGACTTGGTGTCAGTGGATGTTTTTGTTACTGGGTGTCACTGATTGTCTTTCTTACTTGGTGTAAGTGTTTGTCAAAATACTTGGTGTAAGTGTATGTCTGTGTTACTTGGTGTAAGTGTATGTATTTGTTACTTGGTGTCAGTGTATGTCAAAATACTTTGTGTCAGTGTATGTCTTTGTTACTTGGTGTCAGTGGATGTCTTTGTTACTTGGTGTAAGTGTGTGTCTTTGTTACTTCGTGTCAGGGTATGTCTTTGTTACTTGGTGTAAGTGTGTGTCTTTCTTAATTGGTGTCAGTGTGTGCCGGTGTTCCTGGGTGTCAGTGTATGTCTTTGTTACTTGGTGTAATTGTATGTCATTGTTACTTGGTGTCATTGTATTTGTTTGTGACTTGGTGTCAGTGGATGTTTTTGTTACTGGGTGTCACTGTATGTCTTTCTTACTTGGTGTAAGTGTTTGTCAAAATACTTGGTGTAAGTGTATGTCTGTGTTACTTGGTGTAAGTGTATGTCTTTGTTACTTGGTGTAGGTGTGTGTCTGTGTTACTGGGTATCAGTTTCTGTCCTTGTTACTTTGTGTAAGTGTGCGTTTGTGATACTGGGTGTCAGTGTATGTCTTTGTTACTTGGTGTCAGTGTATGTCTTTGATACTTTGTGTAATTTTGTGTCTGTGTTCCTGGGTATCAGTGTATGTCTGTGTTACTGGGGGTCAGTGTGTGTTTCTGACTGGGTGTCAGTGTATGTCTTTGTCACTTGGTGTAAGTGTGTGTCTGTGTTATTGGGTATCAGTGTCTGTCTTTGTTACTGGGTATCAGTGTATGTCTGTGTTAATGGGGGTCAGTGTGTGTCTGTGTTACTGGGGGTCAGTGTGTGTTTCTAACTGGGAGTCAGTGTATGCCTTTGGTACTTGGTGTTAGTGTGTGTATGTGGTATTGGGTATCAGTGTCTGTCTTTGTTACTGTGTGTCAGTGCATGTCTTTGTTACTTGCTGTAAGTGTGTGTCTGTGTTACTGGGTATCAGTGTATGTCTGTGTTACTGGGGGTCAGTGTGTGTCTTTGTTACTTGGTGTAAGTGTATGTCTTTGTTACTTGGTGTCAGTGTATGTGTTTGTGACTTGGTGTAAGTGTATGTCTTTGTTACTTGGTGTCAGTGTATGTGTTTGTGACTTGGTGTCATTGTATGTCTTTGTTACTGGGTGTCCGTGTATGTCTTAGTTACTTGGTGTAAGTGTATGTCAAAATACTTGGTGTCAGTGTATGTCTTTGTTACTTGCTGTCAGTGTATGTCTGTGTTACTTGTTGTAAGTGTATGTCTTTGTTACTGGGTGTCAGTGTATGTCTTTGTTACTTGGTGTCCGTGTGTGTCTGTGTTACTGGGTGTCAGTGTATGTCTTTGTTACTGGGTGTCAGTGCATGTCTTTGTTACTTGGTGTCAGTGTATGTCTTTGATACTTGGTTTAATTGTGTTTCTGTGTATCTGTGCATGTCTGTGTTACTGGGGGTCAGTGTGTGTCTGTGTTACTCGGGGTCAGTGTATGTCTTTGTCACATGTTGTAAGTTTGTGTCTGTGTTACTGGGTATCAGTGTATGTGTTTGTTACTTGGTGTCAGTGTATGTCTTTGTTACTTGGTGCAAGTGTATGTCTGTGTTACTTAGTGTCAGTGTATGTCTTTGCTACTTGGTGTAAGTGTGTGTCTGTGTTGCTGGGTGTAAGTGTGTGTCTGTGTTACTGGGTGTCAGTGTGTGTCTGTGTTACTTGGTGTCAGTGTATGTCTTTGTTACTGGGTATCAGTGTCTGTCTTTGTGACTTGGTGTCAGTGTATGCCTTTGTTACTGGGTGTCAGTGTATGTCTTTGTTACTTGGTGTCAGTGTATGTCTTTGTTACTTGTTGTAAGTGTGTGTCTGTGTTGCTGGGTGTCAGTGTGTGTCTGTGTTCCTTGGTGTAAGTGTGTGTCTTTGTTACTTGGTGTCCGTAATTGTCTGTGTTACTGGGTGTCAGTTTATGTTTTTGTTACTTGGTGTCAGTGTCTGTCTTTGTTACTTGGTGTAAGTGTGTGTCTGTGTTACTGGGTATCAGTGTCTGTCTTTGTTACTTGGTGTAAGTGTGTTTCTGTGTTACTGGGTATCAGTGTATGTCTTTGTTACTTGGTGTCAGTGTATATCTGTGTTACGTGGTGTAAAGTTTGTGTCTGTGTTACTGGGTATCAGTGTATGTCTTTGTTACTTGTTTTAATTTGCGTCTGTGTTACTGGATATCAGTGTATGTCTTTGTTAATTGGTGTCAGTGTATGTCTTTGTTACTTGGTGACAGTGTATGTCTTTGTTACTTGGTGTCAGTGTGTGTCTGTGTTCCTGTGTGTCAGTGTATGTCTGTGTTACTTGGTGTCAGTGTGTGTCTGTGTTACTGGCTTTCAGTGTATGTCTTTGTGACTTGGTGACAGTGTATGTCTTTGTTACTGGGTGTCAGTGTGTGTCTTTGTGACTTGGTGTCAGTGTATGCCTGTGTTACTTGGTGTAAGTGCATGTCTTTGTTACTTGAAGTCAGTGTATGTCTGTGTTACTTGGTGTAAGTGTGTGTCTGTGTTACTGGCTTTCAGTGTATGTCTTTGTGACTTGGTGACAGTGTATGTCTTTGTTACTTGGTGTCAGTGTATGTCTGTGTTACTTGGTGTAAGTGTGTGTCTGTGTTACTGGCTTTCAGTGTATGTCTTTGTGACTTGGTGACAGTGTATGTCTTGTTACTGGGTGTCAGTGTGTGTCTTTGTGACTTGGTGTCAGTGTATGTCTTTGTTACTTGGTGTAAGTGTGTGCCTGTGTTACTTGGTGTCAGTTTATGTCTTTGTTACTTGGTGTCAGTGTATGTCTGTGTCACTTGGTGTCAGTGTGTTTGTTTGTGTTACTGAGTGTCAGTGTGTGTCTGTGTTACTTGGTGTAAGTGTGTGTCTTTGTTACTTGGTGTAATAGTATGTCTTTGTTACTTGGTGTAAGTGTGTGTCTGTGTTACTGGGTATCAGTGTATGTCTTTGTTAATTGGTGTCAGTGTATGTCTGTGTTACTTGGTGTAAGTGTGTGTCTGTGTTACTGGGTATCAGCGTATGTCTTTGTAACTTGGTGTAAGTGTGTGATTGTGTTACTGGGTATCAGTGTATGTCTGTGTTACTTGGTGTCAGTGTATGCCTTTGTTACTTGGTGTAAGTGTGTGTCTGTGTTACTGGGTGTCAGTGTGTGTCTGTGTTACTTGGTGTAAGTGTGTGTCTTTGTTACTTGCTGTCCGTGTGTGTCTTTGTTACTGGGTGTCAGTTTATGTCTTTGTTACTTGCTGTCAGTGTATGTCTTTGTTGCTTGGTGTAAGTGTGTGTCTGTGTTACTGGGTATCAGTGTATGTCTTTGTTACTTGGTGTCAGTGTATGTCTGTGTTACTTGGTGTAAGTGTGTGTCTGTGTTACTGGGTATCATTGAATGTCTTTGTTACTTGTTGTAAGTGTGTGTCTGTGTTACTGTGTATCAGTGTATGTCTTTGTTACTTGGTGTCAGTGTATGTCTTTGTTACTTGGTGTAAGTGTATGTCTTTGTTACTTGGTGACAGTGTATGTCTGTGTTACTTGGTGTAAGTGTGTGTCTGTGATACTGGGTATCACTGTATGTCTTTCTGACTTGGTGTCAGTGTATGCCTTTGTTACTGGGTGTCAGTGTGTGTCTTTGTTACTTGGTGTCAGTGTATGTCTGTGTTACTTGGTGTAAGTGTCTGTCTGTGTTACTGGGTATCATTGTATGTCTTTGTTACTTGGTGTCCGTGCGTGTCTGTGTTACTGGGTGTCAGTTTATGTCTTTGTTACTTGGTGTCAGTGTATGTCTTTGTTACTTGGTGCAAGTGTATGTCTTTGTTACTTGGTGTCAGTGTATGTCTTTTTTACTTGGTGTAAGTGTGTGTCTGTGTTGCTGGGTGTAAGTGAGTGTCTGTGTTACTGGGAGTCAGTGTGTGTCTGTGTTTCTTTTTGTCAGTGTATGTCTTTGTTACTTGGTTGCCGTGGATGTCTTTGTTACATGGTGGAAGTGTGTGTCTTTGTTACTTGGTGTAAGTGTGTGTCTGTGCAACTGGGTGTCAGTTTATGTCTTTGTTACTTGGTGTCAGTGTATGTCTTTGTTACTTGGTGCAAGTGTGTGTCTGTGTTCCTGGGTATCAGCGTCTGTCTTTGTTACTTGGTGTAAGTGTGTGTCTGTGTTACTGGGTGTCAGTGTGTGTCCGTGTTCTTTGGTGTAAGTGTGTGCCTTTGTTACTTGGTGTAAGTGTGTGTCTGTGTTACTGGGTGTCAGTTTATGTCTTTGTTACTTGGTGTAAGTGTGTGTTTCTGTTACTGGGTATCAGCGTCTGTCATTGTTACTTGGTGTAGGTGTGTTTCTGTGTTACTGGGTATCAGTGTATGTCTTTGTTACTTGGTGTCAGTGTATGTCTGTGTTACTTGGTGTAAGTGTGCGTCCGTGTAACTGTGTATCAGTGTATGTCTTTGTCACTTATTGTAAGTTTGTGTCTGTGTTACTGAGTATCAGTGTATGTCTTTGTTACTTGGTGTCAGTGTATGTCTTTGTTACTTGGTGTAAGTGTGTGTCTGCGATGCTGGGTATCAGTGTATGTCTTTGTTACTTGGTGTCAGTGTATGCCTTTGTTACTTGGTGTAAGTGTGTTTCTGTGTTACTGGGTGTCAGAGTGTTTCTGTGTTACTTGGTGTAAGTGTGTGTCTTTGTTACTTGGTGTCCGTGTGTGTCTGTGTTACTGGGTGTCAGTTTATGTCTTTGTTACTTGCTGTCAGTGTATGTCTTTGTTACTTGGTGTAAGTGTGTGTTTCTGTTACTGGGTATCAGCGTCTGTCATTGTTACTTGGTGTAGGTGTGTTTCTGTGTTACTGGGTATCAGTGTATGTCTTTGTTACTTGGTGTCAGTGTATGTCTGTGTTACTTGGTGTAAGTGTGCGTCCGTGTTACTGTGTATCAGTGTATGTCTTTGTCACTTATTGTAAGTTTGTGTCTGTGTTACTGGGTATCAGTGTATGTCTTTGTTACTGGGTGTCAGTGTGTGTCTTTGTTACTTGGTGTCAGTGTATGTCTGTGTTACTTGGTGTCAGTGTCTGTCTGTGTTACTGGGTATCATTGTATGTCTTTGTTACTTGGTGTAAGTGTGTGTCTGTGTAACTGGGTATCAGTGTCTGTCTTTGTTACTTGGTGTCCGTGCGTGTCTGTGTTACTGGGTGTCAGTTTATGTCTTTGTTACTTCGTGTCTGTGTATGTCTTTGTTACTTGGTGCAAGTGTATGTCTTTGTTACTTGGTGTCAGTGTATGTCTTTGTTACTTGGTTTAAGTGTGTGTCTGTGTTGCTGGGTGTAAGTGAGTGTCTGTGTTACTGGGTGTCAGTGTGTGTCTGTGTTACTTTTTGTCAGTGTATGTCTTTGTTACTTGGTGTCAGTGGATGTCTTTGTTACTTGGTGTAAGTGTGTGTCTTTGTTACTTGGTGTAAGTGTGTGTCTGTGTAACTGGGTGTCAGTTTATGTCTTTGTTATTTGGTGTCAGTGTATGTCTTTGTTACTTGGTGTAAGTGTGTGTCTGTGTTACTGGGTATCAGCGTCTGTCTTTGTTACTTGGTGTAAGTGTGTGTCTGTGTAACTGGGTATCAGTGTCTGTCTTTGTTACTTGGTGTAAGTGTGTGTCTGTGTTACTGGGTGTCAGTGTGTGTCCGTGTTACTTGGTGTAAGTGTGTGTCTTTGTTACTTGGTGTAAGTGTGTGTCTGTGTTACTGGGTGTCAGTTTATGTCTTTGTTACTTGGTGTCAGTGGATGTCTTTGTTACTTGGTGCAAGTGTCTGTTTGTGTTACTGGGTATCAGCGTCTGTCTTTGTTACTTGGTGTAAGTGTGTGTCTGTGTTACTGGGTATCAGTGTATGTCTTTGTTACTTAGTGTCAGTGTATGTCTGTGTTACTTGGTGTAAGTGTGCGTCCGTGTTACTGTTTATCAGTGTATGTCTTTGTCACTTATTGTAAGTTTGTGTCTGTGTTACTGGGTATCAGTGTATGTCTTTGTTACTTGGTGTCAGTGTATGTCTTTGTTACGTGGTGTATGTGTGTTTCCGTGTTACTGGGTGTCAGTGTGTTTCTGTGTTACTTGGTGTAAGTGTGTGTCTTTGTTATTTGGTGTCCGTGTGTGTCTGTGTTACTGGGTGTCAGTTTATGTCTTTGTTATTTGCTGTCAGTGTATGTCTTTGTTACTTGGTGTAAGTGTGTGTCTGTGTTACTGGGTATCAGTGTATGTCTTTGTTACTTGGTGTCAGTGTATGTCTGTGTTACTTGGTGTAAGTGTGAGTCTGTGTCACTGGGTATCTTTGAATGTCTTTGTTACTTGTTGTAAGTGTGTGTCTGTGTTACTGTGTATCAGTGTATGTCTTTGTTACTTGGTGTCAGTGTATGTCTTTGTTACTTGGTGTAAGTGTGTGTCTGTGTTACCGGGTGTCAGTGTGTGTCTGTGTTATTTGGTGTAAGTGTGTGTCTTTGTTCCTTGGTGTCCGTGTGTGTCTGTGTTACTGGTTGTCAGTTTATGTCTTTGATTCTTGGTATCAGTGTATGTCTTTGTTACTTGGTGTAGGTGTGTGTCTGTGTTACTGGGTATCAGTGACTGTCTTTGTTACTTTGTGTAAGTGTGTTTCTGTGTTACTGGGTATCAGTGTATATCTGTGTTACTTGGTGTAAGTGTGTGTCTGTGCTACTGGGTATCAGTGTATGTCTTTGTTACTTGTTTTAATTTGTGTCTGTGTTACTGGGTATCAGTGTATGTCTTTGTGACTTGGTGTCAGTGTATGTCTTTGTTGCTGGGTGTCAGTGTATGTCTTTGTACTTGGTGTCAGTGTATGTATTTGTTACTTGGTGTCAGTGTGTGTCTGTGTTGCTGGGTGTCAGTGTGTGTCTGTGTTACTTGGTGTAAGTGTGTGTCTTTGTTACTTGGTGTCCGTAATTGTCTGTGTTACTGGGTGTCAGCTTATGTCTTTGTTACTTGGTGTCAGTGTATGTCTTTGTTTCTTGATGTAAGTGTATGTCTGTGTTACTGGGTATCAGTGTCTGTCTTTGTTGCTTGGTGCAATTGTGTTACTGTGTTAGTGGGTATCAGTGTATGTCTTTGTTACTTGGTGTCAGTGTATATCTGTGTTACTTGGTGTAAGTGTGTGTCTGTGTTACTGGGTATCAGTGTATGTCTTTGTTACTTGTTTTAATTTGTGTATGTGTTACTGGGTATCAGTGTATGTCTTTGTTACTTAGTGTCAGTGTATGTCTTTGTTACTTGGTGTAAGTGTATGTCTTTGTTACTTGGTTTCAGTGTATGTCTTTGCTACTTGGTGTAAGTGTGTGTCTGTGTTACTGGGTGTCTGTGTGTGTCTGTGTTACTTGGTGTCAGTGTATGTCTTTGTGTCTTGGTGTCAGTGTATGTCTTTGTTACTGGGTGTCAGTGTATGTCTTTGTTACTTGGTGTCAGTGTATGTCTTTGTTACTTGGTGTAAGTGTGTGTCTGTGCTGGGTGTCAGTGTGTGTCTGTGTTACTTGGTGTAAGTGTGTGTCTTTGTTACTTGGTGTCCGTAATTGTCTGTGTTACTGGGTGTCTGTTTATGACTTTGTTACTTGGTTTCAGTGTATGTCTTTGTTACTTGGTGTAAGTGTGTGTCTGTGTTACTGGGTGTCAGTTTATGTCTTTGTTACTTGGTGTCAGTGTATGTCTTTGTTACTTGGTGAAAGTGTGTGTCTGTGTTACTGGGTATCAGCGTCTGTCTTTGTTACTTGGTGTAAGTGTGTGTCTGTGTTACTGGCTATCAGTGTATGTCTTTGTTACTTGGTGTCAGTGTATGTCTGTGTTACTTGGTGTAAGTGTGTGTCTGTGTTACTGGGTGTCAGTTTATGTCTTTGTTACTTGGTGTCAGTGTATGTCTTTGTTACTTGGTGAAAGTGTGTGTCTGTGTTACTGGGTATCAGCGTCTGTCTTTGTTACTTGGTGTAAGTGTGTGTCTGTGTTACTGGGTATCAGTGTATGTCTTTGTTACTTGGTGTCAGTGTATGTCTTTGTTACTTGGTGTAAGTGTGTGTCTGTGTTGCTGGGTGTAAGTGTGTGTCTGTGTTACTGGGTGTCAGTGTGTGTCTGTGTTACTTGGTGTAAGTGTATGTCTTTGTTACTTGGTGTCAGTGTATGTCTTTGTTACTTGGTGTAAGTGTGTGTCTGTGTTGCTTGGTTTCAGTGTGTGTCTGTGTTAATTGGTGTAAGTGTGTGTTTTGTTACTTGGTGTCCGTAATTGTCTGTGTTACTGGGTGTCATTTATGTCTTTGTTACTTGGTGTCAGTGTATGTCTTTGTTACTTGGTGTAAGTGTGTGTCTGTGTTACTGGGTATCAGTGTCTGTCTTTGTTACCTGGTGTAAGTGTGTTTCTGTGTTACTGGGTATCAGTGTAAGTCTTTGTTACTTGGTGTCAGTGTATGTCTTTGTTACTGGGTGTCAGTGTATGTCTTTGTTACTTGGTGTCAGTGTATGTCTTTGTTACTTGGTGTAAGTGTGTGTCTGTGTTGCTGGGTGTCAGTGTGTGTCTGTGTTACTTGGTGTAAGTGTGTGTCTTTGTTACTTGGTGTCCGTAATTGCCTGTGTTACTGGGTGTCAGTTTATGTCTTTGTTACTTGGTGTCAGTGTATGTCTTTGTTACTTGGTGTAAGTGTATGTCTGTGTTACTGGGTATCAGTGTCTGTCTTTGTTGCTTGGTGCAAGAGTGTTACTGTGTTAGTGGGTATCAGTGTATGTATTTGTTACTTGGTGTCAGTGTATATCTGTGTTACTTGGTGTAACTGTGTGTCTGTGTTACTGGGTATCAGTGTATGTCTTTGTTACTTGTTTTAATTTGTGTCTGTGTTACTGGGTATCAGTGTATGTCTTTGTTACTTGGTGTCAGTGTATGTCTTTGTTACTTGGTTTCAGTGTATGTCTTTGTTACTTGGTGTAAGTGTGTGTCTGTGTTACTGGGTGTCTGTGTGTGACTGTGATACTTGGTGTCAGTGTATGTCTTTGTGACTTGGTGTCAGTGTATGTCTTAGTTACTGGGTGTCTGTGTATGACTTTGTTACTTGGTGTCAGTGTGTGTCTGTGTTGCTGGGTGTCAGTGTGTGTCTGTGTTACTTGGTGTAAGTGTGTGTCTGTGTTACTTGGTGTCAGTGTATGTCTTTGTTACTTGGTGTAAGTGTATGTCTTTGTTACTTGGTTTCAGTGTATGTCTTTGTTACTTGGTGTAAGTGTATGTCTGTGTTACTGGGTATCAGTGTCTGTCTTTGTTGCTTGGTGCAAGAGTGTTACTGTGTTAGTGGGTATCAGTGTATGTATTTGTTACTTGGTGTCAGTGTATATCTGTGTTACTTTGTGTAACTGTGTGTCTGTGTTACTGGGTATCAGTGTATGACTTTGTTACTTGTTTTAATTTGTGTCTGTGTTACTGGGTATCAGTGTATGTCTTTGTTACTTGGTGTCAGTGTATGTCTTTGTTACTTGGTGTAAGTGTATGTCTTTGTTACTTGTTTTCAGTGTATGTCTTTGTTACTTGGTGTAAGTGTGTGTCTGTGTTACTGGGTGTCTCTGTGTGTCTGTGTTACTTGGTGTCAGTGTATGTCTTTGTGACTTGGTGTCAGTGTATGTCTTTCTTACTGGGTGTCAGTGCATGCCTTTGTTACTTGGTGTCAGTGTATGTCTCTGTTACTTGGTGTAGGTGTGTGTCTGTGTTGCTGGGTGTCAGTGTGTGTCTGTGTTACTTGGTGCAAGTGTGTGTCTTTGTTACTTGGTGTCCGTAATTGTCTGTGTTACTGGGTGTCAGTGTATGTATTTGTTACTTGGTGTCGGTGTATGTCTTTGTTACTTGGTGTCAGTGTGTGTCTGTGTTACTTGGTGTAAGTGTGTTTCTTTGTTACTTGGTGTCCGTAATTGTCTGTGTTACTGGGTGTCAGTTTATGTCTTTGTTACTTGGTGTCAGTGTATATCTGTGTTACTTGGTGTAAGTGTGTGTCTGTGTTACTGGGTATCAGTGTATGTCTTTGTTACTTGTTTTAATTTGTGTCTGTGTTACTGGGTATCAGTGTATGTCTTTGTTAATTGGTGTCAGTGTATGTCTTTGTTACTTGGTGTAAGTGTATGTCTTTGTTACTTGGTTTCAGTGTGTGTCTTTGTTACTTGGTGTAAGTGTGTGTCTGTGTTACTGGGTGTCTGTGTGTATCTGTGTTACTTGGTGTCAGTGTATGTCTTTGTTACTGGGTGTCAGTGTATGTCTTTGTTACTTGGTGTAAGTGTGTGTCTGTGTTGCTGGGTGTCAGTGTGTGTCTGTGTTGCTGGGTGTCAGTGT
Organism: Heterodontus francisci; assembly: GCF_036365525.1. Taxonomy (NCBI): domain Eukaryota; kingdom Metazoa; phylum Chordata; class Chondrichthyes; order Heterodontiformes; family Heterodontidae; genus Heterodontus; species Heterodontus francisci. Next base: position 13,717,054 of record NC_090392.1, on the reverse strand, counting down.
GTGTCTGTGTTACTTGGTGTAAGTGTGTGTCTTTGTTACTTGGTGTCCGTAATTGTCTCTTACTTGGTGTCAGTGTATGTCTTTGTTACTTGGTGTAAGTGTATGTCTGTGTTACTGGGTATCAGTGTCTGTCTTTGTTGCTTGGTGCAAGTGTGTTACTGTGTTAGTGGGTATCAGTGTATGTCTTTGTTACTTGGTGTCAGTGTATATCTGTGTTACTTGGTGTAAGTGTGTGTCTGTGTTACTGGGTATCAGTGTATGTCTTTGTTACTTGTTTTAATTTGTGTCTGTGTTACTGGGTATCAGTGTATGTCTTTGTTAATTGGTGTCAGTGTATGTCTTTGTTACTTGGTGTAAGTGTATGTCTTTGTTACTTGGTTTCAGTGTATGTCTTTGTTACTTGTTGTAAGTGTGTGTCTGTGTTACTGGGTGTCTGTGTGTTTCTGTGTTACTTGGTGTCAGTGTATGTCTTTGTTACTGGGTGTCAGTGTATGTCTTTGTTACTTGGTGTCAGTGTATGTCTTTGTTACTTGGTGTAAGTGTGTGTCTGTGTTGCTGGGTGTCAGTGTGTGTCTGTGTTACTTGGTGTAAGTGTGTGTCTTTGTTACTTGGTGTCCGTATTTGTCTGTGTTACTGGGTGTCTGTTTATGTCTTTGTTACTTGGTGTCAGTGTATGTCTTTGTTACTTGGTGTAAGTGTGTGTCTGTGTTACTGGGTGTCAGTTTATGTCTTTGTTACTTGGTGTCAGTGTATGTCTTTGTTACTTGGTGAAAGTGTGTGTCTGTGTTACTGGGTATCAGCGTCTGTCTTTGTTACTTGGTGTAAGTGTGTGTCTGTGTTACTGGGTATCAGTGTATGTCTTTGTTACTTGGTGTCAGTGTATGTCTGTGTTACTTGGTGTAAGTGTGTGTCTGTGTTACTGGGTGTCAGTTTATGTCTTTGTTACTTGGTGTCAGTGTATGTCTTTGTTACTTGGTGTAAGTGTGTGTCTGTGTTGCTGGGTGTCAGTGTGTGTCTGTGTTACTTGGTGTAAGTGTGTGTCTTTGTTACTTGGTGTCCGTAATTGTCTGTGTTACTGGGTGTCATTTATGTCTTTGTTACTTGGTGTCAGTGTATGTCTTTGTTACTTGGTGTAAGTGTGTGTATGTGTTACTGGGTATCAGTGTCTGTCTTTGTTACTTGGTGTAAGTGTGTTTCTGTGTTTCTGGGTATCAGTGTAAGTCTTTGTTACTTGGTGTAAGTGTATATCAGTGTTACTTGGTGTAAGTGTGTGTCTGTGTTACTGGGTATAAGTGTATGTCTTTGTTACTTGTTTTAATATGTGTCTGTGTTACTGGGTATCAGTGTATGTCTTTGTTAATTGGTGTCAGTGTATGTCTTTGTTACTTGGTGTAAGTGTATGTCTTTGTTACTTGGTTTCAGTGTATGTCTTTGTTACTTGGTGTAAGTGTGTGTCTGTGTTACTGGGTGTCTGTGTGTGTCTGTGTTACTTGGTGTCAGTGTATGTCTTTGTTACTTGGTGTCAGTGTATGTCTTTGTTACTTGGTGTAAGTGTATGTCTTTGTTACTTGGTTTCAGTGTATGTCTTTGTTACTTGGTGTAAGTGTGTGTCTGTGTTACTGGGTGTCTCTGTGTGTCTGTGTTACTTGGTGCAAGTGTGTGTCTTTGTTACTTGGTGTCCGTAATTGTCTGTGTTACTGGGTGTCAGTGCATGTATTTGTTACTTGGTGTCGGTGTATGTCTTTGTTACTTGGTGTCAGTGTGTGTCTGTGTTGCTGGGTGTCGGTGAGTGTCTGTGTTACTTGGTGTAAGTGTGTGTCTTTGTTACTTGGTGTCCGTAATTGTCTGTGTTACTGGGTGTCAGTTTATGTCTTTGTTACTTGGTGTCAGTGTATGTCTTTGTTACTTGGTGTAAGTGTATGTCTGTGTTACTGGGTATCAGTGTCTGTCTTTGTTGCTTGGTGCAAGTGTGTTACTGTGTTAGTGGGTATCAGTGTATGTCTTTGTTACTTGGTGTCAGTGTATATCTGTGTTACTTGGTGTAAGTGTGTGTCTGTGTTACTGGGTATCAGTGTATGTCTTTGTTACTTGTTTTAATTTGTGTCTGTGTTACTGGGTATCAGTGTATGTCTTTGTTACTTGGTGTCAGTGTATGTCTTTGTTACTTGGTGTAAGTGTATGTCTTTGTTACTTGGTTTCAGTGTATGTCTTTGTTACTTGGTGTAAGTGTATGTCTTTGTTACTGGGTGTCAGTGTATGTCTTTGTTACTTGGTGTCAGTGTATGTCTTTGTTACTTGGTGTAAGTGTGTGTCTGTGTTGCTGGGTGTCAGTGTGTGTCTGTGTTGCTGGGTGTCAGTGTGTGTCTGTGTTACTTGGTGTAAGTGTGTGTCTTTGTTACTTGGTGTCCGTAATTGTCTCTGTTACTTGGTGTCAGTGTATGTCTTTGTTACTTGGTGTAAGTGTATGTCTGTGTTACTGGGTATCAGTGTCTGTCTTTGTTGCTTGGTGCAAGTGTGTTACTGTGTTAGTGGGTATCAGTGTATGTCTTTGTTACTTGGTGTCAGTGTATATCTGTGTTACTTGGTGTAAGTGTGTGTCTGTGTTACTGGGTATCAGTGTATGTCTTTGTTACTTGTTTTAATTTGTGTCTGTGTTACTGGGTATCAGTGTATGTCTTTGTTAATTGGTGTCAGTGTATGTCTTTGTTACTTGGTGTAAGTGTGTGTCTGTGTTACTGGGTGTCTGTGTGTTTCTGTGTTACTTGGTGTCAGTGTATGTCTTTGTTACTGGGTGTCAGTGTATGTCTTTGTTACTTGGTGTCAGTGTATGTCTTTGTTACTTGGTGTAAGTGTGTGTCTGTGTTGCTGGGTGTCAGTGTGTGTCTGTGTTACTTGGTGTAAGTGTGTGTCTTTGTTACTTGGTGTCCGTATTTGTCTGTGTTACTGGGTGTCTGTTTATGTCTTTGTTACTTGGTGTCAGTGTATGTCTTTGTTACTTGGTGTAAGTGTGTGTCTGTGTTACTGGGTGTCAGTTTATGTCTTTGTTACTTGGTCTCAGTGTATGTCTTTGTTACTTGGTGAAAGTGTGTGTCTGTGTTACTGGGTATCAGCGTCTGTCTTTGTTACTTGGTGTAAGTGTGTGTCTGTGTTGCTGGGTGTCAGTGTGTGTCTGTGTTGCTGGGTGTCAGTGTGTGTCTGTGTTACTTGGTGTAAGTGTGTGTCTTTGTTACTTGGTGTCCGTAATTGTCTCTGTTACTTGGTGTCAGTGTATGTCTTTGTTACTTGGTGTAAGTGTATGTCTGTGTTACTGGGTATCAGTGTCTGTCTTTGTTGCTTGGTGCAAGTGTGTTACTGTGTTAGTGGGTATCAGTGTATGTCTTTGTTACTTGGTGTCAGTGTATATCTGTGTTACTTGGTGTAAGTGTGTGTCTGTGTTACTGGGTATCAGTGTATGTCTTTGTTACTTGTTTTAATTTGTGTCTGTGTTACTGGGTATCAGTGTATGTCTTTGTTAATTGGTGTCAGTGTATGTCTTTGTTACTTGGTGTAAGTGTATGTCTTTGTTACTTGGTTTCAGTGTATGTCTTTGTTACTTGTTGTAAGTGTGTGTCTGTGTTACTGGGTGTCTGTGTGTTTCTGTGTTACTTGGTGTCAGTGTATGTCTTTGTTACTGGGTGTCAGTGTATGTCTTTGTTACTTGGTGTCAGTGTATGTCTTTGTTACTTGGTGTAAGTGTGTGTCTGTGTTGCTGGGTGTCAGTGTGTGTCTGTGTTACTTGGTGTAAGTGTGTGTCTTTGTTACTTGGTGTCCGTATTTGTCTGTGTTACTGGGTGTCTGTTTATGTCTTTGTTACTTGGTGTCAGTGTATGTCTTTGTTACTTGGTGTAAGTGTGTGTCTGTGTTACTGGGTGTCAGTTTATGTCTTTGTTACTTGGTCTCAGTGTATGTCTTTGTTACTTGGTGAAAGTGTGTGTCTGTGTTACTGGGTATCAGCGTCTGTCTTTGTTACTTGGTGTAAGTGTGTGTCTGTGTTACTGGGTATCAGTGTATGTCTTTGTTACTTGGTGTCAGTGTATGTCTGTGTTACTTGGTGTAAGTGTGTGTCTGTGTTACTGGGTGTCTGTGTGTTTCTGTGTTACTTGGTGTCAGTGTATGTCTTTGTTACTGGGTGTCAGTGTATGTCTTTGTTACTTGGTGTCAGTGTATGTCTTTGTTACTTGGTGTAAGTGTGTGTCTGTGTTGCTGGGTGTCAGTGTGTGTCTGTGTTACTTGGTGTAAGTGTGTGTCTTTGTTACTTGGTGTCCGTATTTGTCTGTGTTACTGGGTGTCTGTTTATGTCTTTGTTACTTGGTGTCAGTGTATGTCTTTGTTACTTGGTGTAAGTGTGTGTCTGTGTTACTGGGTGTCAGTTTATGTCTTTGTTACTTGGTCTCAGTGTATGTCTTTGTTACTTGGTGATAGTGTGTGTCTGTGTTACTGGGTATCAGCGTCTGTCTTTGTTACTTGGTGTAAGTGTGTGTCTGTGTTACTGGGTATCAGTGTATGTCTTTGTTACTTGGTGTCAGTGTATGTCTTTGTTACTTGGTGTAAGTGTATGTCTTTGTTACTTGGTTTCAGTGTATGTCTTTGTTACTTGTTGTAAGTGTGTGTCTGTGTTACTGGGTGTCTGTGTGTTTCTGTGTTACTTGGTGTCAGTGTATGTCTTTGTTACTGGGTGTCAGTGTATGTCTTTGTTACTTGGTGTCAGTGTATGTCTTTGTTACTTGGTGTAAGTGTGTGTCTGTGTTGCTGGGTGTCAGTGTGTGTCTGTGTTACTTGGTGTAAGTGTGTGTCTTTGTTACTTGGTGTCCGTAATTTTCTGTGTTACTGGGTGTCATTTATGTCTTTGTTACTTGGTGTCAGTGTATGTCTTTGATACTTGGTGTAAGTGTGTGTCTGTGTTACTGGGTATCAGTGTCTGTCTTTGTTACTTGGTGTAAGTGTGTTTCTGTGTTACTGGGTATCAGTGTAAGTCTTTGTTACTTGGTGTAAGTGTGTGACTGTGTTGCTGGGTGTCAGTGTGTGTCTTTGTGACTTGGTGTCAGTGTATGTCTTTGTTACTGGGTGTCAGTGTATGTCTTTGTTACTTGGTGTCAGTGTATGTCTTTGTTACTTGATGAAAGTGTGTGTCTGTGTTGCTGGGTGTCAGTGTGTGTCTGTGTTACTTGCTGTAAGTGTGTGTCTTTGTTACTTGGTGTCCGTAATTGTCTGTGTTACTGGGTGTCTGTTTATGTCTTTGTTACTTGGTGTCAGTGTATGTCTTTGTTACTTGGTGTAAGTGTGTGTCTGTGTTACTGGGTGTCAGTTTATGTCTTTGTTACTTGGTGTCAGTGTATGTCTTTGTTACTTGGTGAAAGTGTGTGTCTGTGTTACTGGGTATCAGCGTCTGTCTTTGTTACTTGGTGTAAGTGTGTGTCTGTGTTACTGGGTATCAGTGCCTGTCTTTGTTACTTGGTGTCAGTGTATGTCTGTGTTACTTGGTGTAAGTGTATGTCTTTGTTACTTGGTGTAAGTGTGTGTCTGTGTTGCTGGGTGTCAGTGTGTGTCTGTGTTACTGGGTGTCAGTGTGTGTCTGTGTTACTTGGTGTCAGTGTATGTCTTTATTACTTGGTGTCAGTGTATGTCTTTGTTACTTGGTGTAAGTGTGTGTCTGTGTTGCTGGGTGTCAGTGTGTGTCTGTGTTACTTGGTGTAAGTGTGTGTCTTTGTTACTTGGTGTCCGTAATTGTCTGTGTTACTGGGTGTCATTTATGTCTTTGTGACTTGGTGTCAGTGTATGTCTTTGTTACTTGGTGTAAGTGTGTGTCTGTGTTACTGGGTATCAGTGTCTGTCTTTGTTACTTGGTGTAAGTGTGTTTCTGTGTTACTGGGTATCAGTGTAAGTCTTTGTTACTTAGTGTCAGTGTATATCTGTGTTACTTGGTGTAAGTGTGTGTCTGTGTTACTGGGTATCAGTGTATGTCTTTGTTACTTGTTTTAATCTGTGTCTGTGTTACTGGGTATCAGTGTATGTCTTTGTGACATGGTGTCAGTGTATGTCTTTGTTACTGGGTGTCAGTGCATGTCTTTGTTACTTGGTGTCAGTGTATGTCTTTGTTACTTGGTGTAAGTGTGTGTCTGTGTTGCTGGGTGTCAGTGTGTGTCTGTGTTACTTGGTGTAAGTGTGTGTCTTTGTTACTTGGTGTCCGTAATTGTCTGTGTTACTGGGTGTCAGTTTATGTCTTTGTTACTTGGTGTAAGTGTATGTCTTTGTTACTTGGTGTAAGTGTATGTCTGTGTTACTGGGTATCAGTGTCTGTCTTTGTTGCTTGGTGCAAGAGTGTTACTGTGTTTGTGGGTATCAGTGTATGTATTTGTTACTTGGTGTCAGTGTATATCTGTGTTACTTGGTGTAAGTGTGTGTCTGTGTTACTGGGTATCAGTGTATGTCTTTGTTACTTTTTTTAATTTGTGTCTGTGTTACTGGGTATCAGTGTATGTCTTTGTTACTTGGTGTCAGTGTATGTCTTTGTTACTTGGTGTAAGTGTATGTCTTTGTTACTTGGTTTCAGTGTATGTCTTTGTTACTTGGTGTAAGTGTGTGTCTGTGTTACTGGGTGTCTGTGTGTGTCTGTGTTACTGGGTGTCAGTTTATGTCTTTGTTACTTGGTGTCAGTGTATGTCTTTGTTACTTGGTGTAAGTGTGTGTCTGTGTTACTGGGTATCAGTGTATGTCTTTGTTACTTGGTGTAAGTGTGTTACTGTGTTAGTGGGTATCAGTGTATGTCTTTGTTACTTGGTGTCAGTGTATATCTGTGTTACTTGGTGTAAGTGTGTGTCTGTGTTACTGGGTATCAGTGTATGTCTTTGTTACTTGTTTTAATTTGTGTCTGTGTTACTGGGTATCAGTGTATGTCTTTGTTACTTGGTGTCAGTGTATGTCTTTGTTACTTGGTGTAAGTGTATGTCTTTGTTACTTGGTTTCAGTGTATGTCTTTGTTACTTGGTGCAAGTGTGTGTCTGTGTTACTGGGTGTCTATGTGTCTCTGTGTTACTTTGTGTCAGTGTATGTCTTTGTTACTTGGTGTCAGTGTATGTCTTTGTTACTTGGTGTAAGTGTGTGTCTGTGTTACTGGGTATCAGTGTATGTCTTTGTTACTTGGTGTAAGTGTGTGTCTGTGTTCCTGGCTTTCAGTGTATGTCTTTGTGACTTGGTGACAGTGTCTGTCTTTGTTACTGGGTGTCAGTGTGTGTCTTTGTGACTTGGTGTAAGTGTATGCCTGTGTTACTTGGTGTAAGTGTATGTCTTTGTTAGTTGGTGTCAGTCGATGTCTGTGTTACTTGGGGTAAGTGTGTGTCTTTGTTACTTGGTGTCAGTGTATGTCTTTGTTACTTGGTGTAAGTGTGCGTTTGTGTTACTTGGTGTAAGTGTGTGCCTGTGTTACTTGGTGTCAGTGTATGTCTTTGTTACTTGGTGTAATTGTGTGTCTTTGTTACTTCGTGTCAGTGTGTGCCGTTGTTCCTGGGTGTCAGTGTATGTCTTTGTTACTTGGTGTCAGTGCATGTCTTTGTTACTTGGTGTAAGTGTGTGTCTTTGTTAGTTGGTGTCAGTCGATGTCTGTGTTACTTGGTGTAAGTGTGTGTCTTTGTTACTTGGTGTCAGTGTATGTCTTTGTTACTTGGTGTCAGTGTGTGTCTGTGACACTAGGTGTCAGTATTTAGTTTAGTTTCGAGATGCAGCACTGAAACAGGCCCTTCGGCCCACCGAGTCTGTGCCGACCATCAAGCACCCATTTATACTAATCCTACACGAATCCCATACTCCAATAACATCCCCACCGTTCCCTATATATTTCCCTACCACCTACCTGTACTAGGGGCAATTTATAATGGCCAATTAACCTACCAACCTGCAAGTCTTTGGCATGTGGGAGGAAACCCACGCAGACACAGGGAGAACTTGCAAACTCCGCACATGCAGTACCCAGAATCGAACCCGGGTCCCTGGAGCTATGAGGCTGCAGTGCTAACCACTGCACCACTGTGCCGCCCGGTGTGTGTCTGTGTTACTGGGTGTCAGTGTATGTCTTTGTTACTTGGTGTCAGTGTATGTCTTTGTTACTGGGTTGCAGTGTGTTTGTTTGTGTTACTGGGTGTCATTGTATGTCTATGTTACTTGGTGAAGGTGTGTGTCTTTGTTACTTGGTGTCCGTGTGTCTCTGTGTTCCTGGGTGTCAGTGTATGTCTTTGTTACTGGGTGTCAGTGCATGTCTTTGTTACTTGGTGTAAGTGTGTGTCTGTGTTACTGGGTATCAGTGTATGTCTTATTTACTTGGTGTCAGTGTATGTCTGTGTTACTTGGTGAAAGTGTGTGTCTGTATTACTGGGTATCAGTGTATGTCTTTGTGACTTGGTGTCAGTGTATGTCTTTGTCACTGGGTGTCAGTGTGTGTGTTTGTGCCTTGGTGTCAGTGTGTGTCTTAGTTACTTGATGTCAGAGTGTGTCTTTGTTACTTCGTGTCAGGGTATGTCTTTGTTACTTGGTGTAAGTGTGTGTCTTTCTTAATTGGTGTCAGTGTGTGCCGGTGTTCCTGGGTGTCAGTGTATGTCTTTGTTACTTGGTGTAATTGTATGTCATTGTTACTTGGTGTCATTGTATTTGTTTGTGACTTGGTGTCAGTGGATGTTTTTGTTACTGGGTGTCACTGTATGTCTTTCTTACTTGGTGTAAGTGTTTGTCAAAATACTTGGTGTAAGTGTATGTCTTTGTTACTTGGTGTCAGTGTATGTCAAAATACTTTGTGTCAGTGTATGTCTTTGTTACTTGGTGTCAGTGGATGTCTTTGTTACTTCGTGTCAGGGTATGTCTTTGTTACTTGGTGTAAGTGTGTGTCTTTCTTAATAGGTGTCAGTGTGTGCCGGTGTTCCTGGGTGTCAGTGTATGTCTTTGTTACTTGGTGTAATTGTATGTCATTGTTACTTGGTGTCATTGTATTTGTTTGTGACTTGGTGTCATTGTATTTGTTTGTGACTTGGTGTCAGTGGATGTTTTTGTTACTGGGTGTCACTGTATGTCTTTCTTCCTTGGTGTAAGTGTTTGTCAAAATACTTGGTGTAAGTGTATGTCTGTGTTACTTGGTGTAAGTGTATGTATTTGTTACTTGGTGTAGGTGTGTGTCTGTGTTACTGGGTATCAGTTTCTGTCCTTGTTACTTTGTGTAAGTGTGCGTTTGTGATACTGGGTGTCAGTATATGTCTTTGTTACTTGGTGTCAGTGTATGTCTTTGATACTTGGTGTAATTTTCTGTCTGTGTTCCTGGGTATCAGTGTATGTCTGTGTTACTGGGGGTCAGTGTGTGTTTCTGACTGGGTGTCAGTGTATGTCTTTGTCACTTGGTGTAAGTGTGTGTCTGTGTTATTGGGTATCAGTGTCTGTCTTTGTTACTGGGTTTCAGTGTATGTCTGTGTTACTGGGGGTCAGTGTGTGTCTGTGTTACTGGGGGTCAGTGTGTGTTTCTAACTGGGAGTCAGTGCATGCCTTTGGTACTTGGTGATAGTGTGTGTATGTGGTATTGGGTATCAGTGTCTGTCTTTGTTACTTGGTGTCAGTGCATGTCTTTGTTACTTGCTGTAAGTGTGTGTCTGTGTTACTGGGTATCAGTGTATGTCTTTGTTACTTGGTGTCAGTGTATGTCTTTGTTACTTGGTGTAAGTGTATGTCTTTGTTACTTGATTTCAGTGTATGTCTTTGTTACTTGTTGCAAGTGTGTGTCTGTGTTACTGGGTGTCTATGTGTCTCTGTGTTACTTTGTGTCAGTGTATGTCTTTGTTACTTGGTGTCAGTGTATGTCTTTGTTACTTGGTGTAAGTGTGTGTCTGTGTTACTGGGTATCAGTGTCTGTCTTTGTTACTTGGTGTCAGTGTATGTCTTTGTTACTTGGTGTAAGTGTGTGTCTGTGTTACTGGCTTTCAGTGTATGTCTTTGTGACTTGGTGACAGTGTCTGTCTTTGTTACTGGGTGTCAGTGTGTGTCTTTGTGACTTGGTGTCAGTGTATGCCTGTGTTACTTGGTGTAAGTGTATGTCTTTGTTAGTTGGTGTCAGTCGATGTCTGTGTTACTTGGGGTAAGTGTGTGTCTTTGTTACTTGGTGTCAGTGTATGTCTTTGTTACTTGGTCTAAGTGTGCGTTTGTGTTACTTGGTGTAAGTGTGTGCCTGTGTTACTTGGTGTCAGTGTATGTCTTTGTTACTTGGTGTAAGTGTGTGTCTTTGTTACTTCGTGTCAGTGTGTGCCGGTGTTCCTGGGTGTCAGTGTATGTCTTTGTTACTTGGTGTAATTGTATGTCTTTGTTACTTGGTGTCAGTGTATGTCTTTGTTACTTGGTGTCAGTGTGTGTCTTTGTTACTTCGTGTCAGGGTATGTCTTTGTTACTTGGTGTAATTGTGTGTCTTTCTTAATTGGTGTCACTGTGTGCCGGTGTTCCTGGGTGTCAGTGTATGTCTTTGTTACTTGGTGTCAGTGCATGTCTTTGTTACTTGGTGTAAGTGTGTATCTTTGTTAGTTGGTGTCAGTCGATGTCTGTGTTACTTGGTGTAAGTGTGTGTCTTTGTTACTTGGTGTCAGTGTATGTCTTTGTTACTTGGTGTCAGTGTATGTCTTTGCTACTTGGTGTCAGTGACACTAGGTGTCAGTATTTAGTTTAGTTTCGAGATGCAGCAATGAAACAGGTCCTTCGGCCCACCGAGTCTGTGCCGACCATCAAGCACCCATTTACACTAATCCTACACGAATCCCATATTCCAATAACATCCCCACCGTTCCCTATATATTTCCCTACCACCTACCTGTACTAGGGGCAATTTATAATGGCCAATTAACCTACCAACCTGCAAGTCTTTGGCATGTGGGAGGAAACCCACGCAGACACAGGGAGAACTTGCACTCTCCGCACATGCAGTACCCAGAATCGATCCCGGGTCCCTGGAGCTATGAGGCTGCAGTGCTAACCACTGCGCCACTGTGCCGCCCAGTGTGTGTCTGTGTTACTGGGTGTCAGTGTATGTCTTTGTTACTTGGTGTCAGTGTATGTCTTTGTTACTGGGTTGCAGTGTGTTTGTTTGTGTTACTGGGTGTCATTGTATGTCTATGTTACTTGGTGAAGGTGTGTGTCTTTGTTACTTGGTGTCCGTGTGTCTCTGTGTTCCTGGATGTCAGTGTATGTCTTTGTTACTGGGTGTCAGTGCATGTCTTTGTTACTTGGTGTAAGTGTGTGTCTGTGTTACTGGGTATCAGTGTATGTCTTATTTACTTGGTGTCAGTGTATGTCTGTGTTACTTGGTGAAAGTGTGTGTCTGTATTACTGGGTATCAGTGTATGTCTTTGTGACTTGGTGTCAGTGTGTGCCGGTGTTCCTGGGTGTCAGTGTATGTCTTTGTTACTTGGTGTAATTGTATGTCATTGTTACTTGCTGTCATTGTATTTGTTTGTGACTTGGTGTCAGTGGATGTTTTTGTTACTGGGTGTCACTGTATGTCTTTCTTACTTGGTGTAAGTGTTTGTCAAAATACTTGGTGTAAGTGTATGTCTGTGTTACTTGGTGTAAGTGTATGTCTTTGTTACTTGGTGTCAGTGTATGTCAAAATACTTTGTGTCAGTGTATGTCTTTGTTACTTGGTGTCAGTGGATGTCTTTGTTACTTGGTGTAATTGTATGTCATTGTTACTTGGTGTCATTGTATTTGTTTGTGACTTGGTGTCAGTGGATGTTTTTGTTACTGGGATTCACTGTATGTCTTTCTTTCTTGGTGTAAGTGTTTGTCAAAATACTTGGTGTAAGTGTATGTCTGTGTTACTTGGTGTAAGTGTATGTCTTTGTTACTTGGTGTAGGTGTGTGTCTGTGTAACTGGGTATCAGTTTCTGTCCTTGTTACTTTGTGTAAGTGTGCGTTTGTGATATTGGGTGTCAGTGTATGTCTTTGTTACTTGGTGTCAGTGTATGTCTTTGATACTTGGTGTAATTTTGTGTCTGTGTTCCTGGGTATCAGTGTATGTCTGTGTTACTGGGGGTCAGTGTGTGTTTCTGACTGGGTGTCAGTGTATGTCTTTGTCACTTGGTGTAAGTGTGTGTCTGTGTTATTGGGTATCAGTGTCTGTCTTTGTTACTGGGTTTCAGTGTATGTCTGTGTTACTGGGGGTCAGTGTGTGTCTGTGTTACTGGGGGTCAGCGTGTGTTTCTAACTGGGAGTCAGTGTATGCCTTTGGTACTTGGTGATAGTGTGTGT